>NC_064929.1:96056151-96359651 GCF_023897955.1 Schistocerca gregaria | reverse complement strand
CCACCAGGTGATGGTACATGCTGTGAACACAGCACCACTAGTCTCTCAGATAGAAGCAGCCATAAAAACTTACGTATTGAATCGCGGCGCAATTTCCGTGTTGCATTTTCATAATGAGGGTACGGATGTTACGTTAAGCACATTGTGGCGCGTCGGAGTCCAGGTGGTGGTACAAGCTGTGACAATAGCTCGGAGAGAAGCCTTCATGGAAACTTTCATATTGAATCGCGACGCTACTTCTTTGTTGCATCTTCATCCCGAGGGTTCGAAGATTAAGTTAAGCCCACTGTGGTGCATCAGAATCCAGCTAGAGGACCACCAGGTGAAGCTAAATGTTGTGACAACAACCACACTTGTCTCTTGGGGAAAAGCCGCCATGGAAATTTATGTATTGAATCGCGACGAAATTTCTTCTTGTTTCTCAATCCCGAGGATGTGAAGGCCATGTTACGCTCATAGTATTTTATCGGAGCCCAGCTAGAGGACCACCATGTGATGCAACATGCTGTGACACAGCCACACTAGTCTCTCGGAGGGAAGCCGATATTGAAACTTACAAATTGAATCGCGACGCAATTCCTGTGTTGCATCTTCATCCTGAGGGTGCTATGTCTAAGTTACGCTCATTGTGGAGCATCGGAGTCCAGCTAGAGGATCATGCGGTGAACACAGCCACACTAATCTCTCGGGGAGAAGCCGCCATGGAAGTTTACGTATTGAATAGCGACGCAATTTCAGGGGTTGCATCGTCATCCTGAGGGTGCGAAGGCTAAATTACGCACATTGTGGTGCATCGGAATCCAGCTAGAGGACCACCAGGTGATGCTACATGCTGTGACAACAGCCACACAAATCTCTCGGGGAGAATCCGCCAATGAAAATTACGTATTGAATCGCGACGCGTTTTCAGTGTTGCATCTTCATCCTGATGGTGCCAAATCTACCTTACGCAGATTGTATTGCATCAGAGTGCAGCTACAGGACCACCGGGTGATGCTACATGTTGTGACAACAGCCACACTAGTCTCTTGGAGAGAAGCCGCCATGAAATCTTACTTATTGAATCGCGACGCAATTTCTGTGTTGCATCTTCATCCTAAGGGTGCGAATGCTAAGTTACGCTCATTGTATAGCATCTGAGTCGAGCTAGAGGACCACCAGGTGATGCTACATTCAGTGAAAACAGCAGCACTAGTCTCACGGAGAGAAGCCGCCATGGAAACTTACGTATAGAATCGCCACGCAATTTCTAGGTGCATGTTCATCCCGTGGGTTTGAAGGCTAAGTTACGCACATTGTGGTGCATCGGAGTCCAGTTAGAGGACCACCAGGTGATGGTACATGCTGTGAACACAGCACCACTAGTCTCTCAGATAGAAGCAGCCATAAAAACTTACGTATTGAACCGCGGCGCAATTTCCGTGTTGCATTTTCATAATGAGGGTACGGATGTTACGTTAAGCACATTGTGGCGCGTCGGAGTCCAGGTGGTGGTACAAGCTGTGACAATAGCTCGGAGAGAAGCCTTCATGGAAACTTTCATATTGAATCGCGACGCTATTTCTTTGTTGCATCCTCATCCCGAGGGTTCGAAGATTAAGTTAAGCCCACTGTGGTGCATCAGAATCCAGCTAGAGGACCACCAGGTGAAGCTAAATGTTGTGACAACAACCACACGTGTCTCTTGGGGAAAAGCCGCCATGGAAATTTATGTATTGAATCGCGACGAAATTTCTTCTTGTTTCTCAATCCCGAGGATGTGAAGGCCATGTTACGCTCATAGTATTTTATCGGAGCCCAGCTAGAGGACCACCATGTGATGCAACATGCTGTGACAACAGCCACACTAGTCTCTCAGAGGGAAGCCGATATTGAAACTTACAAATTGAATCGCGACGCAATTCCTGTGTTGCATCTTCATCCTGAGGGTGCTATGTCTAAGTTACGCTCATTGTGGAGCATCGGAGTCCAGCTAGAGGATCATGCGGTGAACACAGCCACACTAATCTCTCGGGGAGAAGCCGCCATGGAAGTTTACGTATTGAATAGCGACGCAATTTCAGGGGTTGCATCGTCATCCTGAGGGTGCGAAGGCTAAATTACGCACATTGTGGTGCATCGGAATCCAGCTAGAGGACCACCAGGTGATGCTGCATGCTGTGACAACAGCCACACAAATCTCTCGGGGAGAATCCGCCAATGAAAATTACGTATTGAATCGCGACGCGTTTTCAGTGTTGCATCTTCATCCTGATGGTGCCAAATCTACCTTACGCAGATTGTATTGCATCAGAGTGCAGCTACAGGACCACCGGGTGATGCTACATGTTGTGACAACAGCCACACTAGTCTCTTGGAGAGAAGCCGCCATGAAATCTTACTTATTGAATCGCGACGCAATTTCTGTGTTGCATCTTCATCCTAAGGGTGCGAATGCTAAGTTACGCTCATTGTATAGCATCGGAGTCGAGCTAGAGGACCACCAGGTAATGCTACATTCAGTGAAAACAGCAGCACTAGTCTCACGGAGAGAAGCCGCCATGGAAACTTACGTATAGAATCGCCACGCAATTTCTAGGTGCATGTTCATCCCGTGGGTTCGAAGGCTAAGTTACGCACATTGTGGTGCATCGGAGTCCAGTTAGAGGACCACCAGGTGATGGTACATACTGTGAACACAGCACCACTAGTCTCTCAGATAGAAGCAGCCATAAAAACTTACGTATTGAACCGCGGCGCAATTTCCGTGTTGCATTTTCATAATGAGGGTACGGATGTTACGTTAAGCACATTGTGGCGCGTCGGAGTCCAGGTGGTGGTACAAGCTGTGACAATAGCTCGGAGAGAAGCCTTCATGGAAACTTTCATATTGAATCGCGACGCTATTTCTTTGTTGCATCTTCATCCCGAGGGTTCGAAGATTAAGTTAAGCCCACTGTGGTGCATCAGAATCCAGCTAGAGGACCACCAGGTGAAGCTAAATGTTGTGACAACAACCACACTTGTCTCTTGGGGAAAAGCCGCCATGGAAATTTATGTATTGAATCGCGACGAAATTTCTTCTTGTTTCTCAATCCCGAGGATGTGAAGGCCATGTTACGCTCATAGTATTTTATCGGAGCCCAGCTAGAGGACCACCATGTGACGCAACATGCTGTGACAACAGCCACACTAGTCTCTCGGAGGGAAGCCGATATTGAAACTTACAAGTTGAATCGCGACGCAATTCCTGTGTTGCATCTTCATCCTGAGGGTGCGAAGGCTACGTTACACACATTGTGGTGCATCGGAGTCCAGCTGGACGACCACCAGGTGATACTACATTTTGTGACAACAGCCACACTAGTCTCTGGGAGTGAGGTCGCCATGGAAACTTACGTATACTATCGCGACGCAATTTCTGTGTTCTATCTTCATCTTGTGGGTACGAAGGTTACGTTAAGCAGATTGTGGTGCATCGGAGTCCAGATAGAGGACCACCAGGTGACGCTACATGGTGTGACAACAGAGAAGCCGAAATGGAAACTTACGTATTGTATCGCGACGAAATATCTGTGTTGCATCTTCATCCTGAGGGTACGAAAGTTCGTTAAGCACATTGTGGCCCACAGGAGTCCAGATAGTGGACCACCAGGTGATGCTGCATGCTGTGAAAACAGAAACACAAGTCTCTCGGAGAGAAGCCGACATGGAAACTTACGTATTGAAACGCGACGCAATTTCTTTGTTGCATCTTCGTCCTAGAGGTAGCGAAGGCTAAGTTACGCTCATTGTATTGCATCAGAATCTAGCTAGAGGACCATCAGGTGATGCTACATGCTGTGACAACAGTCACACTGGTCTCTCGGCTAGAAGCAGCCATGAAAACTTACGAATTGAATCGCGACGCAATTTCTGTCTTGCATCTTCATAATGAGGGTACGAAGGTTACGTTAAGCACATTGTCGCGCATCGGAGTCCAGGTAGTGGACCACCAGGTGGTGCTACATGCTTTGACAACAGCCACACAAATCTCTCGGAGAGAAGCCGCCATGGAAATTTTTCATATTGAATCGCGACGCAATTCTTGTGTTGCATCTTCAGTCTGAGGTTGCGAAGCCTGTGTTACGCTCATGGTGGTTTATCGGAGTTTAGCTAGAGGACCAGCAGGTGATGTTACATGCTGTGAGAACAGCCACAGTAGTCTCTCGGGGAGAAACCGCAATTGAAATTTCCGTATTGATTGACGACGCAATATCTCTGTTGCATGTTCATCCTGAGGGTGCGAAGTCTAAGTTACGCTCATTGTGTTGGATCAGAGTGGAGCTATAGGACCACCAGGTGAAGCTACATGCAGTGGGAAGAGCCACACTAGTCTCTCGAAGAAGCCGCCATGGAAACTTACAAACTGAACAGCGACGCAATTTCAGTGTTGCATCACCATCCTGAGGCTGCGAAGGCTAAGGC
Source organism: Schistocerca gregaria (assembly GCF_023897955.1). Classification (NCBI taxonomy): domain Eukaryota; kingdom Metazoa; phylum Arthropoda; class Insecta; order Orthoptera; family Acrididae; genus Schistocerca; species Schistocerca gregaria. The sequence goes on along the minus strand of NC_064929.1, from coordinate 96,355,205 downwards.
ACGCACATTGTATTGCATTGGAGTGTAGCTAGAGGACCACCAGGTGATGCTACATGCTGTGACAACAGCCACACTAGTCTGTTGGAGAGAAGCCACATGGAAACTTACGTATTGAATTGCTACGCAATTTCTGTGTTGAATCTTCATTCTGAAGATGCGAAGACTAAGTTACAGTCTTTGTATTGCATCGGAGTAGAGCTAGAGGACCACCAGGTGATGCTACATGCTGTGGGACAGCCGCACTAGTCGCTCGGACTGAAGTACCCATGAAAAGTTACGTATTGATTCGCGACGCACTCACTGTGTTGCGTCTTCAGCCTGAGGGGCGAATGCTAGGTTAGGCTAATTGTATTGCATCGGAATCCAGTTAGGGGACCACCCGGTGATGCTACATGGTTTGACAACAGCCACACTACTCTCTCGGAGAGAATCCGGCATGGAAACTTACGTATTGAATCGCGACTAACTTTCTGTGTGTCTTCTTCATCCCGAGGTCGAGAAGGCTAAGTTATTCGCATTGTGGTGCATCGGAGTCCAGCTAGAGGACCACCAGGTGATGCTACATGCTGTGACTACAGCCACACTAGTCTGTCGGAGAGAAGCCTCCATGGAAACATACGTATTGATCAAGTGGTGATAAAGGCATTAATACATGGTTGGAGATAATTCTGCTGGAAGACGATGTATTGAATCGCGTCGCTATATGTGTGTTCCATCGACATTGAGAGGATGGGAGGATTACATTTAACTGCCAGTTCTGCATCGGATTCGAGCAACTAGACTCACAGGAAAACGACTATCAGGTGACCGAGGCAGCAATAGAACCTTGTAGATAAGCTGGAGATCGATGTATTGAATCGCAGTGCCATTTGTGCGTTCCATCATCGATACCAGGATGGGACGGTAAGAATTAACTGTGAGTTTTGCGTCGGAGACCAGAAATTTGACTGAGAAGAGTACGTCCATCTGGTGACCGAGGCAGCGTTAGACCCTCGGAGATAAGTCGGCTGGGGACCAATGTATGAAATCGTGTTTGTGTGTTGCATCGTCTTTAGGAGGGTGTGTGGGTTACAATTAACTTTCAGGTGACCGACTCAGGAATAGACACATGGAGACAAGTCGGCTGAAGGACGATTAATTGAATCACGTCGAAATATATGTGTTCTATTGTCATTAAGAGTGTCAGAACGGTACAGTTAACTTTCAGTTTTGCGTCGGATTCGAGAAACTATACTTACAGGTCATCAGGTGACGAAGGCAGGTATATACCCTTGGAGACAAGTCGGTTGGAGGGCGATGTATTGAATCGTTAGGCAATTTGTGTGTTCCATCGTCATTAAGAGGGTGGTAAAGTCGCAATTAACTGTCTGTTTTGCGTCTTGTTCGACAAACTTTAGGAGGGTGTGTGGGTTACAATTAACTTTCAGGTGACCGACTCAGGAATAGACACATGGAGACAAGTCGGCTGAAGGACGATTAATTGAATCACGTCGAAATATATGTGTTCTATTGTCATTAAGAGGGTCAGAACGGTACAGTTAACTTTCAGTTTTGCGTCGGATTCGAGAAACTATACTTACAGGTCATCAGGTGACGAAGGCAGGTATATACCCTTGAAGACAAGTCGGTTGGAGGGCGATGTATTGAATCGGTAGGCAATTTGTGTGTTCCATCTAAATTAAGAGGGTGGTAACGTCACAATTAACTGTCAGATTTGCGTCAGATTCGAGAAACTTTACTCACAGGAGAACCATCATGTGGTGACCAAGGCAGTAATAGATGCTTGGAGTTAATTCTACTGGAAGACGATGCATAGAATCGAGTCGCAATATGTGTGTTCCATCGTCATTGAGAGGGCGGGAGGATTACAATTAACTGACAGTTTTGCATGCGATTCGAGAAACTAGACACACAGGAAAACTTCTATCAGGTGACCGAGGCAGCAATAGACCCTTGTAGATAAGTCGGCTGGAGTTCGATGTATTGAATCGCGGCTCTATTAGTGCGTTACATCGTCAATACAAGGATGAGACGGTAAGAATTAACTGTGAGTTTTATGTCGGAGACAAGAAACTTGACTGCCAAGAGTACGTCATTCTTGTGGCCGTGGCTGCGTTAGACCCTCGGAGATATGTTGGCTGGGGCCAATGTATTGCATCGCGACGCAATTTGTATGTAGCATCGTCATTAGGGGTGTGGGTGCGTTACAATTAACTTTCAGGTGAACAACTCAGCAATAGACACATGGAGACAAGTAGGCTGAAGGACAATTAATTGAATCACGTCGAAATATACACCCCTGGAAATTAAAATAAGAACACCGTGAATTCATTGTCCCAGAAAGGGGAAACTTTATTGACACATTCCTGGGGTCAGATACATCACATGATCACACTGACAGAACCACAGGCACATAGACACAGGCAACAGAGCATGACAATGTCGGCACTAGTTCAGTGTGTATCCACCTTTCGCAGCAATGCAGGCTGCTATTCTCCCATGGAGACGATCGTAGAGATGCTGGATGTAGTCCTGTGGAACGGCTTGCCATGCCATTTCCGCCTGGCGCCTCACTTGGACCAGCGTTCGTGCTGGACGTGCAGACCGCGTGAGACGACGCTTCATCCAGTCCCAAACATGCTCAATGGGGGACAGATCCGGGGATCTTGCTGGCCAGGGTAGTTGACTTACACCTTCTAGAGCACGTTGGGTGGCACGGGATACATGCGGACGTGCATTGTCCTGTTGGAACAGCAAGTTCCCTTGCCGGTCTAGGAATGGTAGAACGATGGGTTCGATGACGGTTTGGATGTACCGTGCACTATTCAGTGTCCCCTCGACGATCACCAGAGGTGTACGGCCAGTGTAGGAGATCGCTCCCCACACCATGATGCCGGGTGTTGACCCTGTGTGCCTCGATCGTATGCAGTCCTGATTGTGGCGCTCACCTGCACGGCGCCAAACACGCATACGACCATCATTGGCACCAAGGCAGAAGCGACTCTCATCGCTGAAGACTACACGTCTCCATTCGTCCCTCCATTCACGCCTGTCACGACACCACTGGAGGCGGGCTGCACGATGTTTGGGCGTGAGCGGAAGACGGCCTAACGGTGTGCAGGACCGTAGCCCAGCTTCATGGAGACGGTTGCGAATGGTCCTCGCCGATACCCCAGGAGCAACAGTGTCCCTAATTTGCTGGGAAGTGGCGGTGCGGTCCCCTATGGCACTGCGCAGGATCCTACGGTCTTGGCCTGCATCCGTGCGTCGCTGCGGTCCGGTCCCAGGTCGACGGGCACGTGCACCTTCCACCGACCACTGGCGGCAACATCGATGTACTGTGGAGACCTCACGCCCCACGTGTTGAGCAATTCGGCGGTACGTCCACCCGGCCTCCCGCATGCTCACTATACGCCCTCGCTCAAAGTCCGTCGACTGCACATACGGTTCACGTCGACGCTGTCGCGGCATGCTACCAGTGTTAAAGACTGCGATGGAGCTCCGTATGCCACGGCAAACTGGCTGACACTGACGGCGGCGGTGCACAAATGCTGCGCAGCTAGCACCATTCGACGGCCAACAGCGCGGTTCCTGGTGTGTCCGCTGTGCCGTGCGTGTGATCATTGCTTGTGCAGCCCTCTCGCAGTGTCCGGAGCAAGTATGGTGGGTCTGACACACCGGTGCCAATGTGTTCTTTTTTCCATTTCCAGGAGTGTATGTGTTCTATTGTCATTAAAAGGGTCAGAATGGTACGGTTAACTGTCAGTTTTGCGTCGGATTCGAGAAATTATACTCACAGGATAACGGTTACCCGGTGACGGAGACTGTGATATACCCTTTGAGACAAGTCGGCTGGAGGACTATGTATTGAATCGGTAGGCAATTTGTGTGTTCCATCGTCATTAAGAGGGTGGTAACGTCGCAATTAACTGTCAGTTTTTCGTCGGACTCGAGAAACTTTACTCACTGGAGAACGATAATATGGTGACCCAGTCAGTAATAGATGCTTGGAGATAATTCGGCCTGAAGACGATGGATTGAATCGTGTCGCAATATGTGCGTTCCATCGTCATTGGGAGGTCGGGAGGATTACAATTAAGTGTCAGTTTTGCGTCGGATTCGAGAAACTTGAGACTAAGGAAAAAGACCATCAGGTGAGCGAGGCAGCAATAGACCCTTGTAGAGAGTCGGCTGGAGATCGATGTATTGATTCGCGGCTCTACTTGTGCGTTCCATCGTCAATACCAGGATGGGACGGTAAGAATTAACTGTGAGTTTTTCATCGGAGACGAGGAACTTGACTGACAAGAGTATGTCCATCTGGTGACCGAGGCAGCGTTAGACCCTCGGAGATAAGTCGACTGGGGACAAATGTATAGAACCGCGACGCAATTTGTGTATTCCATCATCAATACCAGGATGGGACGGTAAGAATTAACTGTAAGTTTTGAGTCGGAGACAAGAAAGTTGACTGCCAGGAGTGTGTCCATCTGGTGACCGAGGCAGCATTAGACCCTCGGAGATAAGTCGGTTGTGGAATAATGTATTAAGTCGTGTTTGTGTATTGCATCGTCTTTAGGAGGGTGTGGGTTACAATTAACTTTCAGGTGACCGACTCAGCATTAGACACTTGGAGACTTTCCGCTGAACTACGATAAATTGAATCAGGTCGAAATATGGGTGTCCCATTGTTAATAAGACGGTCATAACGGTTCAGTTAACTGTCAGTTATGCGTCGGCTTCGAGAAACTATACTCACATAATAAATGTCATCAACTGACGGAAGCTATAATAAACCCTTGGAGACAAGTCGGCTGGTTGACGATGTATTGAATCGGTAGGCAATTTGTGTGTTCCGTCGTCATTAAGAGGGTTGTAACGTCACAATTAACTGTTTGTTTTGCGTCGGATTCGAGAAAGTTGACTCACAGGAAAATGACCATCAGGTGACCGAGGCAGCAATTGACCCTTGTAGATTATTCGGCGGAAGATCCATCTATTGAATGGTGACGCTATTTGTGTGTTCCATCGTCACTACCAGGATGCGACGGTAAGAATTAACTGTGAGTTTTGAGTCGGAGGCAAGAAACTTGACTGCTAAGAGTGCGTCCACCTGCTGACCGAGGCAGCGTTAGGTCCTCGGAGATAAGTCGGCTGGGGACCAATGAATTAAATCGTGTTTGTGTGTAGCATCGTCTTTAGGAGAGTGTGTGGGTTACAATTAACTTTCAGGTGTCCGACTCATCATTAGACACTTGGAGTCAAGTCTGCTGAACTACGATAAATTGAATCACGTCGCAATATGTGTGTTCCATTGTCATTAATAGGGTCAGAACGGTACAGTAATCTTACATTTTTGCATCGGATTCGAGAGACTAAACTCACACGAAAACGACCATCAGGTGACCGAGGCAGCAATAGACCCTTGTAGATAAGTCAGCTGGAGATCGATGTATTGAATCGCGACGCTATTTGTGTCTTCCATCGTCAATACCATGATGGGATGGTAACAGTTAACTGTGAGTTTTGGGTCGGAGGCAAGAAAATTGACTGCCAAGAGTATGTCCATCTGCTGACCGAGGCAGCGGTAGACCCTCGGAGATTATTCGGCTTAGGACCAATGTATTGAATCGGGCCGCAATTTGTGTGTTACATCGTCATTAGGAGTGTGTGAGGGTTACAATTAACTTTCAGGTGACCGACAAAGCAATAGGCACTTGGAGACAATTCTGCTGAACTACGATAAATTGAATCACGTCGAAATATGTGTGTCCTATTGTCATTAAAAAGGTCAGAACGGTACAGTTAACTGTCAGTTTTGCGTCGCATTCGAGAAACTATACTCACAGGTCATCAGGTGACGAAGGCTGGTATATACCCTTGGAGTCAAGTCGGCTGGAGGACGATGTATTGAATCGCGACGCTATTTGTGTGTTCCATCGGCAATATCAGAATGGGACGGTAAGAATTAACTGTGTGTTTTGAGTCTTAGACATCAAACTTGACTGCCAAGTGTATGTTCATCTGGTGACTTAGGCAGCGTTGGAACTTCGGAAATAGGTCGGCTGGGGTCCATTGTATTGAATCGCTACGCAATTTGTGTGTTGCATCGTCATTAGGAGGGTGTCTGGGTTACAATTAACTTTCAGGTGACTGACTAAGCAATAGACACTTAGAGAGAAGTCGGCTGAACTACGATAAATTGAATCTCGTCGAAATATGTGTGTTTTATTGTCATTAAGAGGGTCAGAACGGTACAATTAGCTGTTAGTTTTGCGTCGGATTCGAGAAACTATACTCACAGGATAACATTCATACCCTTTGAGACAAGTCGGCTGTAGGACGATATATTGAATCGGTACTCAATTTGTGTGTTCCATCGTCATTAAGAGGGTGGTAACGTCACAGTTAACTGTCAGTTTTGCGTCGGATTCGATAAACGTTACTCACAGGAGAACGATCATGTGGTGATCTATGCAGTAATAACTCTATCTTGTGCAAGCTGTTTCATCTCCCAGTACCTACTGCAACCTACATCCTTCTGAATCTGCTTAGTGTATTCATCTCTTGGTCTCCCTCTACGATTTTTACCCTCCACACTGCCCTCCAATACTAAATTGGTGATCCCTTGATGCCTCAGAACATGTCCGACCAACCGATCCCTTCTTCTGGTCAAGTTGGGCCACAAATTTCTCTTCTCCCCAATGCTATTCAATATTTCCTAATTAGTTATGTAATCTACCCATCTAATCTTCAGCATTCTTCTGTAGCACCACATTTCGAAAGCTTCTATTCTCTTCTTGTCCAAACTGTTTATCGTCCATGTTTCACTTCCATACATGGCTACACTCCATACAAATACTTTTAGAAATGACTTCCTGACACTTAAATCTATGCTCGATGTTAACAAATTTCTCTTCTTCAGAAACGCTTTCCTTGGCATTGCCAGTCTACATTTTATATCCTCTCTACTTCGACCATCATCAGTTATTTTGCTCCCCAAATAGCAAAACTCCTTTACTACTTTAAGTGTGTCATTTCCTAATATAATTCCCTCAGCATCACCCGACTTAATTCGACTACATTCCATTATCCTCGTTTTGCTTTTGTTGATGTTCATCTTATATCTTCCTTTCAAGACACTATCCATTCCCTTCAACTGCTCTTCCAAGTCCTTTGATGTCTATGACAGAATTACAATGTCATCGGCGAACCTCAAAGTTTTTATTTCTTCTCCATGGATTTTAATACCTACTCTGAATTTTTCTTTTGTTTTCTTCACTGCTTGCTCAATATACAGATTTAATAACATCGGGGAGAGAATACAACCCTGTCTCACTGCCTTCCCAACCACTGCCTCCCTTTCCTGTCCCTTGACTCTTATTACTGCCATCTGGTTTCTGTACAAATTGTAAATAGCCTTTCGCTCCCTATATTTTACCCCTGCCACCTTCAGAATTTGAAAGAGAGTATTCCAGTCGACATTTTCAAAAGCTTTCTCTAAGCGTACAAATGCTAGAAAAATTGGTTTGCCCTTCCTTAATATAGCTTCTAAGATACATCGTAGGGTCAGTATTGCCTCACGTGTTCCAGCATTTCTACAGAATCCAAACTGATCTTCCCTGAGGTCGGCTTCTACAAGTTTTTCCATTCGTCTGTAAAGAATTCACGTTAGTATTTTGCAGCTGTGACTTATTAAACTGACAGTTCGGTAATTTTCACATCTGTCAACACCTGCTTTCTTTGGGATTGGAATTATTATATTCCTCTTGAAGTCTCAGAGTATTTTGCCTGTTTCATACATCTTGCTCACCAGATGGTAGAGTTTTGTCAGGACTGGCTCTCCCAAGGCCGTCAGTAGTTCCAATGGAATGTAGTCTACTCCCTGGGCCTTGTTTCGACTCAGGTCTTTCAGTGCTCTGTCAAACTCTTCACGCAGTATCGTATCTCCCATTTCATCTTCCACTACATCCTCTTCCATTTCCATAATATTGTCCTCAAGTACATCGCCCTTGTATAGACCCTCTATATACTGCTTCCACCTTTCTGCTTTCCCTTCTTTGCTTAGAACTGGGTTTCCATCTGAGCTCTTGATGTTCATACAAGTGGTTCTCTTATCTCCAAAGGTCTCTTTAATTTTCCTGTAGGCAGTATCTATCTTACCCCTAGTGAGATAAGCCTCTACATCCTTACATTTGTCCTCTAGCCATCTATGCTTAGCCATTTTGCACTCCCTGTCGATCTCATTTTTGAGACGTCTGTATTCCTTTTTGCCTGCTTCATTTAGTGCATTTTTATATTTTCTCCTTTCATCAATTAAATTCAATATTTCTTCTGTTACCCAAGGATTTCTACTAGCCTTCATCTTTTTACCTACTTCATCCTCTGCTGCCTTCACTACTTCATCCCTCAAAGCTACCCATTCTTCTTCGACCGTACTTCTTTCCCCCATTCCTGTCAATTGCTCCCTTATGCTCTCCCTGAAACTCTGTACAACCTCTGGTTCTTTTAGTTTATCCAGTTCCCATCTCCTTAAATTCCCACCTTTTTTGCATTTTCTTTAGTTTTAATCTACCGGTCGTAACCATTGGGGTCAGAGTCCACATCTGTCCCTGGAAATGTCTTACAATTTAAAACCTGGTTCCTAAATCTCTGTCTTACCATTATATAATCTATCTGAAACCTGTCAGAATCTCCAGGATTCTTCCATGTATACAGCCTTCTTTTATGGTTCTTGTACCAAGTGTTAGCTATGATTAAGTTGTACTCTGTGCAAAATTCTATCAGGCGGCTTCCTCTTTCATTTCTTTGCCCCAGTCCAAATTCACCTGCTACGTTTCCTTCTCTCCCATTTCCTACTACCGAATCCCAGTCACCCATGACTATTAAATTTTCGTCACCCTTCACTATCTGAATAATTTCTTTTATTTGATCATGCATTTCTTCAATTTCTTTTTCATCAGCAGAGCTAGTTGGCATATAAACTTGTACTACTGTAGTATGCGTGGGTTTCATGTCTATCTTGGCCAGAATAATGCGTTCACTACGCAGTTTGTTGTAGCTTACCCGTATTCCAATTTGAATCGCGTCGCAAGAAGTGTGTTTCATCGTCATTGAGAGGGTGGGAGGATTACAATTGTCAGTTTTGCGTCGGGTTCGTGAAACTAGAGTCACAGGAGAACGACCTTCAGGTGACCGAGGAAGCAATAGACCCTTGTAGATAAGATGGCTGGAGATCGATGTATTGAATCGCGACGCTATTTGAGTGTTCCATCGCCATTACCATGATCGGACAGTATGAATTAACTGTGAGTTTTGAGACGGAGACAAAAAACTTGACTGCCTAGAGTACTTCCGTCTCGTGACCGAGGCAGCGTTAGACCCTCGGAGATAAGTCGGCTGGGGACCAATGTATAGAATCGCGACGCAATTTGTGTGTTACATCGTCATTAGGCGGTTGGGTGGGTTACAATTAACATTCAGGTGACCGACTCAGCAATAGACACTTGGAGACAAGTCGGCTGAACTACGATAAATTGTCTCACGTCAAAATATGTGTGTTCCATTGTCATTAAGAAGGTCAGGACGGTACAGTTAACTGTCAGTTTTGCGTCGGATTCGAGAAACTATACTCACAGGTCATCAGGTGACGAAGACAGTAATATACCCTAGGAGACAAGTCGGCTGGAGGACGATGTATTGAATCGTTAGGAAATTCGTGTGTTCCATCGTCATGAAGAGGGTGGTAACGTCGCAATTAACTTTCAGTTTAGCGTCGGATTCGAGAAACTTTACTCACAGGAGACGATCATGTGGTGACCCAGTCAGTAATAGATGCTTGGAGAGAATTCTGCTGGAAAAGGATGCATTGAATCGCTTTCCAATATATGTGTTCCATCGCCATTGAGAGGGTTGGAGGTTACAAATAACTGTCAGTTTTGCGTCGGATTCGAGAAACTAGACCCACAGGAAAACGACCATCAGGTGACGGAGGCAGCAATTGACCCTTGTAGATAAGTCAGCTGGAGATCGATGTCTTAAATCGCGACGCTATTTGTGTTTTCCATCGTCAATACCAGGATGGGACAGTAAGAAATATCTGTGAGTTTTGCGTCGGAGACCAGAAATTTGACTGCCAAGAGTACGTCCATATCGTGACCGGGGCAGCGATGGACCCTCGGAGATAAGTCGGCTGAGGAAAAATGTTTTGAATCGCGATGCTTTTTGTGTGTTGCATCGTCATAAGGAGGGTGGGTGGGATACAATTAACTTTCAGGTGACCGAGGCAGGAATACACACTTGAAGACAAGTCGGCTGAAGGACGATAAATTGAATCACATCGAAATATGTGTGTTATATTGTCATTCAAAGGATAAAGTTAACTGTCAGTTTTGCGTCGGATTCGAGAAACTATACTCACAGGATAACGGTCATGTGGAAACCGAGGCAGTAATACATGCTTGAGGATAATTCTGCTGGAAGCGATATATTGAATCGCATCGCAATATGTGTGTTCCTTCTTCATTAAGAGAGTGGGAGGATTACAATTGACTGTCAGTTTTGCGTCGGATTCAATAAACTAGACTCACAGGAAAACGACCATCAGGTGACCGAGGCAGCAATAGACCCTTGTAGATAAGACGGCTGGCGTCCAATGTGTGAATAGCGACTCAATTTGTGTGTTGCATCGTCATTAGGAGGGAGGGTGGGTTACAATTAACTTTCAGGTGGCCGAGGCAGGAATAGAAACTTGGAGACAAATCGGCTGAAGGACGATAAATTGAATCACATCGAAATATGTGTGTTATATTGTCATTAGGAGGATACAGTTAACTGTCAGTTTTTCGTCAGATCCGAGAAACTTTACTCACAGGATAACGGTCATCAGGGGACGGAGGCAGTAATATACCCTTGGAGACAAGTCGGAAGGAGAACGATGTATTGAATACGTAGGCAATTCGTGTGTTCCATCGTCATTAAGAGGGTCAGAAAGATACAGTTAATTGTCAGTTTTGCGTCGGATTCCAGAATCTTTACTCACAAGAGAACGATCATGTGATCACCCTGACAGTAATAGATGCTTGGAGATAATTCTGCTGGAAGACGATGTATTGAATGGCGTCGCAATTTGTATGTTGTATCGTCATTAGGAGGGTGGGTGGGTTACAATTAACTGTCAGTTTTGCGTCGGATTCGTGAAACTAGACTCACAGGAAAACGACAGTCAGGTGACCGAGGCAGCAATAGCTCCTTTTAGATGAGTCGGCTGGAGTTCGATGGATTAAATCTGACATTATTTGTGTGTTCCATAGTCAATACTAGGATGGGACGGTAAGACAAGGAACTTGACAGCCAAAGGTACGTCCATCTGGTGACCGAGGCAGCGTTATACGTTCGGAAATAAGTTGGCTGGGGACCAATGTATTGAATCGCGACGCAATTTTTATGTTGTATCGTCATTAGCAGGGTGGGTGGGTTACAATTAACTTTCAGGAGACCAACTCAGCAATAGATACACATATTGCGACGCGATTGAATACATCGTCTTCCAGCAGAATTACCTCCAATCATCTATTACTGTCTGGGTCACCACATGATCGTTCACCTGTGAGTGAAGTATCTCGAATCTGTCGCAAAACTGAAAGTTAATTCCGACGATACGACCTCTTAATGACGATGGAACACACAAATTGTCTACCGATTCAATACATCGTCCTACAGCCGACTTGTCTCCAAGGGTATATTACTGATTCCGTCACCTGATGGCCGTTATCCTGTGAGTGTAGTTTCCCGAATCCGACTCGAAACTGACAGTTAACTGTACCGTTCTGACCCTCTTAATAACAATGGAATTCACATATTTCGACGTGATTCAATTTATCGTCCTTCTGCCGACCTGTCTCCAAGTGTGTATTGCTGCCTCGGTCACATGAAAGTTAATTGTAACCCATCCACCCTCATGATGACGATGCAACACACAAATTGTGTCGCGATTCAATATATTGGTCTCCAGCCGACTTATCTCCTATTGTCTAACGCTGCCTCGGTCACAAGATGGACGTACTCTTGGCAGCCAAGTTTCTTGTCTCCGCCGCTAAACTCACAGTTAATTCTTACCGTCCCATCCCGCTATTGACGATGGAATATACAAATAGCGTCGCGATTCAATACACCGTAGTCCAACAGAATTATCTCCAAGCATCTACACTCCTGGAAATGGAAAAAAAAACACATTGACACCGGTGTGTCAGACCCACCATACTTGCTCCGGACACTGCGAGAGGGCTGTACAAGCAATGATCACACACACGGCACAGCGGACACACAAGGAACCGCGCTGTTGGCCGTCGAATGGTGCTAGCTGCGCAGCATTTGTGCACCGCCGCCGTCAGTGTCAGTCAGTTTGCCGTGGCATACGGAGCTCCATCGCAGTCTTTAACACTGGTAGCATGCCGCGACAGCGTCGACGTGAACCGTATGTGCAGTTGACGGACTTTGAGCGAGGGCGTATAGTGGGCATGGGGGAGGCCGGGGGGACGTACCGCCGAATTGCTCAACACGTGGGGCGTGAGGTCTCCACAGTACATCGATGTTGTCGCCAGTGGTCGGCAGAAGGTGCACTTGCCCGTCGATCTGGGACCGGACCGCAACGACGCACGGATGCACGCCAAGACCGTAGGATCCTGCGCAGTGCCGTAGGGGACCGCACCGCCACTTCCCAGCAAATTAGGGACACTATTGCTCCTGGGGTATCGGCGAGGACCATTCGCAACCGTCTCCATGAAGCTGGGCTACGGTCCCGCACACCGTTAGGCCGTCTTCCGCTCACGCCCAAACATCGTGCAGCCCGCCCCCAGTGGTGTCGCGACAAACGTGAATGGAGGGACGAATGGAGACGTGTCGTCTTCAGCGTTGAGAGTCGCTTCTGCCTTGGTGCCAACGATGGTCGTATGCGTGTTTGGCGCCGTGCAGGTGAGCGCCACAATCAGGACTGCATACGATCGAGGCACACATGGCCAACACCCGGCATCATGGTGTGGGGAGCGATCTCCTACACTGGCCGTACACCTCTGGTGATCGTCGAAGGGACACTGAATAGTGCACGGTACATCCAAACCGTCATCGAACCCATCGTTCTACCATTCCTAGACCGGCAAGGGAACTTGCTGTTCCAACAGGACAATGCACGTCCGCATGTATCCCGTGCCACCCAACGTGCTCTAGAAGGTGTAAGTCAACTACCCTGGCCAGCAACATCTCCGGATCTGTCCCCCATTAAGCATGTTTGGGACTGGATGAAGCGTCGTCTCACGCGGTCTGCACGTCCAGCACGAACGCTGGTCCAAGTGAGGCGCCAGGTGGAAATGGCATGGCAAGCCGTTCCACAGGACTTCATCCAGCATCTCTACGATCGTCTCCATGGGAGAAAAGCAGCCTGCATTGCTGCGAAAGGTGGATATACACTGTACTAGTGCCGACATTGTGCATGCTCTGTTGCCTGTGTCTATGTGCCTGTGGTTCTGTCAGTGTGATCATGTGATGTATCTGACCCCAGGAATGTGTCAATAAAGTTTCCCCTTCCTGGGACAATGAATGCACGGTGTTCTTATTTCAATTTCCAGAAGTGTATTACTGCCATGGTCACCACATGATCGTTCTCTTGTGCGTTACGTTTCTCGAATCCGACGCAAAACTGACAGTTAATTGGGACGTTACCACCCTTTTAATGACGATGCAACATGCAAATTGCCTACCGATACAATACATCGTCCTCCAGCCGACTTGTCTCCAAGGATATATTACTGCCCCCGTCACCTAATGACCGTTACCTGTGAGTATAGTTTCTCGAACCCGACGCAAAACTGACAGTCAACTGTACCGTTCTGACCCTCTTAATTACAATGGAACACACATATTTCGACGTGATTCAATTTATCGTACATCAGCTGACTTGTCTCCAAGTGTCTATTGCTGCCTTTGCACCTGAAAGTTAATTGCGTCTCGATTCAAAACATTGGTCCCCAGCCGACTTATCTCCAAGGGTCTAACGCTGCCTCGTTCACCACACGGACGTACTCTTGGCAGGCAAGTTTCTTGTCTCCCACTCAAAACTCACAGTTAATTCTTGCGGTCCATTCCTGGTATTGACGATTGAACAAACAAATAGCGTCGCGATTCAATACATCGATCTCCAGCCGCCCTATCTACAAGGGTCTATTGCTGCCTCGTTTTCTTGTGAGTCTAATTTCTAGAATGCGACGCAAAACTGACAGTTAATTGTAATAATCCCACCCTCTCAATGACGATGGAACACACATATTGCGTAGCGATTCAATACATCGTCTTCCAGCAGAATTTTTTTCAAGTATTTATTACTGCCTGGGTCAGCACATGCTCGTTCTCCTGTGAGTAAAGTTTCTCGAATCCGACCCAAAACTGACAGTTAATTGCGACGTTACCACCCTGTTAATGAAAATGGTACACACAAATTGCCTACCGATTCAATACATCGTCCTCAATCCGACTCGTTTCCAAAGGTATATTACTTCCTCAGTAACCTGATGACCGTTATCGGGTGAGTTTAGTTTTTCGAATCCGACGAGAAACTGACAGTTAACTGTAACGTTCTGACCCTCTTAATGACAATGGAACACACATATTTCGAAGTGATTCAATTTAGCGTCCTTCAGCCGACTTGTCTCCACGTGTCTATTGCTCCCTCGGTCACCTGAAAGTTAATTGTAACCCACATAGCCTCCTAATGACGATGCAACACACAAACTGTGTCGCGATTCAATACATCGATCTCCAGCCGACTTATCTACAAGGGGCTACTGCTGCATTGGTCACCTGATTGTCGTTTTCCTGTGAGTCAAGTTTCTCGAATCCGACGCAAAACTGACAGTTAATTGTATTCCTTCCGCCCTCTGAATGACGATGGAATACACATATTGCGACGCGATTCTATACACCTTCTTCCAGCAGAATTATCTCCAAGCATCTATTACTGCCTGGGTCACCACATGATCGTTCTCCTGTGAGTAAAGTCTCTCGAATCCGACCCAAAACTGACAATTAATTACCACGTTATCGCCATCTTAATGACGATGGAGCACACAAATTGCCTACCGATTCAATACATTGTCCTCCAGCCGACATGTCTCCAAGGGTATATTACTGTTTCCGTTACCTGATGACCGTTATCCAGTGAGTATAGTTTCTCGAATCCGACTCAAAACTGAGTTAACTGTACCGTTCTGACCCTCTTAATGACAAAGGAACACACATATTTCGACGTGATTCAATTTATCGTCCTCCAGCTGACTTATCTTAGGTGTCTATTACTGCCTCGGTCGTCTGAAAGTTAATTGTAACCCACCCATAATCCTAATGGCGATGGAACACACAAATAGCGTCGCGATTCAATACATTATTGCACAGCAGACTTAGCTATAAGGTGTAACGCTGTATCGGTCACCAGATGGACGTACTCACAGTTAATTCTTGCTGTCCCATCCTGTTACTGACGACGGAACACGCAAATAGCGTCGCGATTCAATACATTGATGGCCAGATGACTTATCTACAAGGGGCTATTGGTGCCTCGGTCATCTGACTGTTGTTTTCCTGTGAGTCAAGTTTCTCGAATCCGACGCAAAGCTGACAGTTAATTGTATTCCTCCCACAATCTCAATGAGGATGGAACACACAATTTGTGACACGATTCCATACATCGTCTTCCAGCAGAATTATCTCCAAGCATCTATTACTGCCTGGGTCACTACATGATCGTTCTCCAGTGAGTAAAGTTTCTCGAATCCGACACAAAACTGACAGTTAATTGCCACGTTACCACCCTATTCATGACGATGGAACACACAAACTACCTACCGACTCAGTACATCGTCCTCCAGACGACTTGTCTCCAAGGGTATCTTACTTCCTCCGTCACCTGACGACCGTTATCCTGTGAGTTAACTGTACCGTTCTGACCCTCTTAATGGCAGTGGAGCACACATATTTGGATGTGATATAATTTTTCGTCCTTCAGCCGACTTAAGTGTCTATTGCTGCCTCGGTTATCTGAAAGTTAATTGCGTCGCGATTCAATACATTGATCACCAGACGGACGTACTCTTGGCAGTCAAGTTTTTTGTCTCTGATTCAAAACTCACAGTTAATTCTGACCGTCCCATCCTGGTATTGACGATGGAACACACAAATTGCGTATCGATTCGAACATCGATATCCACCCGACTTATATACAAGGGACTATTGCTGCCTCGGTCACCTGACGGTCGTCTTCCACTGAGTCTCATTGGCTTCACAAGAGTGCGTAATACATAGCGTAACTGTTGCTAGTTTTAGCTCTTCTCACGGACGTTTCCATGGTCGTTGTGTTGTGGCTTCCCTAAAGGGCAACGCGAGAGCCTACCAGGCAAGTTCCACGTGATCAGTAGACTGACTAAGACGTCCGCACATCTGGCAACATTCTCCCCAACTTGTATGCAGAGCCAACGACACTGGTCAATGTCCGATCACCGAAATTAGGCAGCGTTGGGCGTTGTTAGTATTCGGGTGGGTGAGGAACTAGGAAGTCCTCGTGCTGTTGGTTTCTTCAGTTTTCCCTTTTTCCTTACTTTTTGGTGAAGCTGTGCAGTAATGGTACGGTCTAGCACGCTGACCCCCCTGTTGCTGTCGGTACGCAAAGGCGCGAACATGTGGCCACAGTCAAATGAATGAGTCCTTTGTGTGTTTTGCGATATGGCCTCTCCCGGTCGTTTCTAGCGCCTGTCGTCTACATATACGCCCATTTTCAAGCGACAGCTTTCGCATCAGCTGAGCAAAGTCGAGACAAGTCGACACATGGGGACACAAGATGCTGTGAATTGTAATACGCACTAGCCTATGAGATGCGAAGGGAAAGGATTCGTGTGCTTGAAAACACCTTCCTGAGTAAAGGAGACATTTTCCGTGCGATGTTTGGGTTTCAAACCCGGAGCAGCTACTTGGGAAGCAACCATTCTGACCGACATACTACCACCGCCTTCTGCTACGTGATGCCTGCGCCGTCATGTGTCGCCTACCCTCCTGGCGCCAGATGCCGAAGTCGATAGCTCTGTAGGCGATCAAAGCCGACTGCAAGGCGAGCACCGCTGACCCCGTTTTCCTGGTGCTCCTAGGGCGCCATACTGTAACTATGCGCAGAAGTGACTTTCTCTGATAAATCGGCCCTTTAACGCACATCAGGGTGAACACGAGATTTCTAATATGAAGTACTCACTGACGATCCAAAGACGTTTCAGTATGTATGCGTCGGTACCACCGGAAGTGTGCCTAAGTATTGTAAAGCGAAGGTCGACAGTTAGAGCCTCACATGAAGTATTTCATTGGCTTCACACGAGTGAGTAGTGCACAGCGTGGCTGTTGCTAGGAAACGGTCTCTTTCGCCGTTCGTTAATATCTAGTTTTCTTTGCATCAATGTGAAAATGTTCCTATTACTAAATACTGATTTGCTAGTTACGGTTCAAACTGGAAGCGACGGAAGCAAACGCTCCACATTGGTTTCTGAAAGGGTGGGGGCGTTTCTTAAGCCACATCTGACATTGCGTCTTATATTCTCTTAATCTGACAAAATTATCACCTACCGAAAAAAGAAACAGATTTCGGAGTGAGGTTCCTGAGATCTTGATAAAGATGGAAGTCACTGGAGCGGTTGTGTTGTACGTCAGATACGCCAAGCTGTGTAAGGCCCCAGATTTAAGCTCTGGTTACTGTAAGGGGCGTGGGTTAGAACCCCACATCTGACAATGCATTTTAAACATTCTGAGACTAACGTTCTCCCTTCATCTTATAGAATAAGTAAATTACGCAGAAACACGCCGTGGAGATTTTACTAGAGACGACAGTGGCAGCAGTGCACGCGTCGCACGTCCGATAGCCCGGTCGATCGAAAAGAAATAGCTGAACATATTTTTCTCGTGCCGAGTTTTATCTCTTCTCGCGGACGTTTCCGTGGTCGTTGTGTTGTGGCTTCCCTAAAGGGCAACGCGAGAGACTACCAGGCAAGTCCCAAGTTTGACAAACAAAAGTGTGTTTGTCGATGTGCCCTCTCCTAGTCGTTTCTAGCGCCTGTCCTCCACATATACGCCCATTTGCAAGCGTCAGCTTTCGCGTCAGCCGAGCTAAGTCGAGACACATGGGAGACAAGTCGACACATGGGGACACAAGATGCCGTGAATCGTAATACCTACTAGCCTATGAGGGGCGAAGGGAAAGCTTTCGTACGGTTTGTAAGGTGTCAGGTAAATCCAACACCTTCCATGAAAACCCTGACACATAAGCAAATCTAGTAGTATGTCACATAGCTCCGTATAAATCGTGACATTAAATTAACCAAAGTAACACAAGTAACGAGTGAGCAAACGGAATGCCACAGACTAACACATGAATGCCTAAATGCATGTCGGACCTTCCCACCGTGAGGCAGACTCAGTTTTGAGAGGAGAAACGAGGACAGAAGCCGAGAGCAGAACCGTGTTAAGCTAGAAGGCCCTACGATAACGGACGGACTGGACACCCACGTGGGCAGCGTACCTCTAAGTCTACCACCCGCACGTTTTAGCGTGAGACTTTTTCGCGTCCCTGTTACGTCAAGGACCACCCCCCAGCGCATGTTAAAAGCCTAAAAGCTAGAGCCCTCCAGAAAAACAGTATAGATCTTACGATAACACAAAAAGGGCCACTACCACCCACACGTTTTGGCGTGAGACTTTTTCGCGTCTCAGGTACGTTTTGTGAGTAGAATAAAATTTCCAGTGGTAAACTTAACTGCTTTTTCGACGTTATTTTACCAGCTAACTAAAAATAGGAAAGCCTTGAACCCTTTCCACTATATTTAGTTAGTATTAAGATTCTTTTACAGGGAGTGCAGTGGAGCTGACGCTGAAATCATTTAGTATTTGGTTATATCATCGCTAGTCTCACTGAACTCTTCTGAATTCTACATGTCATGTGTGGTCTGGCGTCTCCTTACCAGCAACAGGTCCCAGGTTCAAACTAGTCAATTCCCTAAAAAACACGCTCAGAGCGTTGTTGCGCGAATGTGATAGGGAGACACGATATAGAGCAAACAGACACCACCATGAATGTTTAGAAAATGGCGACCCTGCCAGGATGGTAAAATACCATAATTGAATGTCGACCACATGCCTAACTAGGTCAGAACAATATCCCGCTGAAAAATTTTTGTAGTAAAAAAATTTTTTTTCTAAAGTTATACATAGTCGAAAAAAGTAGCTGCAGCGATAGATAGTAATAAAGTATTCAACAAATAGTGAAACATTGTAGCAGTGGCAATAGCATAATTAAGTTATGAATTTTGAAAATTGTTAGAATTAAGTTTTCTCTTCAATGCAAGTGCACAGGTGGCGGATACATCGTTGATAAGTTGGTTCTGACCCAACAAGTGAGTGAATGGATTGTCAGTCTTGGTAGTGTCAAGTCGTGTGAACAAAAAGTTTATGAAACGCGTGAGATCGTGTGAGCGCATGTTGCGCTACGTAGGGTGCGTGAATTGCTTTTAGAACAGAAAATAAGGGATTCGGAAAAGGCAGCAATGGCAGATCGAGACCTTGACCGAATTGAGGTAGAGACCCAGCATGAAAATGGACAGAGAATAGAGGACAGTACAACAGACGATGCAGTATCGCGAGAAATAGGACATATAATGCACCATAACGAGGACAATGTACGACAAGGCACAGAAAACCTAGGTCAGCGTGCGACAGAGGAGCAGGAAAGTAGAGAGACAGTCGATGAGGATTCTAACTTGCGTCTTGAATACGTTGAACCCATAGTACATGTAATCAAAGCTCCCTCACCACAGAGTACAAGAAATGCGAGCAGAAAGTGTCACAGCACAGTTCAATGCAAACGGTTGCGAACCAACACTTGGGCGAAAACACAGAGCGTAGGACGTCGGAAGAAAACGCAATAGGACCCACAAATCTGGCAGAATTGTTACAACAAATTACGGAAATCATGACAAGGCAAAATAAAGAAATTGCGAACCAAATTAAAATTCAGAATGCAGAAACCACGAGACAAATGCATGAGATTAAAGAACAAAACAAAAAAAATTCAGTTACACCTAAGTCATATTGAAGGCGAGGCAAAAGAATCTCGAGAAGTGATAGGAAACTTAATAACAGGTTACAATCAATTGAGAACAGACATTGACAAGGTATAAGTGGACGTACAAACATTGTGTAATGACACTCAGGACGAGATCAAAACATTATGTAACAACACCCAGGGAGAAGTCAAGAAACTAAGGAAACAGATAAACGAAATTTCTAGACGAGCAGCAGGTACAGCGAGTAAAATTGTTGAAAACAGTGTGTTTCACAAACGTATCACAAAAGCAGCGCTGAAAAGATATGATAACCGCATAGCCAAAATGGAAGCGCAAACGAAGCGACAATTTCAGAAATTGCGAACAGAGTTGTTGCAAACCATTGGAGAGCGTAGTGAACAGGTCGAACAAGCACAGAGTCTTCAACCACGTCCGTATCTGTAACAGCTCCGGAGAAACAAGAAATTAACGAAGATATTACGCATTTGCGATTCCAATCACAGGCGGAAAGTAACATACGTGAAATCAGACAGCCTGTACCGCGGGTACGAGAAAGTTACAGTGGACAATATCCAATGGATCTACCACAACAGGAAAGAACGACGAGAGAAATGATCACAAACAAAAGTGGCAAAGAATCGCGAATTTCATACGGTACTATGACGAAGTACGACAACGATCATTTCTTCACAGTCAGAAAATTTCAACACTTTCGAGAAGGAAACTCATTACATCCACGAAATTTTATTGATCAATTCCGAGTAGGATTACCAGAAAACTGGACGCTAGCACACAAATTAGACTTTATATGTGCACACATGTCAGGAACAGTCGCAGAAACCATGCAGAATGTTGCAGCGACATGCCGATCGTACGAAGATTTCAGAGAGAAGTTTCTCGCACGACATTGGTCCTGCGAAGCACAGAACAGAGTGAAGTACGAATTATTACAGAACCCATATTTTGAAAATTCAGGAGAGAAGAGTCCCGTGAAATTTTTCGAAGTAATGGCAAACAAAAATCAATGCTTAGATGTATCATACAGTGACGGACAGTTGATTAAATTATGGGCGATGAAGCTACCATTGAAATACCAGCAATCATCAGTAGGTCGCGGAGGCAATGACGTCGATGCATTTAAAGGTATTCTATGGGAACTAGAGTTCATATTCTCGGAAGATGATGCAAGAAAAAGACGAAGCACACGTGAAAACGAAAGCAAAAAGCAGTGGAATCCACAAGACACAGCACGAAGAAACAATTACGAACCAAGTGATAACTTCGCACCAAGAAACGACAATAGATTTCAACAAAGAACCGGTTATGGATTTAGAAGAGAATATGGCAATAACTATAATTCACCCAGGAACGGCAACAACTATTACAGAGGGAATAACGACAACCGGAACGGGTACTGGAGAACCAATAGACCGACAAATTATCAACAAAGAAACCACTATCAACAAGCTAAACAAGAAAAGCGAATACAGATAGAAGACGTGGAGGTAAAACCACCAAACCCCAATAAAAGTTCTATTTGACAGCTAAGCGCCCATGCCAAAGAGAATGACGCACCGACTCAGGACAATTACAGCACCTTGAACAGAGAAGTAAAAATCTTATCACGAGAAGAGAGGAAAGAAGAAACAAATTCGCAGGGACCAGATGAAAACGAAGACAAGAAAATAACAATATCGTGTTGGGACTAAATTAATTGGGAGAATACTGACGAGGAAGATGAATTACCAGAGGCATGCACAACGAATGTAGGAGGGAAGGATGAAGTAATGAGTATTGCAGAGCTATTTGAGGTGGAAACCAGGGAAAGCGAATTCAATGAAGTTAACGCGCAGTCCACAGAAGTTGAAAATAAGTTACGAGTGGGCACACAACCCAACGTATATAATGAAGGAAGTTATGAAGCGATAATTAGTGCATTTAGATGCGATTATGTGGAAGTAGCGACGAAAAAGGAGAAGATAGACGAGGATGAGGAAAAAGTAGAGGATGTAGAAGAAAGCGTAAAAGAAGGAAGAAATAGAGAAGAAGAAATAAAAGACAGAGAAGTAGCAGTCGAAGCTTATCCTACAGAAAGTTCGAATTCATAAGGGAAATTCCTAAAAAGACTCATGTATGATTCAGTGGAGGATTCGTTGATGCAAGAGGAAGAAGAACAGAACCAACCCTTTCAAATTCAACCAATTGTGAAGGCCATGGTAAAGCATATCCCAGTCAATATTGTAATTGATAGCGGAAGTGAACTGACTGCAATCTCAGAAAATTTATTCATGCAGTGTAATGCCAATGAGGAATTGCCAGTTCTGAAAACACGTAAGACTAAAGTAAGAGGTCCTATTAGAAACAATGCTGCGGAAGTTACGAGACAAACAAGGTTAACTCTTTCGTGCCAAGGTCAAAAGATCGAAGCCAACTTCGTGATTATACCTAAACTAATTGTAGATTTGATTATAGGTGCAGATTTTTTAAATGAGAGACGAGCGATGATAGATATGGGGAAATGTAGCGTAACATTCGGGAATGTCACACTTCTCTTTGAGCAAAAGCTAAAATTAGAAGAAATACCACTTATAAACAAACAATTAAGAATGACGCGAGATAAAGAGGATGAAGAATTAGAATGGTACGCACAAAAGAAGGAATCGCCTCAACTCATGTTAGAAGTCCATAAAGAAATTTACGAAAATTTGTAAGAAGTGCAAGGTATTTCTTAACACAGTAAAAGAGAATTAGAGGGTATTTTACGAGATAAAGCAGAGGTATTTTTACCTAAGACTGGCAGTATTAAACACTTTCAGTACAAGTTTGAAGTAAAACAGCACAAACCATTTAGAGTGCCACCCTATACAATCCCATTAAGCTACAGGAATACAGTATTCCAGGAGATATCTAAAATGTTAGATGACGATATTATTGAACCAGCTATCTCCACATATAACAGCCCGCTCCATATTGTACAAAAACGAGATGGGAACATCAGGTTAGTGCTTGATTCCAGACAGACCAACACAATCATAATCACTGAGACGGATCGCCCAGAAAAATTAGAGGAATTGATACAAAACTTCCATGGTGCTAAGATATTTTCATCAATTGATTTATGGAGTAGTTTCTGGCAAGTAGAATTGGCCCCAGAATGTAGAAAATTTACAGCATTTATAGTATTCGGTAGATGTTACCAGTTTAAACGATTGCCATTTGGTTTAAACATATCATCAGCAGCGTTTCTTAGGGGATTTAGTGCTATACTCAGTGCTGAAATTTTACAAAAAATTACTTGTTATGTTGATGATGTGATTATAGCAGAACCCTCTTGGGAACATCACAACGACACATTAAATCAGTTTTTACAGATCATGAAAGAACATGGGGTCACAGTAAATATAACAAAATCCAAATTTGGAAGGCGAGAGGTCAAATTTCTAGGACACATAATTTCCGAGAAAGTGGTAATGGCCGATCCAGAAAAACTAACGGCAATCAAAGAATTCTGTACTCCATATAATAATAAAACTCTCAGAGGATTTCTAGGTCCACCGGATTCTATAAAAAATTTATTTGGATCGACTCTCTCGCAACACCACGCCTATCTGCATTGACTGGATAAAACGCGCCATGGGTATGGGATCAACAAGCCAATGAAGAATTTTTAAAAGTGAAAAACTCACTAACGACAGCACCAGTTTTAGCACATCCTGATCTAACACAAAATTTTTGTATGGCCACTGGTAGTGCGAAAACAGGTTTAGGAGTTGTTTTATTTCAAGAATACGAACAGGCAGGGCTAAGATCATATAAGACAATTGCCTTTGCCAGTCGGGTACTCACAAAAAGCGAGAAAAACTATTCAGTCACAGAGCTGGAAGCATTGGCCATTGTATGGGGCTTCCAACGTTTTCGATACTTCCTATTCGGAAGAAAAACAAAAGTATATACTGACCACAAAGCATTAGAATTTCTGTTATCCGCCAAACTAACTCATGGGAGGTTAGCCAGATGGATGTTAATACTACAAGAATTTGACTTCACTATTACACACATACCAGGACCAGCGAATGTATTGGCAGATGCTTTATCACGATGTCCTCAGGGTGCATCCAAAAACATAGGTCTGGAAGCAGCAGAAGACCAGTTTACAATGTACTATATGAAACAAGTTCCTTTCGAAAACTACATTACGACAGCATTGAAAAACATAGGCGAAGAACAGGACAAGGATCCCGAAATACTAGGAATCAAACACAAGTGGAGATGTAAGGATTTTCCAGACATTCGACAGCACTATCTCGTAAAAAACAATGTTTTATCTTTTAGACGAAATGTTGCAACGAATGAATGGTTAATTTATATCCCAGATGAACTAATTAATAAGTACATATGGTATACACATTTAAGTAATGGCCACTTTGGACCAAAGAAATGCTTTTTAAAAATAAAACAAACAAGCCATTTTCCTAATATGGAAAGACAAATTAGAACAGTATTAGTCAAATGCAAAAAATGTATGAGGGCTAAACACGTCACTTTCCAAACCAAACCACCTATATTTCCAATAATCCCTAAAAGATTATAACAAATAGCTGCAACAGATTTGATGGGGCCCCTTCCACGCACAAAAATGGGTGTATTTTCATATTTGTCGTTTTGGAACTTACTTCTAAACATGTTACCTTGACACCATTGAAACGGGCAACAGATCTTGCAATAAGTAAAGCCTTTAGACAAGATTTTCTCAGACAAGTAGGTCGAGTGGAACGAATAATTTCCGATAATGGCCCACAATACAAATCAGTGCAATGGCAGAACACGTTAAAACAACACAAAATAAAACCCGTCTACATATCTAAGTACAAACCTAGCGTAAATCCAGCAGAACGATCTATGAAGGACATAGGAACTTTATGTCGATTATATGCAGGCAAAAGACACAACACTTGGGATATATACCTTATAAATTTTCAAGAAGTAATGAATGAAATGGCATTTAGCACTACACTACTACCTCCAGTTACTTTACTTAAAAATATTGAATCCCCAAACATAACCAGAGAAAATGTTAGATTTCCTATTGTACCACATAGACAGCACAAACAAATCATAGCAACAGCACTCTCCAACATCAGAAAGGCAGCCATTAAAAGAAAAGAAAGAGGAGATAGAACAGCAACTAAAAGAACATTCTCAGTAGGCCAGAAAGTATTTGTAAAAACACACCATCTCTCCAGCAAACAGAAACACAAAATACATAAGTTTTACGCAGCATACAAAGGACCTGTCATAATTAGCCGAGTTGCTCATGATAATGCTGTCTAACTAATGAACCCAAAAACAGGGAAAACCTTAGGACTTCACCATGTGAGCCATATCAAAAAGTTTGAAGATTAATTTTATTACTGGTAAATAATCAGCACAATATTGCAAGATTATGTTGCAGATAAGATCGTCAGGAGAAAGTAGAATGAAGAGAGAGGAAGGTGGGGAAAAGAAAGTAGTTTCAATAATAACACCAATAGTACCATAGCTTAAGGTGAAGGGATAAAGCATAGATAGTCTAACAGCATGAAATACTAAAATGCCATACACCACGCCACTACACAAAAATAAAAAACGAATTTGAGGTTTCTTGAGTAGACGTTAAGACTGAAAATATCTTAGAATTGTAACATGGAAAAGGGCGCCCAAATGTGTAAAGCTTTTTAAGAGGGCGCAAAGCAATGTACCTACTAAACATATTTTAGATGATTATAAGTAAAACTTTTTATAAGAACCATTGTAAAAACTCCAACAAAGACCAGAGGCAACGACCCACAAGTTGCAACGCGAGATGTATCAAGAAAGAAAAGGGCGTAATTAGCAAAACACGATTCCTACATAGCAGGAGCGTCGAGAGAAGGGAAAGGACAGCAAAACCAACAGAAGGCCCTTGTAGCGAAAGTGGGCAATAAAATTGCCCGCTAGGAGGAACCCTGCAGGGATGGAACACCGAGCCTCAGAGTGACAGACCCCTTCTGAGACGTGGTGGGACGGCGCTGGGATGGCGAACGCCGCAAGGGTCTCCGAGCCCCGAATGAATGGAGCGAGCAAAAAATGGCCAGATGAGAAGACCGCTTGGGCAAGCCACCACTGGCAAAAAATATGCGTAAAAGTCACACTACTGCTATTAAACAGCACGCTGATGCACGAAACTGAAGAAAACTTCCAAAAAGTATAAATGACACGCCCAAACAGTGTATCAAACTGTTACTAGGAGGAGAACTTCAAAACTAATAGTTATCAATAAATATTTCCATATCCTACCCAGAGAAGAACCAAGAAGCAAGTAAGAAGTAGAGAAAAAGGAGGAAGAACAGAAGTTGAGGATTCGCAAGATTGAGACCAAGAAAGAAGATGGGTGAAGAATAGATGACATACCTTCCAAAATCCCTATCCTATTGTAAACTAATCGTCTGAGAAGTATTACAACGCAAAACGACCGCATTCAGCGACACATAACGATGACTTTCACGCATACAAAGCCTGTAAACCACGAGATTCTGCACTCACAGCTCCATTCCATTATGGGACCTCCACAACAGCAACACACACTTGCAAAGCCAACAAGGCACGACGAACGAAGCTGTACATCAAATACTTGCCCACATCCATCTTGCTCAAGTCCATCACCTTCATGCAAAAACATTCACCAACCTCATGCTTGAACATTCATAGGATTATGTGAATGTGTGAAATCAAATTATGTGATGTAGGAATTGTGCAAAAGAAACGTGTCACAAACTAAATAAGTAAAGCACACCAGACAGCTAATAAATTAAAAAAAATAACAGTCATTGACTATGGACTTAAGTAAAAAATAGACTATCCATAAAAATAAGTCATTAGTTCTGAAATGGACGGTATATAAAGAAACTATATACCACTTATTTTTTCCTAATAAAAATAAAAGAATAACTATATTTTACTTATTTTATCCTTATAACAACAAAGAATAAAAAATTATCTTGTTGGATGTTTTCCCTTTCTTTAACATTTGTACCATTTGTTAGGATAATATCTCAAGTCTTGTGTATGTATATTACTTTGTCAAAGCAATTCTTGGAAATGATTCATATTTGTTAGTGTAACAATGTTGAAATGAGTGTCTAGAAACAAAAACATTTTACTTGCACATGATATTTAGAAAATGTGTTACAAATAGATTTTACTTAATTACTACATTTATATAAACAATATTTCTAAGAAAAACGATGTGAAAGACTCCTCACTTTCGAAAACATACTTCTTAAAAAAAATTCAGACTTAATAAAGAAAGAAAATAATTAAAGATTAATAATAGCATAAAAATATTCTTCTCTTGGCATTTTTAATTATAATGTGAAAGAATATAAAAATATAAATTAGTAATACGAACTAGCATAGAACAGAATAATGTGGCTGAACAGTACGCAACAAAATTTAGATAAATTAGAAAATTTTTGACTGACTTAGACAACAATTCAATCATTGCCTAACTTCAGTGCAAAAATTAAGTTCGAAGGGTGGTGATATGTAAGGTGTCAGGTAAATCCAACACCTTCCATGAAAACCCTGACATAATAAGCAAATCTACTAGTATGTCACATAGCTCTGAATAAATCGTGACATTAAATTAACCAAAGTAATACAAGTAACGAGTGAGCAAACGGAATGCCACAGACTAAAACAAGAATGCCTAAATGCATGTCGTACCTTCCCACCGTGAGGCAGACGCATTTCCGAGGGGAGAAACGAGGACAGAAGCCGAGAGCAGAACCGTGTTAAGCTAGAAGGCCCTACGATAACGGACGGACTGGACACCCACGTAGGCAGCGTACCTCTAAGTCTACCACCAGCACGTTTTAGCGTGAGACTTTTTCGCGTCCCTGTTACGTCAAGGACCACCCCCCAGCGCATGTTAAAAGCCTAAAAGCTAGAGCCCTCCAGAAAAACAGTATAGATCTTACGATAACACGAAAAGGGCCACTACCACCCACACGTTTTGGCGTGAGACTTTTTCGCGTCTCAGGTACGTTTTGTGAGTAGAATAAAATTTCCAGTGGTAAACTTAACTGCTTTTTCGACGTTATTTTACCAGCTAACTAAAAATAGGAAAGCCTTGAACCCTTTCCACTATATTTAGTTAGTATTAAGATTCTTTTACAGGGAGTGCAGTGGAGCTGACACTGAAATCATTTAGTATTTGGTTATATCATCGCTAGTCTCACTGAACTCTTCTGAATTCTACATGTCATGTGTGGTCTGGCGTCTCCTTACCAGCAACAGGTCCCAGGTTCAAACTAGTCAATTCCCTAAAAAAACACGCTCAGAGCGTTGTTGCGCGAATGTGATAGGGAGACACGATATAGAGCAAACAGACACCACCATGAATGTTTAGAAAATGGCGACCCTGCCAGGATGGTAAAATACCATAATTGAATGTCGACCACATGCCTAACTAGGTCAGAACAATATCCTGCTGAAAAATTTTTGTAGTAAAAAAATTTTTTTCTAAAGTTATACATAGTCGAAAAAAGTAGCTGCAGCGATAGATAGTAATAAAGTATTCAACAAATAGTGAAACATTGTAGCAGTGGCAATAGCATAATTAAGTTATGAATTTTGAAAATTGTTAGAATTAAGTTTTCTCTTCAATGCAAGTGCACAGGTGGCGGATACATCGTTGATAAGTTGGTTCTGACCCAACAAGTGAGTGAATGGATTGTCAGTCTTGGTAGTGTCAAGTCGTGTGAACAAAAAGTTTATGAAACGCGTGAGATCGTGTGAGCGCATGTTGCGCTACGTAGGGTGCGTGAATTGCTTTTAGAACAGAAAATAAGGGATTCGGAAAGAGCAGCAATGGCAGATCGAGACCTTGACCGAATTGAGGTAGAGACCCAGCATGAAAATGGACAGAGAATAGAGGACAGTACAACAGACGATGCAGTATCGCGAGAAATAGGACATATAACGCACCATAACGAGGACAATGTACGACAAGGCACAGAAAACCTAGGTCAGCGTGCGACAGAGGAGCAGGAAAGTAGAGAGACAGTCGATGAGGATTCTAACTTGCGTCTTGAATACGTTGAACCCATAGTACATGTAATCAAAGCTCCCTCACCACAGAGTACAAGAAATGCGAGCAGAAAGTGTCACAGCACAGTTCAATGCAATCGGTTGCGAACCAACACTTGGGCGAAAACACAGAGCGTAGGACGTCGGAAGAAAACGCAATAGGACCCACAAATCTGGCAGAATTGTTACAACAAATTACGGAAATCATGACAAGGCAAAATAAAGAAATTGCGAACCAAATTAAAATTCAGAATGCAGAAACCACGAGACAAATGCATGAGATTAAAGAACAAAACAAAAAAAATTCAATTACACCTAAGTCATATTGAAGGCGAGGCAAAAGAATCTCGAGAAGTGATAGGAAACTTAATAACAGGTTACAATCAATTGAGAACAGACATTGACAAGGTATATGTGGACGTACAAACATTGTGTAATGACACTCAGGACGAGATCAAAACATTATGTAACAACACCCAGGGAGAAGTCAAGAAACTAAGGAAACAGATAAACGAAATTTCTAGACGAGCAGCAGGTACAGCGAGTAAAATTGTTGAAAACAGTGTGTTACACAAACGTATCACAAAAGCAGCGCTGAAAAGATATGATAACCGCATAGTCAAAATGGAAGCGCAAACGAAGCGACAATTTCAGAAATTGCGAACAGAGTTGTTGCAAACCATTGGAGAGCGTAGTGAACAGGTCGAACAAGCACAGAGTCTGCAACCACGTCCGTATCTGTAACAGCTCCGGAGAAACAAGAAATTAACGAAGATATTACGCATTTGCGATTCCAATCACAGGCGGAAAGTAACATACGTGAAATCAGACAGCCTGCACCGCGGGTACGCGAAAGTTACAGTGGACAATATCCAATGGATCTACCACAACAGGAAAGAACGACGAGAGAAATGATCACAAACAAAAGTGGCAAAGAATCGCGAATTTCATACGGTATTATGACGAAGTACGACAACGATCATTTCTTCACAGTCAGAAAATTTCAACACTTTCGAGAAGGAAACTCATTACATCCACGAAATTTTATTGATCAATTCCGAGTAGGATTACCAGAGCACTGGACGCTAGCACACAAATTAGACTTTATATGTGCACACATGTCAGGAACAGTCGCAGAAACCATGCAGAATGTTGCAGCGACATGCCGATCGTACGAAGATTTCAGAGAGAAGTTTCTCGCACGACATTGGTCCAGCGAAGCACAGAACAGAGTGAAGTACGAATTATTACAGAACCCATAATTTGAAAATTCAGGAGAGAAGAGTCCCGTGAAATTTTTCGAAGTAATGGCAAACAAAAATCAATGCTTAGATGTATCATACAGTGACGGACAGTTGATTAAATTATGGGCGATGAAGCTACCATTGAAATACCAGCAATCATCAGTAGGTCGCGGAGGCAATGACGTCGATGCATTTAAAGGTATTCTATGGGAACTAGAGTTCATATTCTCGGAAGATGATGCAAGAAAAAGACGAAGCACACGTGAAAACGAAAGCAAAAAGCAGTGGAATCCACAAGACATAGCACGAAGAAACAATTACGAACCAAGTGATAACTTCGCACCAAGAAACGACAATAGATTTCAACAAAGAACCGGTTATGGATTTAGAAGAGAATATGGCAATAACTATAATTCACCCAGGAACGGCAACAACTATTACAGAGGGAATAACGACAACCGGAACGGGTACTGGAGAACCAATAGACCGACAAATTATCAACAAAGAAACCACTATCAACAAGCTAAACAAGAAAAGCGAATACAGATAGAAGACGTGGAGGTAAAACCACCAAACCCCAATAAAAGTTCGATTTGACAGCTAAGCGCCCATGCCAAAGAGAATGACGCACCGACTCAGGACAATTACAGCACCTTGAACAGAGAAGTAAAAATCTTATCACGAGAAGAGAGGAAAGAAGAAACAAATTCGCAGGGACCAGATGAAAACGAAGACAAGAAAATAACAATATCGTGTTGGGACTAAATTAATTGGGAGAATACTGACGAGGAAGATGAATTACCAGAGGCATGCACAACGAATGTAGGAGGGAAGGATGAAGTAATGAGTATTGCAGAGCTATTTGAGGTGGAAACCAGGGAAAGCGAATTCAATGAAGTTAACGCGCAGTCCACAGAAGTTGAAAATAAGTTACGAGTGGGCACACAACCCAACGTATATAATGAAGGAAGTTATGAAGCGATAATTAGTGCATTTAGATGCGATTATGTGGAAGTAGCGACGAAAAAGGAGAAGATAGACGAGGATGAGGAAAAAGTAGAGGATGTAGAAGAAAGCGTAAAAGAAGGAAGAAATAGAGAAGAAGAAATAAAAGACAGAGAAGTAGCAGTCGAAGCTTATCCTACAGAAAGTTCGAATTCATAAGGGAAATTCCTAAAAAGACTCATGTATGATTCAGTGGAGGATTCGTTGATGCAAGAGGAAGAAGAACAGAACCAACCCTTTCAAATTCAACCAATTGTGAAGGCCATGGTAAAGCATATCCCAGTCAATATTGTAATTGATAGCGGAAGTGAACTGACTGCAATCTCAGAAAATTTATTCATGCAGTGTAATGCCAATGAGGAATTGCCAGTTCTGAAAACACGTAAGACTAAAGTAAGAGGTCCTATTAGAAACAATGCTGCGGAAGTTACGAGACAAACAAGGTTAACTCTTTCGTGCCAAGGTCAAAAGATCGAAGCCAACTTCGTGATTATACCTAAACTAATTGTAGATTTGATTATAGGTGCAGATTTTTTAAATGAGAGACGAGCGATGATAGATATGGGGAAATGTAGCGTAACATTCGGGAATGTCACACTTCTCTTTGAGCAAAAGCTAAAATTAGAAGAAATACCACTTATAAACAAACAATTAAGAATGACGCGAGATAAAGAGGATGAAGAATTAGAATGGTACGCACAAAAGAAGGAATCGCCTCAACTCATGTTAGAAGTCCATAAAGAAATTTACGAAAATTTGTAAGAAGTGCAAGGTATTTCTTAACACAGTAAAAGAGAATTAGAGGGTATTTTACGAGATAAAGCAGAGGTATTTTTACCTAAGACTGGCAGTATTAAACACTTTCAGTACAAGTTTGAAGTAAAACAGCACAAACCATTTAGAGTGCCACCCTATACAATCCCATTAAGCTACAGGAATACAGTATTCCAGGAGATATCTAAAATGTTAGATGACGATATTATTGAACCAGCTATCTCCACATATAACAGCCCGCTCCATATTGTACAAAAACGAGATGGGAACATCAGGTTAGTGCTTGATTCCAGACAGACCAACACAATCATAATCACTGAGACGGATCGCCCAGAAAAATTAGAGGAATTGATACAAAACTTCCATGGTGCTAAGATATTTTCATCAATTGATTTATGGAGTAGTTTCTGGCAAGTAGAATTGGCCCCAGAATGTAGAAAATTTACAGCATTTATAGTATTCGGTAGATGTTACCAGTTTAAACGATTGCCATTTGGTTTAAACATATCATCAGCAGCGTTTCTTAGGGGATTTAGTGCTATACTCAGTGCTGAAATTTTACAAAAAATTACTTGTTATGTTGATGATGTGATTATAGCAGAACCCTCTTGGGAACATCACAACGACACATTAAATCAGTTTTTACAGATCATGAAAGAGCATGGGGTCACAGTAAATATAACAAAATCCAAATTTGGAAGGCGAGAGGTCAAATTTCTAGGACACATAATTTCCGAGAAAGTGGTAATGGCCGATCCAGAAAAACTAACGGCAATCAAAGAATTCTGTACTCCATATAATAATAAAACTCTCAGAGGATTTCTAGGTCCACCGGATTCTATAAAAAATTTATTTGGATCGACTCTCTCGCAACACCACGCCTATCTGCATTGACTGGATAAAACGCGCCATGGGTATGGGATCAACAAGCCAATGAAGAATTTTTAAAAGTGAAAAACTCACTAACGACAGCACCAGTTTTAGCACATCCTGATCTAACACAAAATTTTTGTATGGCCACTGGTAGTGCGAAAACAGGTTTAGGAGTTGTTTTATTTCAAGAATACGAACAGGCAGGGCTAAGATCATATAAGACAATTGCCTTTGCCAGTCGGGTACTCACAAAAAGCGAGAAAAACTATTCAGTCACAGAGCTGGAAGCACTGGCCATTGTATGGGGCTTCCAACGTTTTCGATACTTCCTATTCGGAAGAAAAACAAAAGTATATACTGACCACAAAGCATTAGAATTTCTGTTATCCGCCAAACTAACTCATGGGAGGTTAGCCAGATGGATGTTAATACTACAAGAATTTGACTTCACTATTACACACATACCAGGACCAGCGAATGTATTGGCAGATGCTTTATCACGATGTCCTCAGGGTGCATCCAAAAACATAGGTCTGGAAGCAGCAGAAGACCAGTTTACAATGTACTATATGAAACAAGTTCCTTTCGAAAACTACATTACGACAGCATTGAAAAACATAGGCGAAGAACAGGACAAGGATCCCGAAATACTAGGAATCAAACACAAGTGGAGATGTAAGGATTTTCCAGACATTCGACAGCACTATCTCGTAAAAAACAATGTTTTATCTTTTAGACGAAATGTTGCAACGAATGAATGGTTAATTTATATCCCAGATGAACTAATTAATAAGTACATATGGTATACACATTTAAGTAATGGCCACTTTGGACCAAAGAAATGCTTTTTAAAAATAAAACAAACAAGCCATTTTCCTAATATGGAAAGACAAATTAGAACAGTATTAGTCAAATGCAAAAAATGTATGAGGGCTAAACACGTCACTTTCCAAACCAAACCACCTATATTTCCAATAATCCCTAAAAGATTATAACAAATAGCTGCAACAGATTTGATGGGGCCCCTTCCACGCACAAAAATGGGTGTATTTTCATATTTGTCGTTTTGGAACTTACTTCTAAACATGTTACCTTGACACCATTGAAACGGGCAACAGATCTTGCAATAAGTAAAGCCTTTAGACAAGATTTTCTCAGACAAGTAGGTCGAGTGGAACGAATAATTTCCGATAATGGCCCACAATACAAATCAGTGCAATGGCAGAACACGTTAAAACAACACAAAATAAAACCCGTCTACATATCTAAGTACAAACCTAGCGTAAATCCAGCAGAACGATCTATGAAGGACATAGGAACTTTATGTCGATTATATGCAGGCAAAAGACACAACACTTGGGATATATACCTTATAAATTTTCAAGAAGTAATGAATGAAATGGCATTTAGCACTACACTACTACCTCCAGTTACTTTACTTAAAAATATTGAATCCCCAAACATAACCAGAGAAAATGTTAGATTTCCTATTGTACCACATAGACAGCACAAACAAATCATAGCAACAGCACTCTCCAACATCAGAAAGGCAGCCATTAAAAGAAAAGAAAGAGGAGATAGAACAGCAACTAAAAGAACATTCTCAGTAGGCCAGAAAGTATTTGTAAAAACACACCATCTCTCCAGCAAACAGAAACACAAAATACATAAGTTTTACGCAGCATACAAAGGACCTGTCATAATTAGCCGAGTTGCTCATGATAATGCTGTCTAACTAATGAACCCAAAAACAGGGAAAACCTTAGGACTTCACCATGTGAGCCATATCAAAAAGTTTGAAGATTAATTTTATTACTGGTAAATAATCAGCACAATATTGCAAGATTATGTTGCAGATAAGATCGTCAGGAGAAAGTAGAATGAAGAGAGAGGAAGGTGGGGAAAAGAAAGTAGTTTCAATAATAACACCAATAGTACCATAGCTTAAGGTGAAGGGATAAAGCATAGATAGTCTAACAGCATGAAATACTAAAATGCCATACACCACGCCACTACACAAAAATAAAAAACGAATTTGAGGTTTCTTGAGTAGACGTTAAGACTGAAAATATCTTAGAATTGTAACATGGAAAAGGGCGCCCAAATGTGTAAAGCTTTTTAAGAGGGCGCAAAGCAATGTACCTACTAAACATATTTTAGATGATTATAAGTAAAACTTTTTATAAGAACCATTGTAAAAACTCCAACAAAGACCAGAGGCAACGACCCACAAGTTGCAACGCGAGATGTATCAAGAAAGAAAAGGGCGTAATTAGCAAAACACGATTCCTACATAGCAGGAGCGTCGAGAGAAGGGAAAGGACAGCAAAACCAACAGAAGGCCCTTGTAGCGAAAGTGGGCAATAAAATTGCCCGCTAGGAGGAACCCTGCAGGGATGGAACACCGAGCCTCAGAGTGACAGACCCCTTCTGAGACGTGGTGGGACGGCGCTGGGATGGCGAACGCCGCAAGGGTCTCCGAGCCCCGAATGAATGGAGCGAGCAAAGAATGGCCAGATGAGAAGACCGCTTGGGCAAGCCACCACTGGCAAAAAATATGCGTAAAAGTCACACTACTGCTATTAAACAGCACGCTGATGCACGAAACTGAAGAAAACTTCCAAAAAGTATAAATGACACGCCCAAACAGTGTATCAAACTGTTACTAGGAGGAGAACTTCAAAACTAATAGTTATCAATAAATATTTCCATATCCTACCCAGAGAAGAACCAAGAAGCAAGTAAGAAGTAGAGAAAAAGGAGGAAGAACAGAAGTTGAGGATTCGCAAGATTGAGACCAAGAAAGAAGATGGGTGAAGAATAGATGACATACCTTCCAAAATCCCTATCCTATTGTAAACTAATCGTCTGAGAAGTATTACAACGCAAAACGACCGCATTCAGCGACACATAACGATGACTTTCACGCATACAAAGCCTGTAAACCACGAGATTCTGCACTCACAGCTCCATTCCATTATGGGACCTCCACAACAGCAACACACACTTGCAAAGCCAACAAGGCACGACGAACGAAGCTGTACATCAAATACTTGCCCACATCCATCTTGCTCAAGTCCATCACCTTCATGCAAAAACATACACCAACCTCATGCTTGAACATTCATAGGATTATGTGAATGTGTGAAATCAAATTATGTGATGTAGGAATTGTGCAAAAGAAACGTGTCACAAACTAAATAAGTAAAGCACACCAGACAGCTAATAAATTAAAAAAAATAACAGTCATTGACTATGGACTTAAGTAAAAAATAGACTATCCATAAAAATAAGTCATTAGTTCTGAAATGGACGGTATATAAAGAAACTATATACCACTTATTTTTTCCTAATAAAAATAAAAGAATAACTATATTTTACTTATTTTATCCTTATAACAACAAAGAATAAAAAATTATCTTGTTGGATGTTTTCCCTTTCTTTAACATTTGTACCATTTGTTAGGATAATATCTCAAGTCTTGTGTATGTATATTACTTTGTCAAAGCAATTCTTGGAAATGATTCATATTTGTTAGTGTAACAATGTTGAAATGAGTGTCTAGAAACAAAAACATTTTACTTGCACATGATATTTAGAAAATGTGTTACAAATAGATTTTACTTAATTACTACATTTATATAAACAATATTTCTAAGAAAAACGATGTGAAAGACTCCTCACTTTCGAAAACATACTTCTTAAAAAAAATTCAGACTTAATAAAGAAAGAAAATAATTAAAGATTAATAATAGCATAAAAATATTCTTCTCTTGGCATTTTTAATTATAATGTGAAAGAATATAAAAATATAAATTAGTAATACGAACTAGCATAGAACAGAATAATGTGGCTGAACAGTACGCAACAAAATTTAGATAAATTAGAAAATTTTTGACTGACTTAGACAACAATTCAATCATTGCCTAACTTCAGTGCAAAAATTAAGTTCGAAGGGTGGTGATATGTAAGGTGTCAGGTAAATCCAACACCTTCCATGAAAACCCTGACATAATAAGCAAATCTACTAGTATGTCACATAGCTCTGAATAAATCGTGACATTAAATTAACCAAAGTAATACAAGTAACGAGTGAGCAAACGGAATGCCACAGACTAAAACAAGAATGCCTAAATGCATGTCGTACCTTCCCACCGTGAGGCAGACGCATTTCCGAGGGGAGAAACGAGGACAGAAGCCGAGAGCA
The DNA here is from genome assembly GCF_023897955.1 of Schistocerca gregaria. Taxonomy (NCBI): domain Eukaryota; kingdom Metazoa; phylum Arthropoda; class Insecta; order Orthoptera; family Acrididae; genus Schistocerca; species Schistocerca gregaria. The sequence goes on along the minus strand of NC_064929.1, from coordinate 96,317,856 downwards.
GAACCGTGTTAAGCTAGAAGGCCCTACGATAACGGACGGACTGGACACCCACGTAGGCAGCGTACCTCTAAGTCTACCACCAGCACGTTTTAGCGTGAGACTTTTTCGCGTCCCTGTTACGTCAAGGGCCACCCCCCAGCGCATGTTAAAAGCCTAAAAGCTAGAGCCCTCCAGAAAAACAGTATAGATCTTACGATAACACGAAAAGGGCCACTACCACCCACACGTTTTGGCGTGAGACTTTTTCGCGTCTCAGGTACGTTTTGTGAGTAGAATAAAATTTCCAGTGGTAAACTTAACTGCTTTTTCGACGTTATTTTACCAGCTAACTAAAAATAGGAAAGCCTTGAACCCTTTCCACTATATTTAGTTAGTATTAAGATTCTTTTACAGGGAGTGCAGTGGAGCTGACACTGAAATCATTTAGTATTTGGTTATATCATCGCTAGTCTCACTGAACTCTTCTGAATTCTACATGTCATGTGTGGTCTGGCGTCTCCTTACCAGCAACAGGTCCCAGGTTCAAACTAGTCAATTCCCTAAAAAAACACGCTCAGAGCGTTGTTGCGCGAATGTGATAGGGAGACACGATATAGAGCAAACAGACACCACCATGAATGTTTAGAAAATGGCGACCCTGCCAGGATGGTAAAATACCATAATTGAATGTCGACCACATGCCTAACTAGGTCAGAACAATATCCTGCTGAAAAATTTTTGTAGTAAAAAAATTTTTTTCTAAAGTTATACATAGTCGAAAAAAGTAGCTGCAGCGATAGATAGTAATAAAGTATTCAACAAATAGTGAAACATTGTAGCAGTGGCAATAGCATAATTAAGTTATGAATTTTGAAAATTGTTAGAATTAAGTTTTCTCTTCAATGCAAGTGCACAGGTGGCGGATACATCGTTGATAAGTTGGTTCTGACCCAACAAGTGAGTGAATGGATTGTCAGTCTTGGTAGTGTCAAGTCGTGTGAACAAAAAGTTTATGAAACGCGTGAGATCGTGTGAGCGCATGTTGCGCTACGTAGGGTGCGTGAATTGCTTTTAGAACAGAAAATAAGGGATTCGGAAAGAGCAGCAATGGCAGATCGAGACCTTGACCGAATTGAGGTAGAGACCCAGCATGAAAATGGACAGAGAATAGAGGACAGTACAACAGACGATGCAGTATCGCGAGAAATAGGACATATAACGCACCATAACGAGGACAATGTACGACAAGGCACAGAAAACCTAGGTCAGCGTGCGACAGAGGAGCAGGAAAGTAGAGAGACAGTCGATGAGGATTCTAACTTGCGTCTTGAATACGTTGAACCCATAGTACATGTAATCAAAGCTCCCTCACCACAGAGTACAAGAAATGCGAGCAGAAAGTGTCACAGCACAGTTCAATGCAATCGGTTGCGAACCAACACTTGGGCGAAAACACAGAGCGTAGGACGTCGGAAGAAAACGCAATAGGACCCACAAATCTGGCAGAATTGTTACAACAAATTACGGAAATCATGACAAGGCAAAATAAAGAAATTGCGAACCAAATTAAAATTCAGAATGCAGAAACCACGAGACAAATGCATGAGATTAAAGAACAAAACAAAAAAAATTCAATTACACCTAAGTCATATTGAAGGCGAGGCAAAAGAATCTCGAGAAGTGATAGGAAACTTAATAACAGGTTACAATCAATTGAGAACAGACATTGACAAGGTATATGTGGACGTACAAACATTGTGTAATGACACTCAGGACGAGATCAAAACATTATGTAACAACACCCAGGGAGAAGTCAAGAAACTAAGGAAACAGATAAACGAAATTTCTAGACGAGCAGCAGGTACAGCGAGTAAAATTGTTGAAAACAGTGTGTTACACAAACGTATCACAAAAGCAGCGCTGAAAAGATATGATAACCGCATAGTCAAAATGGAAGCGCAAACGAAGCGACAATTTCAGAAATTGCGAACAGAGTTGTTGCAAACCATTGGAGAGCGTAGTGAACAGGTCGAACAAGCACAGAGTCTGCAACCACGTCCGTATCTGTAACAGCTCCGGAGAAACAAGAAATTAACGAAGATATTACGCATTTGCGATTCCAATCACAGGCGGAAAGTAACATACGTGAAATCAGACAGCCTGCACCGCGGGTACGCGAAAGTTACAGTGGACAATATCCAATGGATCTACCACAACAGGAAAGAACGACGAGAGAAATGATCACAAACAAAAGTGGCAAAGAATCGCGAATTTCATACGGTATTATGACGAAGTACGACAACGATCATTTCTTCACAGTCAGAAAATTTCAACACTTTCGAGAAGGAAACTCATTACATCCACGAAATTTTATTGATCAATTCCGAGTAGGATTACCAGAGCACTGGACGCTAGCACACAAATTAGACTTTATATGTGCACACATGTCAGGAACAGTCGCAGAAACCATGCAGAATGTTGCAGCGACATGCCGATCGTACGAAGATTTCAGAGAGAAGTTTCTCGCACGACATTGGTCCAGCGAAGCACAGAACAGAGTGAAGTACGAATTATTACAGAACCCATAATTTGAAAATTCAGGAGAGAAGAGTCCCGTGAAATTTTTCGAAGTAATGGCAAACAAAAATCAATGCTTAGATGTATCATACAGTGACGGACAGTTGATTAAATTATGGGCGATGAAGCTACCATTGAAATACCAGCAATCATCAGTAGGTCGCGGAGGCAATGACGTCGATGCATTTAAAGGTATTCTATGGGAACTAGAGTTCATATTCTCGGAAGATGATGCAAGAAAAAGACGAAGCACACGTGAAAACGAAAGCAAAAAGCAGTGGAATCCACAAGACATAGCACGAAGAAACAATTACGAACCAAGTGATAACTTCGCACCAAGAAACGACAATAGATTTCAACAAAGAACCGGTTATGGATTTAGAAGAGAATATGGCAATAACTATAATTCACCCAGGAACGGCAACAACTATTACAGAGGGAATAACGACAACCGGAACGGGTACTGGAGAACCAATAGACCGACAAATTATCAACAAAGAAACCACTATCAACAAGCTAAACAAGAAAAGCGAATACAGATAGAAGACGTGGAGGTAAAACCACCAAACCCCAATAAAAGTTCGATTTGACAGCTAAGCGCCCATGCCAAAGAGAATGACGCACCGACTCAGGACAATTACAGCACCTTGAACAGAGAAGTAAAAATCTTATCACGAGAAGAGAGGAAAGAAGAAACAAATTCGCAGGGACCAGATGAAAACGAAGACAAGAAAATAACAATATCGTGTTGGGACTAAATTAATTGGGAGAATACTGACGAGGAAGATGAATTACCAGAGGCATGCACAACGAATGTAGGAGGGAAGGATGAAGTAATGAGTATTGCAGAGCTATTTGAGGTGGAAACCAGGGAAAGCGAATTCAATGAAGTTAACGCGCAGTCCACAGAAGTTGAAAATAAGTTACGAGTGGGCACACAACCCAACGTATATAATGAAGGAAGTTATGAAGCGATAATTAGTGCATTTAGATGCGATTATGTGGAAGTAGCGACGAAAAAGGAGAAGATAGACGAGGATGAGGAAAAAGTAGAGGATGTAGAAGAAAGCGTAAAAGAAGGAAGAAATAGAGAAGAAGAAATAAAAGACAGAGAAGTAGCAGTCGAAGCTTATCCTACAGAAAGTTCGAATTCATAAGGGAAATTCCTAAAAAGACTCATGTATGATTCAGTGGAGGATTCGTTGATGCAAGAGGAAGAAGAACAGAACCAACCCTTTCAAATTCAACCAATTGTGAAGGCCATGGTAAAGCATATCCCAGTCAATATTGTAATTGATAGCGGAAGTGAACTGACTGCAATCTCAGAAAATTTATTCATGCAGTGTAATGCCAATGAGGAATTGCCAGTTCTGAAAACACGTAAGATTAAAGTAAGAGGTCCTATTAGAAACAATGCTGCGGAAGTTACGAGACAAACAAGGTTAACTCTTTCGTGCCAAGGTCAAAAGATCGAAGCCAACTTCGTGATTATACCTAAACTAATTGTAGATTTGATTATAGGTGCAGATTTTTTAAATGAGAGACGAGCGATGATAGATATGGGGAAATGTAGCGTAACATTCGGGAATGTCACACTTCTCTTTGAGCAAAAGCTAAAATTAGAAGAAATACCCCTTATAAACAAACAATTAAGAATGACGCGAGATAAAGAGGATGAAGAATTAGAATGGTACGCACAAAAGAAGGAATCGCCTCAACTCATGTTAGAAGTCCATAAAGAAATTTACGAAAATTTGTAAGAAGTGCAAGGTATTTCTTAACACAGTAAAAGAGAATTAGAGGGTATTTTACGAGATAAAGCAGAGGTATTTTTACCTAAGACTGGCAGTATTAAACACTTTCAGTACAAGTTTGAAGTAAAACAGCACAAACCATTTAGAGTGCCACCCTATACAATCCCATTAAGCTACAGGAATACAGTATTCCAGGAGATATCTAAAATGTTAGATGACGATATTATTGAACCAGCTATCTCCACATATAACAGCCCGCTCCATATTGTACAAAAACGAGATGGGAACATCAGGTTAGTGCTTGATTCCAGACAGACCAACACAATCATAATCACTGAGACGGATCGCCCAGAAAAATTAGAGGAATTGATACAAAACTTCCATGGTGCTAAGATATTTTCATCAATTGATTTATGGAGTAGTTTCTGGCAAGTAGAATTGGCCCCAGAATGTAGAAAATTTACAGCATTTATAGTATTCGGTAGATGTTACCAGTTTAAACGATTGCCATTTGGTTTAAACATATCATCAGCAGCGTTTCTTAGGGGATTTAGTGCTATACTCAGTGCTGAAATTTTACAAAAAATTACTTGTTATGTTGATGATGTGATTATAGCAGAACCCTCTTGGGAACATCACAACGACACATTAAATCAGTTTTTACAGATCATGAAAGAGCATGGGGTCACAGTAAATATAACAAAATCCAAATTTGGAAGGCGAGAGGTCAAATTTCTAGGACACATAATTTCCGAGAAAGTGGTAATGGCCGATCCAGAAAAACTAACGGCAATCAAAGAATTCTGTACTCCATATAATAATAAAACTCTCAGAGGATTTCTAGGTCCACCGGATTCTATAAAAAATTTATTTGGATCGACTCTCTCGCAACACCACGCCTATCTGCATTGACTGGATAAAACGCGCCATGGGTATGGGATCAACAAGCCAATGAAGAATTTTTAAAAGTGAAAAACTCACTAACGACAGCACCAGTTTTAGCACATCCTGATCTAACACAAAATTTTTGTATGGCCACTGGTAGTGCGAAAACAGGTTTAGGAGTTGTTTTATTTCAAGAATACGAACAGGCAGGGCTAAGATCATATAGGACAATTGCCTTTGCCAGTCGGGTACTCACAAAAAGCGAGAAAAACTATTCAGTCACAGAGCTGGAAGCATTGGCCATTGTATGGGGCTTCCAACGTTTTCGATACTTCCTATTCGGAAGAAAAACAAAAGTATATACTGACCACAAAGCATTAGAATTTCTGTTATCCGCCAAACTAACTCATGGGAGGTTAGCCAGATGGATGTTAATACTACAAGAATTTGACTTCACTATTACACACATACCAGGACCAGCGAATGTATTGGCAGATGCTTTATCACGATGTCCTCAGGGTGCATCCAAAAACATAGGTCTGGAAGCAGCAGAAGACCAGTTTACAATGTACTATATGAAACAAGTTCCTTTCGAAAACTACATTACGACAGCATTGAAAAACATAGGCGAAGAACAGGACAAGGATCCCGAAATACTAGGAATCAAACACAAGTGGAGATGTAAGGATTTTCCAGACATTCGACAGCACTATCTCGTAAAAAACAATGTTTTATCTTTTAGACGAAATGTTGCAACGAATGAATGGTTAATTTATATCCCAGATGAACTAATTAATAAGTACATATGGTATACACATTTAAGTAATGGCCACTTTGGACCAAAGAAATGCTTTTTAAAAATAAAACAAACAAGCCATTTTCCTAATATGGAAAGACAAATTAGAACAGTATTAGTCAAATGCAAAAAATGTATGAGGGCTAAACACGTCACTTTCCAAACCAAACCACCTATATTTCCAATAATCCCTAAAAGATTATAACAAATAGCTGCAACAGATTTGATGGGGCCCCTTCCACGCACAAAAATGGGTGTATTTTCATATTTGTCGTTTTGGAACTTACTTCTAAACATGTTACCTTGACACCATTGAAACGGGCAACAGATCTTGCAATAAGTAAAGCCTTTAGACAAGATTTTCTCAGACAAGTAGGTCGAGTGGAACGAATAATTTCCGATAATGGCCCACAATACAAATCAGTGCAATGGCAGAACACGTTAAAACAACACAAAATAAAACCCGTCTACATATCTAAGTACAAACCTAGCGTAAATCCAGCAGAACGATCTATGAAGGACATAGGAACTTTATGTCGATTATATGCAGGCAAAAGACACAACACTTGGGATATATACCTTAAAGATTTTCAAGAAGTAATGAATGAAATGGCATTTAGCACTACACTACTACCTCCAGTTACTTTACTTAAAAATATTGAATCCCCAAACATAACCAGAGAAAATGTTAGATTTCCTATTGTACCACATAGACAGCACAAACAAATCATAGCAACAGCACTCTCCAACATCAGAAAGGCAGCCATTAAAAGAAAAGAAAGAGGAGATAGAACAGCAACTAAAAGAACATTCTCAGTAGGCCAGAAAGTATTTGTAAAAACACACCATCTCTCCAGCAAACAGAAACACAAAATACATAAGTTTTACGCAGCATACAAAGGACCTGTCATAATTAGCCGAATTGCTCATGATAATGCTGTCTAACTAATGAACCTAAAAACAGGGAAAACCTTAGGACTTCACCATGTGAGCCATATCAAAAAGTTTGAAGATTAATTTTATTACTGGTAAATAATCAGCACAATATTGCAAGATTATGTTGCAGATAAGATCGTCAGGAGAAAGTAGAATGAAGAGAGAGGAAGGTGGGAAAAAGAAAGTAGTTTCAATAGTAACACCAATAGTACCATAGCTTAAGGTGAAGGGATAAAGCATAGATAGTCTAACAGCATGAAATACTAAAATGCCATACACCACGCCACTACACAAAAATAAAAAACGAATTTGAGGTTTCTTGAGTAGACGTTAAGACTGAAAATATCTTAGAATTGTAACATGGAAAAGGGCGCCCAAATGTGTAAAGCTTTTTAAGAGGGCGCAAAGCAATGTACCTACTAAACATATTTTAGATGATTATAAGTAAAACTTTTTATAAGAACCATTGTAAAAACTCCAACAAAGACCAGAGGCAACGACCCACAAGTTGCAACACGAGATGTATCAAGAAAGAAAAGGGCGTAATTAGCAAAACACGATTCCTACATAGCAGGAGCGTCGAGAGAAGGGAAAGGACAGCAAAACCAACAGAAGGCCCTTGTAGCGAAAGTGGGCAATAAAATTGCCCGCTAGGAGGAACCCTGCAGGGATGGAACACCGAGCCTCAGAGTGACAGACCCCTTCTGAGACGTGGTGGGACGGCGCTGGGATGGCGAACGCCGCAAGGGTCTCCGAGCCCCGAATGAATGGAGCGAGCAAAAAATGGCCAGATGAGGAGACTGCTTGGGCAAGCCACCACTGGCAAAAAATATGCGTAAAAGTCACACTACTGCTATTAAACAGCACGCTGATGCACGAAACTGAAGAAAACTTCCAAAAAGTATAAATGACACGCCCAAACAGTGTATCAAACTGTTACTAGGAGGAGAACTTCAAAACTAATAGTTATCAATAAATATTTCCATATCCTGCCCAGAGAAGAACCAAGAAGCAAGTAAGAAGTAGAGAAAAAGGAGGAAGAACAGAAGTTGAGGATTCGCAAGATTGAGACCAAGAAAGAAGATGGGTGAAGAATAGATGACATACCTTCCAAAATCCCTATCCTATTGTAAACTAATCGTCTGAGAAGTATTACAACGCAAAACGACCGCATTCAGCGACACATAACGATGACTTTCACGCATACAAAGCCTGTAAACCACGAGATTCTGCACTCACAGCTCCATTCCATTATGGGACCTCCACAACAGCAACACACACTTGCAAAGCCAACAAGGAACGACGAACGAAGCTGTACATCAAATACTTGCCCACATCCATCTTGCTCAAGTCCATCACCTTCATGCAAAAACATACACCAACCTCATGCTTGAACATTCATAGGATTATGTGAATGTGTGAAATCAAATTATGTGATGTAGGAATTGTGCAAAAGAAACGTGTCACAAACTAAATAAGTAAAGCACACCAGACAGCTAATAAATTTAAAAAAATAACAGTCATTGACTATGGACTTAAGTAAAAAATAGACTATCCATAAAAATAAGTCATTAGTTCTGAAATGGACGGTATATAAAGAAACTATATACCACTTATTTTTTCCTAATAAAAATAAAAGAATAACTATATTTTACTTATTTTATCCTTATAACAACAAAGAATAAAAAATTATCTTGTTGGATGTTTTCCCTTTCTTTAACATTTGTACCATTTGTTAGGATAATATCTCAATACTTGTGTATGTATATTACTTTGTCAAAGCAATTCTTGGAAATGATTCATATTTGTTAGTGTAACAATGTTGAAATGAGTGTCTAGAAACAAAAACATTTTACTTGCACATGATATTTAGAAAATGTGTTACGAATAGATTTTACTTAATTACTACATTTATATAAACAATATTTCTAAGAAAAACGATGTGAAAGACTCCTCACTTTCGAAACCATACTTCTTAAAAAAATTCAGACTTAACTAAAGAAAGAAAATAATTAAAGATTAATAATAGCATAAAAATATTCTTCTCTTGGCATTTTTAATTATAATGTGAAAGAATATAAAAATATAAATTAGTAATACGAACTAGCATAGAACAGAATAATGTGGCTGAACAGTACGCAACAAAATTTAGATAAATTAGAAAATTTTTGACTGACTTAGACAACAATTCAATCATTGCCTAACTTCAGTGCAAAAATTAAGTTCGAAGGGTGGTGATATGTAAGGTGTCAGGTAAATCCAACACCTTCCATGAAAACCCTGACATAATAAGCAAATCTACTAGTATGTCACATAGCTCTGAATAAATCGTGACATTAAATTAACCAAAGGAAATACAAGTAACGAGTGAGCAAACGGAATGCCACAGACTAAAACAAGAATGCCTAAATGCATGTCGTACCTTCCCACCGTGAGGCAGACGCATTTCCGAGGGGAGAAACGAGGACAGAAGCCGAGAGCATAACCGTGTTAAGCTAGAAGGCCCTACGATAACGGACGGACTGGACACCCACGTCGGCAGCCTACCTCTAAGTATACCACCCACACGTTTTAGCGTGAGACTTTTTCGCGTCTCCGTTACGTCAAGGACCACCCCCCAGCCCATGTTAAAAGCCTAGATCTTACGATAACACAAAAAGGGCCACTACCACCCGCACGTTTTGGCGTGAGACTTTTTCGCGTCTCAGGTACGTCACGGACCACCCCCAGCCCATGTTAAAAGGTAGAGCCCTCCAGAAGAACAGTATAGATCTTCCGATAACGCTAAAAGGACCACGCCAGCTGCAGGTTTTAGCGTGAGACTTTTTAGCGTCTCTGTTACGTTGCAAACTTTAAAAACATTGCCCCACCACGAAAAGTATAACGTTTCTCATTGGATGAACAGAATCTTTGTAGGCTGAGCTTAAGGTTAATATTGAGACCCTGATTGGTCAGATGAAAACACAGCCAGATAGTTTATTTTAAACCAACTTCGGTAAATTGTAGTAAGGAGAAGTTAGGAAGGAGTTGCTTCCGAGACGGCGAGCTGGATGGCCGCTGCGCCTGCCGCTGTCGACTTGACGCTGCCTAAACACCGACAAGGTAATGAACGCACGCGATGCCGCATTTTTGAGAGCATAAGGCTTCACTCAGAACTGCAGAAGACTCATCTGTTACACCCCTTTTTTGCGTAATACTAGTGTCGATCGTTAATTAAAACTCATGGTGTTCACATTTGCCGCTTGAATTAAAGGTATGAAACGCGATGATTTTTCTTTTATATAGTTATTGAGAAACCACATCCACCACTGAAATTTACGACAAGTTAAATAAGTAATTAAAGATAATTGAGGGTCACTGTAGACCATTTTAATAGTTTTCTCTTTTGTGAAACTTAAATTAAACCTAGATTATAGATGTGATATGGCATAGGTCATCCTACGATCGATTGTAGAACTTGGAAACACATTCAGGGAATATTCGTTCACATTTTTGTTGAACGCAGTTGGTTTTTACCTTCCTGTATTAAAACATTTCCTTTTATCAATAGTGCAATTTACAAATGATGTTTTGTAAGTAGAATAAAATTTCCAATGGTAAACTTAACTGCTTTTTCGACGTTATTTTACCAGCTAATTAAAAATAGGAAAGCCTTGAACCCTTTCCACTACATTTAGCAAGTATTAATATTCTTTTACAGGGAGTGCAGTGGAGCTGACGCTGAAATCATTTAGTATTTGGTTATATCATCGCTAGTCTCACTGAACTCTTCTGAATTCTACATGTCACGTGTGGTCTTATAGAACAAGTTAATTACGCAGAAACACGCCGTGGAAATTTTACTAGTGACGACAGTGGCAGCAGTGCACGCGACGCACTAGGAAGTCCTCGTGCTGTTGGGTACTTAAGGTTTTGATTTGGTCCTTAGTTTTTTGTGAAGCTGTTAGGTAATGGTACGGTCCAGCTCGCTGACTCCCCTCTTGCTCTCGGTACGCAAAGCCACAAACATGCGTCCACAGTCAAATAAAAGGGTCCGTTGTGTGTTTTGCGATATGGCCTCTCCCGTTCGTTTCTAGCGCCTGTCGTCTACATAGACGCCCATTTTCAAGCGACAGCTTTCGCATCAGCTGAGCAAAGTCGAGACAAGTCGACACATGGGGACACAAAATGCTGTGAATCGTAATACGCACTAGCCTATGAGGGGGGAAGGGAAAGCATTCGTACGGTTGAAAACACCTTCCTGAGTAAAGGAGACATTTTCAGTGCGATGTTAACCATTTTGACCGACATACCACCACCGCCTTCTGCTACGCGATGCTTGTGCCGCCATGTGTCGCTTTCGCTCCTGGCGCCAGATGCCGAAGTCGTCAGCCCTGTAGGCGCTCAACGCCGAGTGCAAGGCGAGCACCGCTGAAACCGTTTTCCTGGTGCTGCTAGGGTGACATACCGTAACTAGGCGCAGAACTGAGTTTCTCTGACAAATCGGCCCTTCGATGCACATCAGAGCGAACACGAAATTTCTAATATGAAGTACTCACTGACGATCCAAAGACGTTTCAGTATGTATGCGTCATAACCACCAGAAGAGTGCCTAAGTATTGTAAAGCGAAGGTCGACAGTTAGAGCCTCACATGCAGTATTTCATTGGCTTCACACGAGTGCGTAATGCACAGCGTGGCTGTTGCTAGGAAGCAGTCTTATTCGCCGTTCGTTAATACCTAGTTTCCTTTGCATTCATGTGAAAATGCTCCTATTACTTAATAGTGTTTTGCTAGTTACAGTTCAAACTGGAAGTGACAGAAGCAAACGCGCCACATTGGTTCCAGAAAGGCAGGGGGCGTTTCCGACGCCACATCTGACATAGCGTCTTACATACTCTTTAACTGACATAACTGAATGCTACCGAAAAAAGAAACAGATTTCGGAGTGAGGTTCCTGAGACCTTGATAAAGATGGAAGTCACTGGAGCGGTTGTGTCGATTCGAAAAGCTGTGTAAGGCGCCAGATTTAGCTCTGGTTACTGTAAGGGGCGTGGGTTTGAACCCCACATCTAACAATGCGTTTTAATCATTCTGAGACCAACGTACTCCCTTGATCATATAGAACAAGAAAATTACGCAGAAACACACCGTGGAGATTACTAGAGACGACAGTGGTGGCAGTGCAGGCGTCGCAAGCCCGAAAGCCCGATCGGTCGAAAAGAAATAGCGGAACATATTTTTCTCGGGTCGAGTTTTAGCACTTCTCACGGACGTTTCCGTGGTCGTTGTGTTGTGGCTTCCCTAGAGGGCAACGCGAGAGACTACCAGGTAAGTCCCAAGTAATCTGTACACGGACTAAGACGTCTGCACGTCTGGCAACATTCTCGCCAACTTGTATGCCATGCCAACGACGACGGTTCATGTGCAATTACCGAAATTAGGCAGCGTTGGGCCTCGTTAGTACTTGGGTGGGTGTGGAAATAGGAAGTACTCGACTGTTGGTTACTTAAGGTTTTGCCTTTTTCCTTAGTTTTTGGTGGAGATGTGCGGTAATGGTACGGTCCGGCTCACTTACTAGAGACGACAGTGGTGGCAGTGCAGGCGTCGCAAGCCCGATAGCCCGATCGGTCGAAAAGAAATAGCGGAACATATTTTTCTCGTGCCGAGTTTTAGCTCTTCTCACGGACGTTTCCGTGGTCGCTGTGTTGTGGTTACCCTAAAAGGCAACGCGAAAGACTACCAGGCAAGTCCCAAGTGATCTGTACACGGACTAAGACATACGCATGCCGGGCATCATTCTCGCCAACTTGTATGCCGTGACAACGACGCTGGCTCATGTCCGATCACCGAAATTAGGCAGCGTTGGGCGTCGTTAGTACTCGGGTGGGTGAGGAACAGGGAAGTCCTAGTGCTGTTGGTTACTTAAGGTTGTGCCTTTTTCCTTAGTTTTAGGTGCAGCTTGCAGTAATGGTACGGTCCAGCACGTTGACCCCCCTCTAGTTCTCGGTACGCAAAGGCATGGACATGCGGCCACAGTGAAATGAAAGGGTCCGTTGTGTGTTTGGCGATGTCTCCTCTCTCAGTCGTTTCTAGCGCATGTCGTCTACATGTACCCCCATTTTCGAGCGTCAGCTTTCGCGTCAGCCAAGCAAAGTCGAGACAAGTCGACACATGGGGTTACAAGATGCTGTGAATTGTAATACGCACTCGCCTATGAGGCGCGAAGGCAAAGCATTCGTATGGTTGAAAACACCTTCCTGAGTAGAGGAGATATTTTCAGTGCGATGTTCGGGTTTCGAATCCGGAGCAGCTACTTGGGAAGCAACCATGCTGACCGACATACCACCACCGCCTTCTGCTACGTGATGCTTGTGCCGTTATGTGTCGCCTTCCCTCCTGGCGCCAGATGCCGAAGTCGATAGCTCTGTATTCGCCAAACGCCGAGTGCAAGTCGAGCACCGCAGAACCCGTTCCCTGGTGTTGCTGGGGCGACATACTGTAGCTAGGCGCAGAACTGAGTTTCTCTGATAAATCGGCCCTTCGATGCACATCAGCGCGAACACGAAATTTCTAATATGAAGTACTCACTGACGATCCAAAGACGTTTCAGTATGTATGCGTCGGTACCACCAGAAGAGTGCCTAAGAATTGTAAGGCGAAGGTCGACAGTTAGAGCCTCACATGAAGTATTTCATTGGCTTCACACGAGTGCGTAATGCACAGCGTGGCTGTTGCTAGGAAACGGTCTTATTCGCCGTTCGTTAATATCTAGTTTCCTATGCATCAATGTGAAAGTGTTCCTATTACTAAATAGTGTTTTGCTACTTACAGTTGAAACTGGAAGCGACGGAAGGAAACGCGCCACATTGATTCCAGAAAGGGAGGCGTTTCCTACGCCACATCTGACATAGCGTCTTACATACTCTTAAACTGACATAAATTCATCCTACCGAAAAAAGAAATAGATTTCGGAGTGAGGTTCCTGAGATCTTGATAAAGATGGAAGTCACTGGAGAGGTTGTGTCGTACGTCAGATTCGCCAAGCTGTGTAAGGCGCCAGATTTAAGCTCTGGTTACTGTAAAGGGCGTGGGTTTGAACCCCACATCTGACAATGCATTTTAAATATTCTGAGACTAACGAACTCCCTTGACCTTATAGAACAACAAAATTACGCAGAAACACACCGTGGGGACTTTACTAGAGACGACAGTGGTGGCAGTGCAGGGGTCGCAAGCCCGATAGCCCGATCGGTCGAAAAGAAGTAGCGGAACATATTTTTCTCGTGCCGAGGTTTAGCTCGTCTCACGGACGTTTCCGTGGTCACTGTGTGTTGGTTACAGTAAAAGGCAACGCGAAAGACTACCAGGCAAGTCCCAAGTGATCTGTACACGGACTAAGACATCCACATGTCGGGCAACATCTCGCCAACTTGTATGCCGTGACAACGACGCTGGCTCATGTCCGATTACCGAAATTAGGCATTGTTGGGCGTCGTTAGTACTCGGGTGGGTGAGGAACAAGGAAGTCCTAGTGCTGTTGGTTACTTAAGGTTTTGCCTTTTTCCTTAGTTTTTGGTGCAGCTTGCAGTAATGGTACGGTCCAGCTTGGTGACCACCCACTAGTTCTCGGTACGCAAAGACACGGACATGCGGCCACAGTGAAATGAAAGGGTCCGTTCTGTGTTTGGCGATGTCTCCTCTCCCAGTCGTTTCTAGCGCATGTCGTCTACATATACCCCCATTTTCGAGCGTCAGCTTTCGCGTCAGCCGAGCAAAGTCGAGACACGTCGACACATGGGGACACAAGATGCTGTGAATCGTAATACGCACTAGCCTATGAGGCGCGAAGGGAAAGCATTCGTATGGCTGAAAACACCTTCCTGAGTAAAGGAGACATTTTCAGTGCGATGTTCGGGTTTCGAATCCGGAGCAGCTACTTGGGAAGCAACCATGCTGACCGACATACCACCACCGCCTTTTGCTTTGTGATGCTTGTGCCGTTATGTGTCGCCTTCCCTCCTGGCGCCAGATGCCGAAGTCGATAGCTCTGTATTCGCCAAACGCCGAGTGCAAGGCGAGCACCGCTGAACCCGTTTCCTGGTGTTGCTAGGGCGACATACTGTAGCTAGGCGCAGAACTGAGTTTCTCTGATAAATCGGCCCTTCGATGCACATCAGCGCGAACACGAAATTTCTAATATGAAGTACTCACTGACGATCCAAAGACGTTTCAGTATGTATGCGTCGGTACCACCAGAAGAGTGCCTAAGAATTGTAAAGCGAAGGTCGACAGTTAGAGCCTCACATGAAGTATTTCATTGGCTTCACACGAGTGCGTAATGCACAGCGTGGCTGTTGCTAGGAAACGGTCTTATTCGCCGTTCGTTAATATCTAGTTTCCTTTCCATCAATGTGAAAGTGTTCCTATTACTAAATAGTGTTTTGCTACTTACAGTTGAAACTGGAAGCGCCGGAAGCAAACGCGCCACATTGATTCCAGAAAGGGAGGCGTTTCCTACGCCACATCTGACATAGCGTCTTACATACTCTTAAACGGACATAAATTCATCCTACCGAAAAAAGAAACAGATTTCGGATTGAGGTTCCTGAGATCTTGATAAAGATGGAATTCACTGGAGAGGTTGTGTCGTACGTCAGATTCGCCAAGCTGTGTAAGGCGCCAGATTTAAGCTCAGTTTACTGTAAGGGGCGTGGGTTTGAACCCCACATCTGACAATGCATTTTAAACATTCTGAGACTAACGTACTTCCTTGATCTTATAGAACAAGAAAATTACGCAGAAACACACCGTGGGGACTTTACTAGAGACGACAGTGGTGGCAGTGCAGGCGTCGCAAGCCCGATAGCCCGATCGGTCGAAAAGAAATAGCGGAACATATTTTTCTCGTGCCGAGTTTCAGCTCGTCTCACTAACGTTTCCGTGGTCATTGTGTTGTGGTTACCCTAAAAGGCAACGCGAAAGACTACCAGGAAAGTCCCAAGTGATCTGTACACGGACTAAGACATCCCCATCTAGGGCAACATTCTCGCAAACTTGTACGCCGTGACAACGACGTTGGCTCATGTCCGATCACCGAAATGAGGCAGCGTTGGGCGTCGTTAGTACTCGGGTGGGTGAGGAACAAGGAAGTCCTTGTGCTGTTGGTTACTTAAGGTTTTGCCTTTTTCCTTAGTTTTTGGTGCAGCTTGCAGTAATAGTAAGGTCCAGCACGCTGACCCCCTCTAGTTCTCGGTACGCAAAGGCACGGACATGCGGCCAAAGTCAAATCAAAGGGTCCGTTGTGTGTTTGGCGATGACTCCTCTCCCAGTCGTTTCTAGCGAATGTCGTCTACATATGCCCCAATTTTCGGGCGTCAGCTTTCGCGTCAGCCGAGCAAAGTCGACACATGGGGACACAAGATGCTGTGAATCGTAATACGCACTAGCCTATGAGGCGCGAAGGGAATGCATTCATATGGTTGAAAACACCTTCCTGAGTAAAGGAGACATTTTCAGTGCAATGTTCGGGTTTCGAATCCGGAGCATCTACTTGGGAAGCAACCATTGTGACCGACATACCATCACCGCCTTCTGCTACGCGATGCTTGCGCCGTTATGTGTCGCCTTCCCTCCTGGCGCCAGATGCCGAAGTCGATAGCTCTGTATTCGCCAAACGCTGAGTGCAAGGCGAGCACCGCTGAACCCGTTTCCTGGTGTTGCTGAGGCGACATACTGTAGCTAGGCGCAGAACTGAGTTTCTCTAATAAATCGGCCCTTCGATGCACATCAGCGCGAACACGAAATTTCTAATATGAAGTACTCGCTGATGATCCGAAGACGTTTCAGTATGTATGCGTCGGTACCACCAGAAGAGTGCCTAAGTATTGTAAAGCGTAGGTCGACAGTTAGAGCCGCACATGAAGTATTTCATTGGCTTCACACAAGTGTGTAATGCACAGCGTGGCTGTTGCTGGGAAACGGTCTTATTCGCTGTTCGTTAATATCTAGTTTCCTTTTCATCAATGTGAAAGTGTTCCTATTACTAAATAGTGTTTTGCTACTTACAGTTGAAACTGTAAGCGACGGAAGCAAACGCGCCACATTGATTCCAGAAAGGGAGGGGGCGTTTCCTACGCCACATCTGACATAGCGTCTTACATACTCTTAAAGTGACATAAATTCATCCTACCGAAAAAAGAAACAGATTTCGGAGTGAGGTTCCTGAGAACTTGATAAAGATGGAAGTCACTGGAGAGGTTGTGTCGTACGTCAGATTCGCCAAGCTGTGTGAGGCGCCAGATTTAAGCTCTGGTTACTGTAAGGGGCGTGGGTTTGAACCCCACATCTGACAATGCATTTTAAACATTCTGGGACTAACGTACTCCCTTGATCTTATAGAACAAGAAAATTACGCAGAAACACATATTGTGGACTTTACTAGAGACGACAGTGGTGGCAGTGCAGGCGTCGCAAGCCCGATAGCCCGATCGGTCGAAAAGAAATAGCGGAACATACTTTTCTCGTGCCGAGTTTTAGCTCTTCTCACGGGCGTTTCCTTGGTCGCAGTGTTGTAGTTACCCTAAAAGGCAACGCGAAAGACTACCAGGCAAGTCCCAAGTGATCTGTACACGGACTAAATCATCCGCACGTCGGGCAACATTCTCGCCAACATGTATGCCGTGACAACGACGCTGGCTCATGTCTGATCACCGAAAGTAGGCAGCGTTGGGCGTCGTTAGTACTCGGGTGGGTGAGGAACAAGGAAGTCCTAGTGCTGTTTGTTACTTAAGGTTTTGCCCTTTCCTTAGTTTTTGGTGCAGCTTGCAGTAATGGTACGGTCCAGCACGCTGACCCCCCTCTAGTTCTCGGTACGCAAAGGCACGGACATGCGGCGACAGTCAAATGAAAGGGTCCGTTGTGTGTTTGGCGATGTCTCCTCTCCCAGTCGTTTCTAGCGAATGTCGTCTACATATACCCCCATTTTCGAGCGTCAGCTTTCGCGTTAGCCGAGCAAAGTCGAGACAAGTCGACACATGGGGACACAAGATGCTGTGAATCGTAATACGCACTAGCCTATGAGGCGCGAAGGGAAAGCATTCATATGGTTGAAAACACCTTCGTGAGTAAAGGAGACATTTTCAGTGCGATGTTCGGTTTTCGAATCCTGAGCAGCTACTTGGGAAGCAACCATTCTGACTGACATACCACCACCGCCTTCTGCTACGCGATGCTTGCACCGTTATGTGTCGCCTTCCCTCCTGGCGCCAGATGCCGAAGTCGATAGCTCTGTATTCGCCAAACGCCGAGTGAAAGGCGAGCACCGCTGAACCCGTTTCCTGGTGTTGCTAGGGCGACATACTGTAGCTAGGCGCAGAACTGAGTTTCTCTAATAAATCGGCCCTTCGATTCACATCAGCGCGAACACGAAATTTCTAATATGAAGTACTCACTGATGATCCAAAGACGTGTCAGTATGTATGCGTCGGTACCACCAGAAGAGTGTCTAAGTACTGTAAAGCGAAGGTCGACAGTTAGAATCTCACATGAAGTATTTCATTGGCTTCACACGAGTGCGTAATGCACAGCGTGGCTATGGCTAGGAAATGGTCTTATTCGCCGTTCGTTAATATCTAGTTTCCTTTACATCAATGTGAAAGTGTTCCTATTACTAAATAGTGTTTTGCTACTTACAGTTGAAACTGGAAGCGACGGAAGCAAACGCGCCACATTGATTCCTAAAAGGGAGGGGGCGTTTCCTACGCCACATCTGACATAGCGTCTTACATACTCTTAAAGTGACATGAATTCATCCTACCGAAAAAAGAAACAGATTTCGGAGTGAGGTTCCTGAGATCTTGATAAAGATGGAAGTCACTGGAGAGGTTGTGTCGTACGTCAGATTCGCAAGATGTAAGGGGCGTGGGTTTGAACCCCACATCTGACAAGGCATTTTAAACATTCTGAGACTAACGTACTCCCTTGATCTTATAGAACAAGAAAATTACGCAGAAACACACCGTGGGGACTTTACTAGAGACGACAGTGGTGGCAGTGCAGGCGTCGCAAGCCCGATAGCCCGATCGGTCGAAAAGAAATAGCGGAACATACTTTTCTCATGACGAGTTTTAGCTCCTCTCACAGACGTTTCCTTGGTCGCTGTGTTGTAGTTACCCTAAAAGGCAACGCGAAAGACTACCAGGCAAGTCCCAAGTGATCTGTACACGGACTAAGACAACCGCACATCGGGCAACATTCTCGCCAACTTGTATGCCGTGACAACGACGCTGGCTCATGTCTGATCACCGAAAGTAGGCAGCGTTGGGCGTCGTTAGTACTCGGGTGGGTGAGGAACAAGGAAGTCCTAGTGCTGTTGGTTACTTAAGGTTTTGCCCTTTTCTTAGTTTTTGGTGCCGCTTGCAGTAATGGTACGGTCCAGCACGCTGACCCCCCTCTAATTCTCGGTACGCAAAGGCACGGACATGCGGCCACAGTCAAATGAAAGGGTCCGTTGTGTGTTTGGCGATGTCTCCTCTCCCAGTCGTTTCTAGCGAATGTCGTCTACATATACCCCCATTTTCGATCGTCAGCATTCGCGTCAGCCGAGCAAAGTCGAGACAAGTCGACACATGAGGACACAAGATGCACTGAATCGTAATATGCACTAGCCTATGAGGCGCGAAGGGAAAGCATTCACATGGTTGAAAACACCTTCGTGAGGAGACATTTTCAGTGCGATATTCGGGTTTCAAATCCGGAGCAGCTACTTGGGAAGCAACCATTCTGACCGACATACCACCACCGCCTTCTGCTACGCGATGCTTGCGCCGTTATGTGTCGCCTTCCCTCCTGGCGCCAGTTGCCGAAGTCGATAGCTCTGTATTCGCCAAACGCCGAGTGCAAGGCGAGCACCGCTGAACCCGTTTCCTGGTGTTGCTAGGGCGACATACTGTAGCTAGGCGCAGAACTGAGTTTCTCTAATAAATGGGCCCTTCGATGCACATCAGCACGAACACGATATTTCTAATATTAAGTACTCACTGATGAACCAAAGACGTTTCAGTATGTATGCGTCGGTACCACCAGAAGAGTGCCTAGGTACTGTAGAGCGAAGGTCGACAGTTAGAGCCTCACATGAAGTATTTCATTGGCTTCACACGAGTGCGTAATGCACAGCGTGGCTGTTGCTAGGAAGTGGTCTTATTCGCCGTTCGTTAATATCTAGTTTCCTTTGCATCAATGTGAAAGTGTTCCTATTACTAAATAGTGTTTTGCTACTTACAGTTGAAACTGGAAGCGACGGAAGGAAACGCGCCACATTGATTCCTAAAAGGGAGGGGGCGTTTCCTACGCCACATCTGACATAGCGTCTTACATACTCTTAAAGTGACATAAATTCATCCTACCGAAAAAAGAAACAGATTTCGGAGTGAGGTTCCTGAGATCTTGATAAAGATGGAATTCACTGGAGAGGTTGTGTCGTACGTCACATTCGCCAGATGTAAGCTCTGGTTACTGTAAGGGGCGTGGGTTTGAACCCCACATTTGACAATGCATTTTAAACATTCTGAGACTAACGTACTCCCTTGATTTTATAGAACAAGAAAATTACGCAGAAACACACCGTGGGGACTTTACTGGAGACGACAGTGGTGGCAGTGCAGGCGTCGCAAGCCCGATAGCCCGATCGGTCGAAAAGAAATAGCGGAACATACTTTTCTCCTGACGAGTTTTAGTTCTTCTCACAGACGTTTCCTTGGTCGCTTTGTTGTAGTTACCCTAAAAGGCAACGCGAAAGACTACCAGGCGAGTCCCAAGTGATCTGTACACGGACTAAGACACCCGCACATCGGGCAACATTCTCGCCAACTTGTATGCCGTGACAACGACGCTGGCTCATGTCTGATCACCGAAATTAGGCAGCGTTGGACGTCGTTAGTACTCGGGTGGGTGAGGAACAAGGATGTCCTAGTGCTGTTGGTTACTTAAGGTTTTGCCCTTTTCTTAGTTTTTGGTGCAGCTTGCAGTAATGGTACGGTCCAGCACGCTGACCCCCCTCTAGTTCTCGGTACGCAAAGGCACGGACATGCGGCCACAGTCAAATGAAAGGGTCCGTTGTGTGTTTGGCGATGTCTCCTCTCCCAGTCGTTTCTAGCGAAGTCGTCTACATATACCCCCATTTTCGAGCGTTAGCATACGCGTCAGCCGAGCAAAGTCGAGACAAGTCGACACATGGGGACACAAGATGCTGTGAATCGTAATTCGCACTAGCCTATGAGGCGCGAAGGGAAAGCATTCATATGGTTGAAAACACCTTCGTGAGTAAAGGAGACATTTTCAGTGCCATGTTCGGGTTTCGAATCCGGAGCAGCTACTTGGGAAGCAACCATTCTGACCGACATACCACCAACGCCTTCTGCTACGCGATGCTTGCGCCGTTATGTGTCGCCTTCCCTATTGGCACCAGATGCCGAAGTCGATAGCTATGTGATCGCCAAACGGCGAGTGCAAGGCGAGCACCGCTGAACCCGTTTCGTGGTGTTGCTAGGGCGACATACTGTAGCTAGGCGCAGAACTGAGTTTCTGTAATAAATCGGCCCTTCGATGCACATCAGCGCGAACACGAAATTTCTAATATGAAGTTCTCACTGATGATCCTAAGACGTTTCAGTATGTATGCGTCGGTACCACCAGAAGAGTGCCTAAGTATTATAAAGCGAAGGTCGACAGTTAGAGCCTCACATGAAGTTTTTCATTGGCTTCACACGAGTGCGTAATGCACAGCGTGGCTGTTGCTAGGAAACGGTCTTATTCGCCGTTCGTTAATATCTAGTTTCCTTTGCATCAATGTGAAAGTGTTCCTATTACTAAATAGTGTTTTGCTACTTACAGTTGAAACTGGAAGCGACGGAAGCAAACGCGCCACATTGATTCCAGAAAGGGAGGGGGCGTTTCCCACGCCACATCTGACATAGCGTCTTACATACTCTTAAACTGACATAAATTCATCCTACCGAAAAAAGAAACAGATTTCGGAGTGAGGTTCCTGAGATCTTGATAAAGATGGAATTCACTGGAGAGGTTGTGTCGTACGTCGCATTCGCCAGATGTAAGCTCTGGTTACTGTAAGGGGCGTGGGTTTGAACCCCACATCTGACAATGCATTTTAAACATTCTGAGACTAACGTACTCCCTTGATCTTATAGAACAAGAAAATTACGCAGAAACACACCGTGGGGACTTTACTAGAGACGACAGTGGTGGCAGTGCAGGCGTCGCAAGCCCGATAGCCCGATCGGTCGAAAAGAAATAGCGGAACATACTTTTCTCGTGACGAGTTTTAGCTCTTCTCACGGACGTTTCCTTGGTCGCTGTGTTGTAGTTACCCTAAAAGGCAACGCGAAAGACTACCAGGCAAGTCCCAAGTGATCTGTACACGGACTAAGACACCCGCACGTCGGGCAACATTCTCACCAACTTGTATGCCGTGACAACGACGCTGGCTCATGTCTGATCACCGAAATTAGGCAGCGTTGGGCGTCGTTAGTACTCGGGTGGGTGAGGAACAAGGAAGTCCTAGTGCTGTTGGTTACTTAAGGTTTTGCCCTTTTCTTAGTTTTTGGTGCAGCTTGCAGTAATGGTACGGTCCAGCACGCTGACCCCCCTCTAGTTCTCAGTACGCAAAGGCACGGACATGCGGCCACAGTCAAATGAAAGGGTCCGTTCTGTGTTTGGCGATGTCTCCTCTCCCAGTCGTTTCTAGCGAATGTCGTCTACATATACCCCCATTTTCGAGCGTCGGCTTTCGTGTCAGCCGAGCAAAGTCGAGACAAGTCGATACATGGGGACACAAGATGATTTGAATCAAAATACGCACTAGCCTATGAGGCGCGAAGGGAAAGCATTCATATGGTTGAAAACACCTTCGTGAGTAAAGGAGACATTTTCAATGCGATGTTCAGGTTTCGAATCCGGAGCAGCTACTTGGGAAGCAACCATTCTGACCGACATACCACCACCGCCTTCTACTACGCGATGCTTGCGCCGTTATGTGTCGCCTTCCCTCCTGGCGCCAGATGCCGTAGTCCATAGCTCTGTATTCGCCAAACGCCGAGTGCAAGGCGAGCACCGCTGAACCCGTTTCCTGGTGTTGCTAGGGTGACATACTGTAGCTAGGCGCAGAACTGAGTTTATCTGATAAATCGGCCCTTCGATGCACATCAGCGCGAACACGAAATTTCTAATATGAAGTACTCACTGACGATCCAAAGACGTTTCAGTATGTATGCGTCGGTACCACCAGAAGAGTGCCTAAGTATTGTAAAGCGAAGGTCGACAGTTAGAGCCTCACATGAAGTATTTCATTGGCTTCACACGAGTGCGTAATGCACAGCGTGGCTGTTGCTAGGAAACGGTCTTATTCGCCGTTCGTTAATATCTAGTTTCCTTTGCATCAATGTGAAAGTGTTTCTATTACTCAATAGTGTTTTGCTACTTACAGTTGAAACTGGAAGCGACGGAAGCAAACGCGCCACATTGATTCCAGAAAGGGAGGGGGCGTTTCCTACGCCACATCTGACATAGCGTCTTACATACTCTTAAAGTGACATAAATTCATCCTACCGAAAAAAGAAACAGATTTCGGAGTGAGGTTCCTGAGATCTTGATAAAGATGGAAGTCACTGGAGAGGTTGTGTCGTACGTCACATTCGCCAGATGTAAGCTCTGGTTACTGTAAGGGGCGTGGGTTTGAACCCCACATCTGACAATGCATTTTAAACATTCTGAGACTAACGTACTCCCTTGATCTTATAGAACAAGAAAATTACGCAGAAACACACCGTGGGGACTTTACTAGAGACGACAGTGGTGGCAGTGCAGGCGTCGCAAGCCCGATAGCCCGATCGGTCGAAAAGAAATAGCGGATCATACTTTTCTCGTGCCGAGTTTTAGCTCTTCTCACAGACGTTTCCTTGGTCGCTGTGTTGTAGTTACCCTAAAAGGCAACGCGAAAGACTACCAGGCAAGTCCCAAGTGATCTGTACACGGACTAAGACACCCGCACGTCGGGCAACATTCTCGCCAACTTGTATGCCGTGACAACGACGCTGGCTCATATCTGATCACCGTAATTAGGCAGCGTTGGGCGTCGTTAGTACTCATGGGGGTGAGGAACAAGGAAGTCCTAGTGCTGTTGGTTACTTAGGGTTTTGCCCTTTTCTTAGTTTTTGGTGCAGCTTGCAGTAATGGTACGGTCCAGCACGCTGACCCCCCTCTAGTTCTCGGTACGCAAAGGCACGGACATGCGGCCACAGTCAAATGAAAGGGTCCGTTGTGTGTTTGGCGATGTCTCCTCTCCCAGTCGTTTCTAGCGAATGTCGTCTACATATAATCCCATTTTCGAGCGTCATCTTTCGCGTCAGCCGAGCAAAGTCGAGAAAAGTCGACACATGGCGACACTAGATGCTGTGAATCGTAATATGCACTAGCCTATGAGGCGCGAAGGGAAAGCATTCATATGGTTGAAAACACCTTCGTGAGTAAAGGAGACATTTTCAGTGCCATGTTCGGGTTTCGAATCCGGCGCAGCTACTTGGGAAGCAACCATTCTGACCGACATACCACCACCGCCTTCTGCTACGCGATGCTTGCGCCGTTATGTGTCGCCTTCCCTATTGGCACCAGATGCCGAAGTCGATAGCTCTGTATTCGCCAAACGCCGAGTGCAAGGCGAGCACCGCTGAACCCGTTTCCTGGTGTTGCTAGGGCGACATACTGTAGCTAGGCGCAGAACTGAGTTTCTGTAATAAATCGGCCCTTCGATTCACATCAGCGCGAACACGAAATTTCTAATATGAAGTTCTCACTGATGATCTTTAGACGTTTCAGTTTGTATGCGTCGGTACCACCAGAAGAGTGCCTAAGTATTGTAAAGCGAAGGTCGACAGTTAGAGCCTCACATGAAGTATTTCATTGGCTTCACACGAGTGCGTAATGCACAACGTGGCTGTTGCTAGAAAACGATCTTATTCGCCGTCCGTTAATATCTAGTTTCCTTTGCATCAATGTGAAAGTGTTCCTATTACTAAATAGTGTTTTGCTACTTACAGTTGAAACTGGATGCGACGGAAGCAAACGCGCCACATTGATTCCTAAAAGGGAGGGGGCGTTTCCTACGCCAAATCTGACATAGCGTCTTACATACTCTTAAAGTGACATAAATTCCTCCTACCGAAAAAAGAAACAGATTTCGGAGTGAGGTTCCTGAGATCTTGATAAAGATGGAAGTCACTGGAGAGGTTGTGTCGTACGTCACATTCGCCAGATGTAAGCTCTGGTTACTGTAAGGGGCGTGGGTTTGAACCCCACATCTGACAATGCATTTTAAACATTCTGAGACTAACGTACTCCCTTGATCTTATAGAACAAGAAAATTACGCAGAAACACACCGTGGGGACTTTACTAGAGACGACAGTGTTGGCAGTGCAGGCGTCGCAAGCCCGATAGCCCGATCGGTCGAAAAGAAATAGCGGAACATACTT
This sequence comes from Schistocerca gregaria, assembly GCF_023897955.1. NCBI lineage: Eukaryota > Metazoa > Arthropoda > Insecta > Orthoptera > Acrididae > Schistocerca > Schistocerca gregaria. The sequence goes on along the minus strand of NC_064929.1, from coordinate 96,292,408 downwards.
TTCTCGTGACGAGTTTTAGCTCTTCTCACAGACGTTTCCTTGGCCGCTGTGTTGTAGTTACCCTAAAAGGCAACGCGAAAGACTACCAGGCAAGTCCCAAGTGATCTGTACACGGACTAAGACACCCGCACGTCGGGCAACATTCTCGCCAACTTGTATGCCGTGACAACGACGCTGGCTCATGTCTGATCACCGAAATTAGGCAGCGTTGGGCGTCGTTAGTACTCATGGGGGTGAGGAACAAGGAAGTCCTAGTGCTGTTGGTTACTTATGGTTTTGCCCTTTTCTTAGTTTTTGGTGCAGCTTGCAGTAATGGTACGGTCCAGCACGCTGACCCCCCTCTAGTTCTCGGTACGCAAAGGCACGGACATGCGGCCACAGTCAAATGAAAGGGTCCGTTGTGTGTTTGGCGATGTCTCCTCTCCCAGTCGTTTCTAGCGAATGTCGTCTACATATACCCCCATTTTCGAGCGTCAGCTTTCGCGTCAGCCGAGCAAAGTCGAGACAAGTCGACACATGATGACACTAGATGCTGTGAATCAGAATACGCACTAGCCTATGAGGCGCGAAGGGAAAGCATTCATATGGTTGAAAACACCTTCGTGAGTAATGGAGACATTTTCAATGCGATGTTCACGTTTCGAATCCGGAGCAGCTATTTGGGAAGCAACCATTCTGACCTACATACCACCACCGCCTTCTACTACGCGATGCTTGCGCCGTTATGTGTCGCCTTACCTCCAGGCGCCAGATGCCGAAGTCGATAGCTCTGTATTCGCGAAACGCCGAGTGCAAGGCGAGCACCGCTGAACCCGTTTCCTGGTGTTGCTAGGGCGACATACTGTAGCTAGGCGCAGAACTGAGTTTCTCTAATAAATCAGCCCTTCGATGAACATCAGCGCGAACACGAAATTTCTAATATGAAGTACTCACTGATGATCCAAAGACGTTTCAGTATGTATGCGTCGGTACCACCAGAAGTGTGCCTAGGTAATGTAAAGCGAAGGTCGACAGTTAGAGCCTCACATGAAGTATTTCATTGGCTTCACACGAGTGCGTAATGCATAGCGTGGCTGTTGCTAGGAAGTGGTCTTATTCGCCGTTCTTTAATATCTAGTTTGCTTTGCATCCATGTGAAAGTGTTCCTATTACTAAATAGTGTTTTGCTACTTACAGTTGAAACTGGAAGCGACGGAAGCAAACGCACCACATTGATTCCAGAAAGGGAGGGGGCGTTTCCTACGCCACATCTGACATAGCGTCTTACATACTCTTAAACTGACATAAATTCATCCTACCGAAAAAAGAAACAGATTTCGGAGTGAGGTTCCTGAGATCTTGATAAAGATGGAAGTCACTGGAGAGGTTGTGTCGTACGTCAGATTCGCCAAGCTGTGTAAGGCGCTAGATTTAAGCTCTGGTTAGTGTAAGAGAAGTGGTTTTGATCCCCACATCTGACAATGCATTTTAAACATTCTGAGACTAACGTACTCCCTTGATCTTATAGAACAAGAAAATTACGCAGAAACACACCGTGGGGAATTTACTAGGGACGACAGTGGTGGCAGTGCAGGCGTCGCAAGCCCGATAGCCCGATCGGTCGAAAAGAAATAGCGGAACATATTTTTCACGTGCCGAGTTTTAGCTCTTCTCACGGACGTTTCCTTGGTCGCTGTGTTGTGGTTACCCGAAAAGGCAACGCGAAAGACTACCAGGCAAGTCCCAAGTGATCTGTACACTGACTAAGACATCCGCACGTTGGGCAACATTCTCGCCAACTTGTATGCCGTGACAACGACGCTGGCTCATGTCCGATCACCGAAATTAGGCAGCGTTGGGCGTCGTTAGTACTCAGGTGGGTGAGGAACAAGGAAGTCCTAGTGCTGTTGGTTACTTAAGGTTTTGCCTTTTTCCTTGGTTTTTGGTGCAGCTTGCAGTAATGGTACGGTCCAGCACGCTGACCCCCCTCTAGTTCTCGGTACGCAAAGGCACGGACATGCGGCCACAGTCAAATGAAAGGGTCCGTTGTGTGTTTGGCGATGTCTCCTCTCCCAGTCGTTTCTAGCGAATGTCGTCTACATATACCCCCATTTTCGAGCGTCAGCTTTCGCGTCAGCCGAGCAAAGTCGAGACAAGTCGACACATGGGGACACAAGATGCTGTGAATCGTAATACGCACTAGCCTATGAGGCGCGAAGGGAAAGCATTCGTATGGTTGAAAACACCTTCCTGAGTAAAGGAGACATTTTCAGTGCGATGTTCGGGTTTCGAATCTGGAGCAGCTACTTGGGAAGCAACCATTCTGACCGACATACCACCACCGCCTTCTGCTACGCGATGCTTGCGCCGTTATGTGTCGCCTTCCCTCCTGGCGCCAGATGCCGTAGTCCATATATTCTGTATTCGCCAAACGCCGAGTGCAAGGCGAGCACCGCTCAACCCGTTTCCTGGTGTTGCTAGGGTGACATACTGTAGCTAGGCGCAGAACTGGGTTTCTCTGATAAATCGGCCCTTCGATGCACATCAGCGCGAACACGAAATTTCTAATATGAAGTACTCACTGACGATCCAAAGACGTTCCAGTATGTATGCGTCGGTACCACCAGAGGAGTGCCTAAGTATTGTAAAGCTTGGGTCGACTGTTAGAGCCTCACATGAAGTATTTCATTGGCTTCACACGAGTGCGTAATGCACAACGTGGCTGTTGCTAGAAAACGATCTTATTCGCCGTTCGTTAATATCTAGTTTCCTTTGCATCAATGTGAAAGTGTTCCTATTACTAAATAGTGTTTTGCTACTTACAGTTGAAACTGGAAGCGACGGAAGCAAACACGTCACATTGATTTCAGAAAGGGAGGGGGCGTTTCCTACGCCTCATCGGACATAGCGTCTTACATACTCTTAAACTGACATAAATTCATCCTACCGAAAAAAGAAACAGGTTACGGAGTGAAGTTCCTGAGATCTTGATAAAGATGGAAGTCACTGGAGAGGTTGCGTCGTACGTCAGATTCGCCAAGCTGTGTAAGGTGCCAGATTTATGCTCTGGTTACTGTAAGAGGCGTGGTTTTGATCCCCACATCTGACAATGCATTTTAAACATTCTGAGACTAAAGTACTCCCTTGATCTTATAGAACAAGAAAATTACGCAGAAACACACCGTGGGGACTTTTCTAGCGACGGCAGTGGTGGCAGTGCAGGCGTCGCAAGCCCGATAGCCCGATCGATCGAAAAGAAATAGCGGAACATATTTTTCTCGTGCCGAGTTTTAGCTCTTCCCACGGACGTTTCCGTGGTCGCTGTGTTGTGGTTACCCTAAAAGACAACGGGAAAGACTACCAGGCAAGTCCCAAGTGATCTGTACACGGACTAAGACATCCGCACGTCGGGCAACACACCGTTGGGACTTTACTATAGACGACAGTGGTGGCAGTGCAGGCGCCGCAAGCCCGATAGCCCGAACGGTCGAAAAGAAATAGCGGAACATATTTTTCTCGTGCCGAGTTTTAGCTCATCTCTCAGACGTTTCCGGGTTCGCTGCGTTGTGGTTACCCTAAATGGCAACGCGAAAGACTACCTGGCAAGTCCCAAGTGATCTGTACACAGACTAAGACACCCGCACGTCGGGCAACATTCTCGCCAACTTGTATGCCGTGACAATGACGCTGGCTCATGTCCGATCACCGAAATTAGGAAGCGTTGGGCGTCGTTAGTACTCGTGTGGGTGAGGAACAAGAAAGTCCTAGTGCTGTTGGGTACTTAAGGTTTTGCCCTTTTCTTAGTTTTTGGTGCAGCTTGCAGCAATGGTACGGTCCAGCACGCTGACCCCCCTCTAGTTCTTGGTACGCAAAGGTACGGACATGCGGCCACAGTCAAATAAAAGGGTCCGTTGTGTGTTTGGCGATGTCTCCTCTCCCAGTCGTTTCTAGCGAATGTCGTCTACGTATACCCTCATTTTCGAGCGTCAGCTTTCGCGTCAGCCGAGCAAAGTCGAGAAAAGTCGACACATGGGGACACAAGATGCTGTGAATCGTAATACGCACTAGCCTATGAGGCGCGAAGGGAAAGCATTCGTATGGTTGAAAACACCTTCCTGAGTAAAGGAGACATTTTCAGTGCGATGTTCGGGTTTCGAATACGGAGCAGCTACTTGGGAAGCAACCATTCTGACCGACATACCACCACCGCCTTCTGCTACGCGATGCTTGCGCCGTTATGTGTCGCCTTCCCTCCTGGCGCCAGATGCCGTAGTCCATATATTCTGTATTCGCCAAACGCCGAGTGCAAGGCGAGCACCGCTCAACCCGTTTCCTGGTGTTGCTAGGGTGACATACTGTAGCTAGGCGCAGAACTGGGTTTCTCTGATAAATCGGCCCTTCGATGCACATCAGCGCGAACACGAAATTTCTAATATGAAGTACTCACTGACGATCCAAAGACGTTCCAGTATGTATGCGTCGGTACCACCAGAGGAGTGCCTAAGTATTGTAAAGCTTGGGTCGACTGTTAGAGCCTCACATGAAGTTTTTCATTGGCTTCACACGAGTGCGTAATGCACAACGTGGCTGTTGCTAGAAAACGATCTTATTCGCCGTTCGTTAATATCTAGTTTCCTTTGCATCAATGTGAAAGTGTTCCTATTACTAAATAGTGTTTTGCTACTTACAGTTGAAACTGGAAGCGACGGAAGCAAACACGTCACATTGATTTCAGAAAGGGAGGGGGCGTTTCCTACGCCTCATCGGACATAGCGTCTTACATACTCTTAAACTGACATAAATTCATCCTACCGAAAAAAGAAACAGGTTACGGAGTGAAGTTCCTGAGATCTTGATAAAGATGGAAATCACTGGAGAGGTTGCGTCGTACGTCAGATTCGCCAAGCTGTGTAAGGCGCCAGATTTATGCTCTGGTTACTGTAAGAGGCGTGGTTTTGATCCCCACATCTGACAATGCATTTTAAACATTCTGAGACTAAAGTACTCCCTTGATCTTATAGAACAAGAAAATTACGCAGAAACACACCGTGGGGACTTTTCTAGCGACGGCAGTGGTGGCAGTGCAGGCGTCGCAAGCCCGATAGCCCGATCGATCGAAAAGAAATAGCGGAACATATTTTTCTCGTGCCGAGTTTTAGCTCTTCCCACGGACGTTTCCGTGGTCGCTGTGTTGTGGTTACCCTAAAAGACAACGGGAAAGACTACCAGGCAAGTCCCAAGTGATCTGTACACGGACTAAGACATCCGCACGTCGGGCAACACACCGTTGGGACTTTACTATAGACGACAGTGGTGGCAGTGCAGGCGCCGCAAGCCCGATAGCCCGAACGGTCGAAAAGAAATAGCGGAACATATTTTTCTCGTGCCGAGTTTTAGCTCATCTCTCAGACGTTTCCGGGTTCGCTGCGTTGTGGTTACCCTAAATGGCAACGCGAAAGACTACCTGGCAAGTCCCAAGTGATCTGTACACAGACTAAGACACCCGCACGTCGGGCAACATTCTCGCCAACTTGTATGCCGTGACAATGACGCTGGCTCATGTCCGATCACCGAAATTAGGAAGCGTTGGGCGTCGTTAGTACTCGTGTGGGTGAGGAACAAGAAAGTCCTAGTGCTGTTGGGTACTTAAGGTTTTGCCCTTTTCTTAGTTTTTGGTGCAGCTTGCAGCAATGGTACGGTCCAGCACGCTGACCCCCCTCTAGTTCTTGGTACGCAAAGGTACGGACATGCGGCCACAGTCAAATAAAAGGGTCCGTTGTGTGTTTGGCGATGTCTCCTCTCCCAGTCGTTTCTAGCGAATGTCGTCTACGTATACCCTCATTTTCGAGCGTCAGCTTTCGCGTCAGCCGAGCAAAGTCGAGAAAAGTCGACACATGGGGACACAAGATGCTGTGAATCGTAATACGCACTAGCCTATGAGGCGCGAAGGGAAAGCATTCGTATGGTTGAAAACACCTTCCTGAGTAAAGGAGACATTTTCAGTGCGATGTTCGGGTTTCGAATACGGAGCAGCTACTTGGGAAGCAACCATTCTGACCGACATACCACCACCGCCTTCTGCTACGCGATGCTTGCGCCGTTATGTGTCGCCTTCCCACCTGGCGCCAGATGCCGAAGTCGATAGCTCTGTATTCGCCAAACGCCGAGTGCAAGGCGAGCACCGCTGAACCCGTTTCCTGGTGTTGCTAGGGCGACATTCTGTAGCTAGGCGCAGAACTGAGTTTCTCTGATAAATCGGCCCTTCGATGCACGTCATCGGGAACACTAAATTTCTAATATGAGGTACTCACTGACGATCCAAAAACGTTTTAGTATGTATGCGTCGGTACCACCAGAAGAGTGCCTAAGTATTGTAAAGCGAAGGTCGACAGTTAGGGCCTCACATGAAGTATTTCATTGGCTTCACACGAGTGCGTAGTTCACAGCGTGGCTGTTGCTAGGAAACGGTCTTATTCGCCGTTCGTTAATACCTAGTTTCCTTTGAACAATGTGAAAGTGTTCCTATTACTAAATAGTGTTTTGCCACTTACAGTTGGAACTGGAAGCGAAGGAAGCAAATGCGCCACATTGATTCCAGAAAGGGAGGGGCGTTTCGTACGCCACATCTGACATAGCGTCTTACATACTCTTAAACTGACATAAATTCATCCTACCGAAAAAAGAAACAGATTTCGGAGTGAGGTTCCTGAGATCTTGATAAAGATGGAAGTCACTGGAGAGGTTGTGTAGTACGTCAGATTCGCCAAGCTGTGTAAGGCGCCAGATTTAAGCTCTGGTTACTGTAAGGGGCGTGGGTTAGAACCCCACATCTGACAATGCATTTTAAACATTCTGAGACTAACGTACTCCCTTGATCTTATAGAACAAGAAAATTACGCAGAAACACACCGTGGGGACTTTACTAGAGACGACAGTGGTGGCAGTGCAGGCGTCACAAGCCCGATAGCCCGATCGGTCGAAAAGAATAGCGGAACATATTTTTCTCGTGCCGAGTTTTAGCTCTTCTCCCGGACGTTTCCGTGGTCGCTGTTTTGTGGTTACCCTAAAAGGCAACGCGAAAGACTACCAGACAAGTCCCAAGTGATCTGTACACGGACTAAGACATGTGCACATCGGGCAACATTCTCGCCAACTATTATGCCATGACAACGACGCTGGCTCATGTCTGATCACCGAAATTAGGCAGCTTTCGGGCGTTGTTAGTACTCGGGTGGGTGAGGAACAAGGAAGTCCTAGTGCTGTTGGTTACTTAAGGTTTTGCCTTTTTCCTTAGCTTTTAGTGCAGCTTGCAGTAATGGTATGGTCCAGCACGCTGACCGCCCTCTAGTTCTCGGTACGCAAAGGCAATGACATGCGGCCACAGTCAAATGAAAGGGTCCGTTGTGTGTTTGGCGATGTCTCCTCTCCCAGTCGTTTCTAGCGAATGTCGTCTACATATGCCCCCATTTTCGAGCGTCAGCTTTCGCGTCAGCCGAGCAAAGTCGAGACAAGTCGACACATGGGGACACAAGATGCTGTGAATCGTAATACGCACTAGCCTATGAGGCGCGAAGGGAAAGCATTCGTATGGTTGAAAACACCTTCCTGAGTAAAGGAGACATTTTCAGTGCGATGTTCGGGTTTCGAATCCGGAGCAGCTACTTGTGAAGCAACCATTCTGACCGACATACCACCACCGCCTTCTGCTACGCGATGCTTGCGCCGTTATGTGTCGCCTTCCCTCCTGGCGCCAGATGCCGAAATCGATAGCTCTGTATTCGCCAAACGCCGAGTGCAAGGCGAGCACCGCTGAACCCGTTCCCTGGTGTTGCTAGGGCGACATTCTGTAGCTAGGCGCAGAACTGAGTTTCTCTGATAAATCGGCCCTTCGATGCACATCAGAGGGAACACGAAATTTCTAATATGAGGTACTCACTGACGATCCAAAGACGTTTCAGTATGTATGCGTCGGTACCACCAGAAGAGTGCCTAAGTATTGTAAAGCGAAGATCGACAGTTAGAGCCTCACATGAAGTATTTCATTGGCTTCACACGAGTGCGTAGTGCACAGCGTGGCTGTTGCTAGGAAACGGTCTTATTCGCCGTTCGTTAATATCTAGTATCATTTGAAAAATGTGAAAGTGTTCCTATTACTAAATAATGTTTTCCTACTTACAGTTGAAACTGGAAGCGAAGGAAGCAAATGCGCCACATTGATTCCAGAAATGGAGGGGGCGTTTCCTACGCCACATCTGACATAGCGTCTTACATACTCTTAAACTGACATAAATTCATCCTACCGAAAAAAGAAACAGATTTCGGAGTGAGGTTCCTGAGATCTTGAGAAAGATGGAAGTCACTGGAGAGGTTGTGTCGTACGTCAGATTCGCCAAGCTGTGTAAGGCGCCAGATTTAAGCACTGGTTACTGTAAGGGCGTGGGTTTGAACCCCTCATCTGACAATGCATTTTAAACATTCTGGGACTAACGTACTCACTTGATCTTATAGAACAAGATAATTACGCAGAAACACACCGTGGGGACTTTACTAGAGACGACAGTGGTGGCAGTGCAGGCGTCGCAAGCCCGATAGCCCGATCGGTCAAAAAGAATAGCGGAACATATTTTTCTCGTGCCGAGTTTTAGCTCTTCTCCCGGACGTTTCCGTGGTCGCTGTGTTGTGGTTACCCTAAAAGGCAACGCGAAAGACTACCAGACAAGTCCCAAGTGATCTGTACACGGACTAAGACATCCGCACATCGGGCAACATTCTCGCCAACTATTATGCCATGACAACGACGCTGGCTCATGTCCGATCACCGAAATTAAGCAGCTTTGGGCGTCGTTAGTACTCGGGTGGGTGAGGAACAAGGAAGTCCTAGTGCTGTTGGTTAGTTAAGGTTTTGCCTTTTTCCTTAGTTTTTGGTGCAGCTTGCAGTAATGGTACGGTCCAGCACGCTGACCCCCATCTAGTTCTCGGTACGCAAAGGCACGGACATGCGGCCACAGTCAAATGAAAGGGTCCGTTGTGTGTTTGGAGATGTCTCCTCTCCCAGTCGTTTCTAGCGAATGTCGTCTACATATACCCCCATTTTCGAGCGTCAGCTTTCGCGTCAGCCGAGCAAAGTCGAGACAAGTCGACACATGGGGACACAAGATGCTGTGAATCGTAATACGCACTAGCCTATGAGGCGCGAAGGGAAAGCATTCGTATGGTTGAAAACACCTTCCTGATTAAAGGAGACATTTTCAGTGCGATGTTCGGGTTTCGAAACCAGAGCAGCTACTTGGGAAGCCACCATTCTGGCCGACATACCACCACCGCCTTCTACTACACGATGCTTGCGCCGTTATGTGTCGCCTTCCCTCCTGGCGCCAGATCCCGAAGTCGATAGCTCTGTAATCGCCAAACGCCGAGTGCAAGGCGAGCACCGCTGAACCCGTTTCGTGGTGTTGCTAGGGCGACATACTGTAGCTAGGCGCAGAACTGAGATTCTCTGATAAATCGGCCCTTCGATGCACATCAGCGCGAACACGAAATTTCTAATATAAAGTACTCACTGACGATCGAAAGACGTTTCAGTATGTATGCGTCGGTACCACCAGAAGAGTGCCTAAGTATTGTAAAGCGAAGGTCGACAGTTAGAGCCTCACATGAAGTATTTCATTGGCTTCACACGAGTGCGTAATGCACAGCGTGGCTGTTGCTAGGAAACGGTCTTATTCGCCGTTCGTTAATATCTAGTTTCCTTTGCATCAATGTGAAAGTGTTCCTATTACTAAATAGTGTTTTGCTACTTACAGTTGAATCTGGAAGCGACGGAAGCAAACGTGCCACATTGATTCCAGAAAGGGAGGGGGCGTTTCCTACGCCACATCTGACATAGCGTCGTACATACTCTTAAACTGACATAAATTCATCCTACCCAAAAAAAGAAACAGATTTCGGAGTGAGGTTCCTGAGATCTTGATAATGATGGAAGTCACTGGAAAGGTTGCGTTGTACGTCAGATTCGCAAAGCTGTGTAAGGCGCCAGATTTAAGCTCTGGTTACTGTAAGGGGCGTGGGTTTGAACCCCACATCTGACAATGCATTTTAATCATTCTGAGACTAACGTACCCCCTTGATCTTATAGAACAAGAAAATTACGCAGAAACACACCGTGGGGACTTTACTAGAGACGACAGTGGTGGCAGTGCAGGCGTCGCAAGCCCGATAGCCCGATCGGTCGAAAAGAAATAGCGGAACATATTTTTCTCGAGTCGAGTTTTAGCTCATCTCCCGGACGTTTCCGTGGTCGCTGTGTTGTGGTTACCCTAAAAGGCAACGCGAAAGACAACCAGGCAAGTCCCAAGTGATCTGTTCACGGACTAAGACATCCGCACGTCGGGCAACACACCGTGGGGACTTTACTAGAGACGACAGTGGTGGCAGTGCAGACGTCGCAAGCCCGATAGCCCGATCGGTCGAAAAAAAATAGCGGAACATATTTTGCTCGTGCCGAGTTTTAGCTCTTCTCACTGACGTTTCCGTGGTCGCTGTGTTGTGGTTACCCTAAAAGGCAACGCGAAAGACTACCAGGCAAGTCCCAAGTGATCTGTACACGGACTAAGACATCCGCACGTCGGGCAACACACCGTGGGGACTTTGCTAGAGACGACAGTGGTGGCAGTGCAGGCGTCGCAAGACCGATAGCCCAATCAGTCGAAAAGAAATAGCGGAACATATTTTTCTCGTGCCAAGTTTTAGCTCTTCTCACGGACGTTTCCGTGTTCGCTGTGTTGTGGTTACCCTAAAAGGCAACGCGAAAGACTACCAGGCAAGTCCCAAGTGATCTGTACAGGGACTAAGACATCCGCACGTCAGGCAACATTTTCTCCAACTTAAATGCCGTGACAACGACGCTGGCTCTTGTCCGATCACCGAAATTAGGCAGCGTTGTTCGTCGTTAGTTCTCGGGTGGGTGAGGTACAAGGAAGTCCTAGTGCTGTTGGTTACTTAAGGTTTTGCCTTTTTCCTTAGCTTTGGGTGCAGCTTGCAGTAATGGTACCGTCCATCACGCTGAACCGCCTCTCGTTCTCGGTACACAAAGGCACGGACATGCGGCCACAGTCAAATGAAAGGGTCTGTTGTGTGTTTGGCAATGTCTCCTCTCCCAGTCGTTTCTAGCGAATGTCGTCTACATATACCCCCATTTTCGAGCGTCAGCTTTCTCGTCAGCCGAGCAAAGTCGAGACAAGTCGACACATGGGGACACAAGATGCTGTGAATCGTAATACGCACTAGCCTATGAGGCGCGAAGGGAAAGCATTCGTATGGTTGAAAACACCTTCGTGAGTAAAGGAGACATTTTCAGTGCGATGTTAGGGTTTCGAATCCGGAGCAGCTTCTTGGGAAGCAACCATTCTGACCGACATACCACCACCGCCATCTGCTTCGCGATGCTTGCGCCGTTATGTGTCGCCTTCCCTCCTGGCGCCAGATGCCGAAGTCGATAGCTCTGTATTCGCCAAACGCCGAGTGCAAGGCGAGCACCGCTGAACCCGTTTCCTGGTGTTGCTAGGGCGACATACTGTAGCTAGGCGCAGAACTGAGTTTCTCTGATAAATCGGCCCTTCGATGCACATCAGCTCGAACACGAAATTTCTAATACGAAGTACTCACTGACGATCGAAAGACGTTTTAGTATGTATGCGTCGGTAAAACCAGAAGAGTGCCTAAGTATTGTAAAGCGAAGGTCGACAGTTAGAGCCTCACATGAAGTATTTCATTGGCTTCACACGAGTGCGAAATTAACAGCGTGGCTGTTGCTAGGAAACGGTCTTATTCGCCGTTCGTTAATATCTAGTTTCCTTTACATCAATGTGAAAGTGTTCCTATTACTGAATAGTGTTTTGCTACTTACAGTTGAAACTGGAAGCGACGGATGCTAACGCGCCACATTGATTCCAGAAAGGGAGGGGTTGTTTCCTACACCACATCTGACATAGCGTCTTACATACTCTTAAACTGACATATATTTATCCTACCGAAAAACGAAACAGATTTCGGAGTGAGGTTCCTGAGATCTTGATAAAGATGGAAGTCACTGGAGTGGTTGCGTCGTACGTCAGATTCGCCAAGCTGTGTAAGGCGCCACATTTAAGCTCTGGTTACTGTAAGAGGCGTGGGTTTGAACCCCACATCTGACAATGCATTTTAAACATTCTGAGACTAACGTACTCCCTTGATCTTATAGAACAAGAAAATTACGCAGAAACACACCGTGGGGACTTCACTAGAGACGACAGTGGTGGCAGTGCAGGCGTCGCAAGACCGATAGCCCGATCGGTCGAAAAGAAATAGCGGAACATATTTTGCTCGTGCCGAGTTTTAGCTCTTCTCACGGACGTTTCCGTGGTCGCTGTGTTGTGGTTACCCTAAAAGGCAACGCAAAAGACTACCAGGCAAGTCCCAAGTGATCTGTGCACGGACTAAAACAACCGCACGTCGGGCAACATTCTCGCCAACTTGTATGCCGTGACAACGACGCTGGCTCATGTCTGATCACCGAAATTAGGCAGAATTGGGCGTCGTTAGTACTCGGGTGGTTGAGGAACAAGGAAGTCCTAGTGCTGTTGGTTAGTTAAGGTTTTGCCTTTTTCCTTAGTTTTTGGTGCAGCTTGCAGTAATGGTACAGTCCAGCACGCTGACCCCCATCTAGTTCTCGGTACGCAAAGACACGGACATGCGGCCACAGTCAAATGAAAGAGTGCGTTGTGTGTTTGGCGATGTCTCCTCTCCCAGTCGTTTCTAGCGAATGTCGTCTACATATACCCCCATTTTCGAGCGTCAGCTTTCTCGTCAGCCGAGCAAAGTCGAGACAAGTCGACACATGGGGACACAAGATGCTGTGAATCGTAATACGCACTAGCCTATGAGGCGCGAAGGGAAAGCATTCGTATGGTTGAAAACACCTTCCTGAGTAAAGGAGACATTTTCAGTGCGATGTTAGGGTTTCGAATCCGGAGCAGCTACTTGGGAAGCAACCATTCTGACCGACATACCACCACCGCCATCTGCTTCGCGATGCTTGCGCCGTTATGTGTCGCCTTCCCTCCTGGCGCCAGATCCCGAAGTCGATAGCTCTGTAATCGCCAAACGCCGAGTGCAAGGCGAGCACCGCTGAACCCGTTTCGTGGTGTTGCTAGGGCGACACACTGTAGCTAGGCGCAGAACTGAGTTTCTCTGATAAATCGGCCCTTCGATGCACATCAGCTCGAACACGAAATTTCTAATATGAAGTACTCACTGACGATCCAAAGTCGTTTCAGTATGTATGCGTCGGTACCACCAGTAGAGTGCCTAAGTATTGTAAAGCGAAGGTCGACAGTTAGAGCCTCACATGAAGTATTTCATTGGCTTCACATGACTGCGTAATGCACAGTGTGGCTGTTGCTAGGAAACGGTCTTATTCGGCGTTCGTTAATATCTAGTTTCCTTTGCATCAATGTGAAAGTGTTCCTATTACTAAATAGTGTTTTGCTACTTACAGTTGAAACTGGAAACGACGGAAGCAAACGCACCACATTGGTTCCAGAGAGGGAGGGGGCGTTTCCTACGCCACATCTGACATAGCGTCGTACATACTCTTAAACTGACATAAATTCATCCTACCCAAAAAGAGAAACAGATTTCGGAGTGAGGTTTCTGAGATCTTGATAAAGATGGAAGTCACTGGGGAGGTTGTGTCGTACGTCAGATTCACTATGCTGTGTAAGGCGCTAGATTTAAGCTCTGGTTACTGTAAGGGGCGTGGGTTTGAACCTCACATCTGACAATGCATTTTAAACATTCTGAGAGTAACGTACCCCCTTGATCTTATAGAACAAGAAAATTGCGCAGAAAGACACCGTGGGGACTTTACTAGAGACGACAGTGGTGGCAGTGCTGGCGTCGCAAGCCCGATAGCCCGATCGGTCAAAAAGAAATAGCGGAACATATTTTTCTCGAGTCGAGTTTTAGCTCATCTCCCGGACGTTTCTGTGGTCGCTGTGTTGTGGTTACACTAAAAGGCAAAGCGGAAGACTACCAGGCAAGTCCCAAGTGATCTATACACGGACTAAGACATCCGCACGTCGGGCAACACACCGTGGGGACTTTAATAGAGACGACAGTGGTGGCAGTGCAGGCGTCGCAAGCCCGATAGCCCGATCGGTCGAAAAGAAATAGCGGAACATATTTTTCTCGTGCAGAGTTTTAGCTCTTCTCACGGACGTTTCCGTGGTCGCTGTGTTGTGGTTAACCTAAAAGGCAACGCGAAAGACTACCAGGCAAGTCCCAAGTGATCTGTACACGGACTAAGACATCCGCACGTCGGGCAACACACCGTGGGGACTTTACTAGGGACGACAGTGGTGGCAGTGCAGGCGTCGCAAGACCGATAGCCAGATCGGTCGAAAAGAAATAGCGGAACATATTATGCTCGTGCCGAGTTTTAGCTCTTCTCACGGACGTTTCCGTGGTCGCTGTGTTGTGGTTACCCTAAAAGGCAACGTGAAAGACTACCATGTAAGTCCCAAGTGATCTGTACACGGACTAAGACATCCGCACGTCGGGCAACATTCTCGCCAACTTGTATGCCGTGACAACGGCGCTGGCTCATGTCCGATCACCGAAATTAGGCAGCGTTGGGCGTCGTTAGTACTCGGGTGGGTGAGGAACAAGGAAGTCCTAGTGCTGTTGGTTACTTAAGGTTTTGCCTTTTTCCTTAGTTTTTGGTGCAGCTTGCAGTAATGGTACGGTCCAGCACGCTGACCCCCCTCTAGTTCTCGGTACGCAAAGGCACGGACATGCGGCCACAGTCATATGAAAGGGTCCGTTGTGTGTTTGGCGATGTCTCCTCTCCCAGTCGTTTCTAGCGAATGTCGTCTACATATACCCCCATTTTCGAGCGTCAGCATTCGCGTCAGCCGAGCAAAGTCGAGACAAGTCGACACATGGGGACACAAGATACTGTGAATCGCAATACGCACTAGTTTATGAGGCACGAAGGGAAAGCATTCGTATGGTTGAAAACACCTTCCTGAGCAAAGGTCACATTTTCAGTGCGATGTTCGGGTTTCGAATCCGGAGCAGCTACTTGGGAAGCAACCATTCTGACCGACATACCACCACCACCCTCTGCTACGCGATGTTTGCGCCGTTATGTGTCGCCTTCCCTCCTGGCGCCAGATGCCGAAGTAGATAGCTCTGTATTCGCCAAACGCCGAGCGCAAGGCGAGCACCGCTGAACCCGTTTCCTGGTGTTGCTAGGGCGACATACTGTAGCTAGGCGCAGAACTGAGTTTCTCTGATAAATCGGCCCTTCGTTGCACATCAGCGCGAACACGAAATTTCTAATATGAAGTACTCACTTACGATCCAAAGACGTTCCAGTATGTATGCGTCGGTACCACCAGAAGAGTGCCTAAGTATTGTAAAGCGAAGGTCGACAGGTAGAGCCTCACATGAAATATTTCATTGGCTTCACACGA
Organism: Schistocerca gregaria; assembly: GCF_023897955.1. Classification (NCBI taxonomy): domain Eukaryota; kingdom Metazoa; phylum Arthropoda; class Insecta; order Orthoptera; family Acrididae; genus Schistocerca; species Schistocerca gregaria. Next base: position 96,276,914 of record NC_064929.1, on the reverse strand, counting down.
GTGCGTAATGCACAGCGTGGCTGTTACTAAGAAACAGTCTTATTCGCCGTTCGTTAATATCTAGTTTCATTGCATCAATGTGAAATTGTTCCTATTACTAAATAGTGTTTTGCTACTTACAGTTGAAACTGGAAGCGACGGAAGCAAAAGCGCCACATTGATTCCAGAAAGGGAGGGGGCGTTTCCTACGCCACATCTGACATAGCGTTTTACATACTCTTAAACTGACATAAATTCATCCTACCGAAAATAGAAACAGATTTCGGAGTGAGGTTCCTGAGATCTTGATAAAGATGGAGGTCACTGGAGAGGTTGTGTCGTACGTCAGATTCGCCAAGCTGTGTAAGGCGCCAGATTTAAGCTCTGGTTACTGTAAAGGGCGTGGGTTTGAACCCCACATCTGACAATGCATTTTAATCATTCTGAGACTAACGTACTCTCTTGATCTTATAGAACAAGAAAATTACGGAGAAACACACCGTGGGGACTTTACTAGAGACGACAGTGGTGGCAGTGCAGGCGTCGCAAGCCCGATAGCCCGATCGGTCGAAAAGAAATAGCAGAACATATTTTTCTCGTGCCGAGTTTTAGCTCTTCTCACGGACGTTTCCGTGGTGGCTGTGTTGTGGTTACCCTAAAAGGCAACGCGAAAGACTACCAGGCAAGTCGCAAGTGATCTGTACACAGACTAAGACATCCACACGTCGGGCAACATTCTCGCCAACTTGTATGCCGTGACAACGACGCTGGCTCATGTCCGATCACCGAAATTAGGCAGCGTTGGGCGTTGTTAGTACTCGGGTGGGTGAGGAACAAGGAAGTCCTAGTGCTGTTGGTTACTTAAGGTTTTGCCCTTTTCTTAGTTTTTGGTGCAGCTTGCAGTAATGGTACGGTCCAGCACGGTGACCCCCCCTCCACTTCTCGGTAAGCAAAGCACAGACATGTGGCCACAGTCAAATGAAAGGGCCTGTTGTGTGTTTGGCGATGTCTCCTCTCCCAGTCGTTTCTAGCGAATGTCGTCTACATATACCCCCATTTTCGAGCGTCAGCATTCGCGTCAGCCGAGCAAAGTCGAGACAAGTCGACACATGGGGACACAAGATACTGTGAATCGCAATACGCACTAGTTTATGAGGCGCGAAGGGAAAGCATTCGTATGGTTGAAAACACCTTCCTGAGCAAAGGTCACATTTTCAGTGCGATGTTCGGGTTTCGAATCCGGAGCAGCTACTTGGGAAGCAACCATTCTGACCGACATACCACCACCACCCTCTGCTACGCGATGTTTGCGCCGTTATGTGTCGCCTTCCCTCCTGGCGCCAGATGCCGAAGTAGATAGCTCTGTATTCGCCAAACGCCGAGCGCAAGGCGAGCACCGCTGAACCCGTTTCCTGGTGTTGCTAGGGCGACATACTGTAGCTAGGCGTAGAACTGAGTTTCTCTGATAAATCGGCCCTTCGTTGCACATCAGCGCGAACACGAAATTTCTAATATGAAGTACTCACTTACGATCCAAAGACGTTCCAGTATGTATGCGTCGGTACCACCAGAAGAGTGCCTAAGTATTGTAAAGCGAAGGTCGACAGGTAGAGCCTCACATGAAATATTTCATTGGCTTCACACGAGTGCGTAATGCACAGCGTGGCTGTTACTAAGAAACAGTCTTATTCGCCGTTCGTTAATATCTAGTTTCATTGCATCAATGTGAAATTGTTCCTATTACTAAATAGTGTTTTGCTACTTACAGTTGAAACTGGAAGCGACGGAAGCAAAAGCGCCACATTGATTCCAGAAAGGGAGGGGGCGTTTCCTACGCCACATCTGACATAGCGTTTTACATACTCTTAAACTGACATAAATTCATCCTACCGAAAATAGAAACAGATTTCGGAGTGAGGTTCCTGAGATCTTGATAAAGATGGAGGTCACTGGAGAGGTTGTGTCGTACGTCAGATTCGCCAAGCTGTGTAAGGCGCCAGATTTAAGCTCTGGTTACTGTAAAGGGCGTGGGTTTGAACCCCACATCTGACAATGCATTTTAATCATTCTGAGACTAACGTACTCTCTTGATCTTATAGAACAAGAAAATTACGGAGAAACACACCGTGGGGACTTTACTAGAGACGACAGTGGTGGCAGTGCAGGCGTCGCAAGCCCGATAGCCCGATCGGTCGAAAAGAAATAGCAGAACATATTTTTCTCGTGCCGAGTTTTAGCTCTTCTCACGGACGTTTCCGTGGTCGCTGTGTTGTGGTTACCCTAAAATGCAACGCGAAAGACTACCAGGCAAGTCGCAAGTGATCTGTACACAGACTAAGACATCCACACGTCGGGCAACATTCTCGCCAACTTGTATGCCGTGACAACGACGCTGGCTCATGTCCGATCACCGAAATTAGGCAGCGTTGGGCGTCGTTAGTACTCGGGTTGGTGAGGAACAAGGAAGTCCTAGTGCTGTTGGTTACTTAAGGTTTTGCCCTTTTCTTAGTTTTTGGTGCAGCTTGCAGTAATGGTACGGTCCAGCACGGTGACCCCCCCTCCACTTCTCGGTAAGCAAAGCACAGACATGTGGCCACAGTCAAATGAAAGGGCCTGTTGTGTGTTTGGCGATGTCTCCTCTCCCAGTCGTTTCTAGCGAATGTCGTCTACATATACCCCCATTTTCGAGCGTCAGCATTCGCGTCAGCCGAGCAAAGTCCAGACAAGTCGACACATGGGGACACAAGATGCTGTAATCTTAAACGCACTAGCCTATGAGGCGCGAAGGGAAAGCATTCGTATGGTTGAAAACACCTTCCTGAGTAAAGGAGACATTTTCAGTGCGATGTTTGGGTTTCGAATCCGGAGCAGCTACTTGGGAAGCAACCACTCTGACGCGATGCTTGCGCCGTTAATTGACGCCTTCCCTCCTGGCGCCAGATGCCGAAGTCGATAGCTCTGTATTCGCCAAACGCCGAGTGCAAGGCGAGTTCCGCTGAACCCGTTTCCTGGTGTTGCTAGGGCGACATACTGTAGCTAGGCGCAGAACAGAGTTTCTCTGATAAATCGGCCCTTCGATGCACATCAGCGCGAACACGAAATTTCTAATATGAAGTACTCATTGACGATCCAAAGACGTTTCAGTATGTATGCGTCGGTACCACCAGAAGAGTGCCTAAGTATTGTAAAGCGAAGGTCGACAGTTAGAGCCTCACATGAAGAATTTCATTGGCTTCACATGAGTGCGTAATGCACAGCGTGGCTGTTCCTAGGAAATGGTCATATTCGCCGTTCGTTAATATCTAGTTTCTTTTGCATCAATGTGAAAGTGTTCCTATTACTAAATAGTGTTTTGGTACTTACAGTTGAAACTGGAAGCGCCGGAAGCAAACGCGCCACATTGATTCCAGAAAGGGAGGGGGCGTCTCCTACGCCACATCTGACATAGCGTCTTACATACTCTTAAACTGACAGAAATTCATCCTACCGAAAAAAGAAACAGATTTCAGAGTGAGGTTCCTGAGATCTTGATAAAGATGGAAGTCACTGGAGAGGTTGTGTCGAGTGTCAGGTTCGCCAAGTTGTGTAAGGCGCCAGATTTAAGCTCTGGTCACTGTAATGGGCGTGGGTTTGAACCCCACATCTGACAATGCATGTTAAACATTATGAGACTAACGTACTCCCTTGATCTTATAGAACAAGAAAATTACGCAGAAACACTCCGTGGGGACTTTACTAGAGACGACACTGGTGGCAGTGCAAGCGACGCAAGCCCGATAGCCCGATCGGTCGAAAAGAAATAGCAGAACATATTTTTCTCGTGCCGAGTTTTAGCTCTTCTCCCGGACGGTTCCGTGGTCGCTGTGTTGTGGTTACCCTAAAAGGCAACGTGAAAGACTACCAGGCAAGTCACAAGTGATCTGTACACGGACTAAGACATCCGCACGTCGGGCAACATTCTCGCCAACTTGTATGCCGTGACAACGGCTCTGGCTCATGTCCGATCACCGAAATTAGGCAGCGTTGGGCGTCGTTAGTACTCGGGTGGGTGAGGAACAAGGAAGTCCTAGTGCTGTTGGTTACTTAAGGTTTTGCCTTTTTCCTTAGTTTTTGGTGCAGCTTGCAGTAATGGTACGGTCCAGCACGCTGACCCCCCTCTAGTTCTCGGTACGCAAAGGCACGGACATGCGGCCACAGTCATATGAAAGGGTCCGTTGTGTGTTTGGCGATGTCTCCTCTCCCAGTCGTTTCTAGCGAATGTCGTCTACATATGCCCCCATTTTCGAGCGTCAGCTTTCGCGTCAGCCGAGCAAAGTCGAGACAAGTCGACACATGGGGACACAAGATGCTGTGAATCGTAATACGCACTAGCCTATGAGGCGCGAAGGGAAAGCATTCGTATGGTTGAAAAAACCTTCCTGAGTAAAGGAGACATTTTCAGTGCGATGTTCGGGTTTCGAATCCGGAGCAGCTACTTGGGAAGCAACCATTCTGACCGACATACCACCACCGCCTTCTGCTATGCGATGCTTGCGCCGTTATGTGTCGCCTTCCCTCCTGGCGCCAGATGCCGACGTCGATAGCTCTGTATTCGCCAAACGCCGGATGCAAGGCGAGCACCGCTGAACCCGTTTCCTGGTGTTGCTAGGGCGACATACTGTAGCTAGGCGCAGAACTGAGTTTCTCTGATAAATCGGCCCTTCGATGCACATCAGCGCGAACACGAAATTTCTAATATGAAGTACTCACTGACGATCCAAAGACGTTTCAGTATGTATGCGTCGGTACCACCAGAAGAGTGCCTAAGTATTGTAAATCGAAGGTCGACAGTTAGAGGCTCACATGAAGTACTTCATTGGCCTCACACGAGTGCGTCATGCACAGCGTGGCTGTTGATAGGAAAAGGTCTTATTCGGCGTTCGTTAATATCTAGTTTCCTTTGCATCAATGTGAAAGTGTTCCTATTACTAAATAGTGTTTTGCTACTTACAGTTGAAACTGGAAGCAACAGAAGCAAACGCGCCACATTGATTCCAGAAAGGGAGGGGCGTTTCCTACTCCACATCTGACATAGCGTCTTACATACTCTTAAACTGGCATAAATTCATCCTACCGAAAAAAGAAACAGATTTCTGAGTGAGGTTGCTGAGATCTTGATAAAGATGGAAGTCACTGGAGAGGTTGTGTCGTACGTCAGATTCGCCAAGCTGTGTAAGGCGCCAGATTTAATCTCTGGTTACTGTAAGGGGCGTGGGTTTGAACCCCACATCTGACAATGCATGTTAAACATTCTGAGACTAACGTACTCCCCTGATATTATAGAACAAGAAAATTACGCTGAAACACACCGTGGGGACTTTACTAGAGACGACAGTGGTGGCAGTGCAGGCGTCGCAAGCCCGATAGCCCGATCGATCAAAAAGAAATAGCGGAACATATTTTTCTCGTGCCGAGTTTTAGCTCTTCTCACCGACGTTTCCGTGGTCGCTGTGTTGTGGTTACCCTAAAAGGCAACGCGAAAGACTACCAGGCAAGTCCTAAGTGATCTGTACACGGACTAAGATATCCGCACGTCGGGCAACATTCTCGCCAACTTGTATGCCATGACAACGACGCTGGCTCATGTCCGATCACCGAAATTAGGCAGCATTGGGCGTCGTTAGTACTCGGGTGGGTGAGGAACAAGGAAGTCCTAGCGCTGTTGGTTACTTAAGGTTTTGCCTTTTTCCTTAGTTTTTGGTGCAGCTTGCAGTAATGGTACGGTCCAGCACGCTGACCACCCTCTAGTTCTCGGTACGCAAAGGCACGGACATGTGGCCACAGTCAAATGAAAGGGTCCGTTGTGTGTTTGGCGATGTCTCCTCTCCCAGTCATTTCTAGCGAATGTCGTCTACATATACCCCCATTTTCGAGCGTCAGCTTTCGCATCAGCCGAGCAAAGTCGAGACAAGTCGACACATGGGGACACAAGATGCTGTGAATCGTAATATGCACTAGCCTATGAGGCGAGAAGGGAAAGCATTCGTTTGGTCGAAAACACCATCCTGAGTAAAGGAGACATTTTCAGTGCGATGTTCCGGTTTCGAATCCGGAGCAGCTACTTGGGAAGCAACCATTCTGACCGACATACCACCACCGCCTTCTGCTACGCGATCCTTGCGCTGTTATGTGTCGCCTTCCCTCCTAGCGCCAGATGCCGAAGTCGATAGCTCTGTATTCGCCAAACGCCGAGCGCAAGGCGAGCACCGCTGAACCCGTTTCCTGGTGTTACTAGGGCGACATACTGTTGCTAGGCGCAGAACTGAGTTTCTCTGATAAATCGGCCCTTCGATGCACATCAGCATGAACACGACATTTCTAATATGAAGTACTCATTGACGATCCAAAGACGTTTCAGTATGTATGCGTCGGTACCACCAGAATAGTGCCTAAGTATTGTAAAGCGAAGGTCGACAGTTAGAGCCTCACATGAAGTATTTCATTGGCTTCACATGTGTGCGTAATGCACAGCGTTGCTGTTGCTAGGAAACTGTCTTATTCGCCGTTCGTTAATATCCAGTTTCCTTTGCATCAATGTGAAAGTGTTCCTATTACTAAATAGCGTTTTGCTACTTACAGTTGAAACTGGAAGCGACGGAAGCCAACGTGCCACATTGATTCCAGAAAGGGAGGGGGCGTCTCCTACGCCACATCTGACATAGCGTCTTACATACTCTTAAACTGACAGAAATTCATCCTACCGAAAAAAGAAACAGATTTCGGAGTGAGGTTCCTGAGGTCTTGATAATGATGGAAGTCACTGGAGAGGTTGTGTCGTACGTCAGATTCGCCAAGCTGTGTAAGGCGCCAGATTTAAGCTCTGGTTACTGTAAGAGGCGTGAGTTTGAACCCCACATCTGACAATGCATGTTAAACATTCTGAGACTAACGTACTCCCTTGATCTTATAGAACAAGAAAATTACGCAGAAACACACCGTGGGGACTTTACTAGAGACGACAGTGGTGGCAGTGCAGGCGTAGCAAGCCCGATAGCCCGATCGGTCGAAAAAAAACAGCGGAACATATTTTTCTCGTGCCGAGTTTTAGCTCTTCTCACGGACGTTTCCGTGGTCGCTGTGTTGTGGTTACCCTAAAAGGCAACGCGAAAGACTACCAGGCAAGTCCCAAGTGATCTGTACACGGACCAAGACATCCGCACGTCGGGCAACCTTCTCGCCAACTTGTATGCCGTGACAACGACGCTGGCTCATGTCCGATCACCGAAATTAGGCAGCGTTGGGCGTCGTTAGTACTCGGGTGGGTGAGGAACAAGGAAGTCCTACTGCTGTTGGTTACTTAAGGTTTTGCCTTTTTCCTTAGTTTTTGGTGCAGCTTGCAGTAATGGTACAGTCCAGCACGCTGACCCCCCTCTAGTTCTCGGTACGCAAAGGCACGGACATGCGGCCACAGTCAAATGAAAGGGTCCGTTGTGTGTTTGGCGATGTCTCCTCTCCCAGTCGTTTCTAGCGAATGTCGTCTACATATACCCCCATTTTCGAGCGTCAGCTTTCGCGTCACCCGAACAAAGTCGAGACAAGTCGACACATGGGGACACAAGATGCTGTGAATCGTAATACGCACTAGCCTATGAGGCGAGAAGGGAAAGCATTCGTATGGTTGAAAACACCTTCCTGAGTAAAGGAGACATTTTCAGTGCGATGTTCGGGTTTCGAATCTGGAGCAGCTACTTGGGAAGCAACCATTCTGACCGACATACCACCACCGCCTTCTGCTATGCGATGCTTGCGCCGTTATGTGTCGCCTTCCCTCCTGGCGCCAGATGCCGACGTCGATAGCTCTGTATTCGCCAAACGCCGGATGCAAGGCGAGCACCGCTGAACCCGTTTCCTGGTGTTGCTAGGGCGACATACTGTAGCTAGGCGCAGAACTGAGTTTCTCTGATAAATCGGCCCTTCGATGCACATCAGCGCGAACACGAAATTTCTAATATGAAGTACTCACTGACGATCCAAAGACGTTTCAGTATGTATGCGTCGGTACCACCAGAAGAGTGCCTAAGTATTGTAAATCGAAGGTCGACAGTTAGAGGCTCACATGAAGTATTCATTGGCCTCACACGAGTGCGTCATGCACAGCGTGGCTGTTGGTAGGAAAAGGTCTTATTCGGCGTTCGTTAATATCTAGTTTCCTTTGCATCAATGTGTAAGTGTTCCTATTACTAAATAGTGTTTTGCTACTTACAGTTGAAACTGGAAGCAACAGAAGCAAACGCGCCACATTGATTCCAGAAAGGGAGGGGCGTTTCCTACTCCACATCTGACATAGCGTCTTACATACTCTTAAACTGGCATAAATTCATCCTACCAAAAAAAGAAACAGATTTCTGAGTGAGGTTGCTGAGATCTTGATAAAGATGGAAGTCACTGGAGAGGTTGTGTCGTACGTCAGATTCGCCAAGCTGTGTAAGGCGCCAGATTTAATCTCTGGTTACTGTAAGGGGCGTGGGTTTGAACCCCACATCTGACAATGCATGTTAAACATTCTGAGACTAACGTACTCCCTTGATATTATAGAACAAGAAAATTACGCTGAAACACACCGTGGGGACTTTACTAGAGACGACAGTGGTGGCAGTGCAGGCGTCGCAAGCCCCATAGCCTGATCGGTCGAAAAGATATAGCGGAACATATTTTTCTCGTGCCGAGTTTTAGATGTTCTCACGGACGTTTCCGTGGTCGCTGTGTTGTGGTTACCCTAAAAGGCAACGCGAAAGACTACCAGGCAAGTCCTAAGTGATCTGTACACGGACTAAGATATCCGCACGTCGGGCAACATTCTCGCCAACTTGTATGCCGTGACAACGACGCTGGCTCATGTCCGATCACCGAAATTAGGCAGCATTGGGCGTCGTTAGTACTCGGGTGGGTGAGGAACAAGGAAGTCCTAGCGCTGTTGGTTACTTAAGGTTTTGCCTTTTTCCTTAGTTTTTGGTGCAGCTTGCAGTAATGGTATGGTCCAGCACGCTGACCCCCCTCTAGTTCTCGGTACGCAAAGGCACGGACATGTGGCCACAGTCAAATGAAAGGGTCCGTTGTGTGTTTGGCGATGTCTCCTCTCCCAGTCATTTCTAGCGAATGTCGTCTACATATACCCCCATTTTCGAGCGTCAGCTTTCGCATCAGCCGAGCAAAGTCGAGACAAGTCGACACATGGGGACACAAGATGCTGTGAATCGTAATATGCACTAGCCTATGAGGCGAGAAGGGAAAGCATTCGTTTGGTCGAAAACACCATCCTGAGTAAAGGAGACATTTTCAGTGCGATGTTCCGGTTTCGAATCCGGAGCAGCTACTTGGGAAGCAACCATTCTGACCGACATACCACCACCGCCTTCTGCTACGCGATGCTTGCGCTGTTATGTGTCGCCTTCCCTCCTAGCGCCAGATGCCGAAGTCGATAGCTCTGTATTCGCCAAACGCCGAGTGCAAGGCGAGCACCGCTGAACCCGTTTCCTGGTGTTACTAGGGCGACATACTGTTGCTAGGCGCAGAACTGAGTTTCTCTGATAAATCGGCCCTTCGATGCACATCAGCATGAACACGACATTTCTAATATGAAGTACTCATTGACGATCCAAAGACGTTTCAGTATGTATGCGTCGGTACCACCAGAATAGTGCCTAAGTATTGTAAAGCGAAGGTCGACAGTTAGAGCCTCACATGAAGTATTTCATTGGCTTCACATGTGTGCGTAATGCACAGCGTTGCTGTTGCTAGGAAACTGTCTTATTCGCCGTTCGTTAATATCCAGTTTCCTTTGCATCAATGTGAAAGTGTTCCTATTACTAAATAGTGTTTTGCTACTTACAGTTGAAACTGGAAGCGACGGAAGCCAACGTGCCACATTGATTCCAGAAAGGGAGGGGGCGTCTCCTACGCCACATGTGACATAGCGTCTTACATACTCTTAAACTGACAGAAATTCATCCTACAGAAAAAAGAAACAGATTTCGGAGTGAGGTTCCTGAGGTCTTGATAATGATGGAAGTCACTGGAGAGGTTGTGTCGTACGTCAGATTCGCCAAGCTGTGTAAGGCGCCAGATTTAAGCTCTGGTTACTGTAAGAGGCGTGGGTTTGAACCCTACGTCTGACAATGCATGTTAAACATTCTGAGACTAACGTACTCCCTTGATCGTATAGAACAAGAAAATTACGCAGAAACACACCGTGGGGACTTTACTAGAGACGACAGTGGTGGCAGTGCAGGCGTAGCAAGCCCGATAGCCCGATCGGTCGAAAAAAAACAGCGGAACATATTTTTCTCGTGCCGAGTTTTAGCTCTTCTCACGGACGTTTCCGTGGTCGCTGTGTTGTGGTTACCCTAAAAGGCAACGCGAAAGACTACCAGGCAAGTCCCAAGTGATCTGTACACGGACTAAGACATCCGCACGTCGGGCAACCTTCTCGCCAACTTGTATGCCGTGACAACGACGCTGGCTCATGTCCGATCACCGAAATTAGGCAGCGTTGGGCGTCGTTAGTACTCGGGTGGGTGAGGAACAAGGAAGTCCTAGTGCTGTTGGTTACTTAAGGTTTTGCCTTTTTCCTTAGTTTTTGGTGCAGCTTGCAGTAATGGTACGGTCCAGCACGCTGACCCCCCTCTAGTTCTCGGTACGCAAAGGCACGGACATGCGGCCACAGTCAAATGAAAGGGTCCGTTGTGTGTTTGGCGATGTCTCCTCTCCCAGTCGTTTCTAGCGAATGTCGTCTACATATACCCCCATTTTCGAGCGTCAGCTTTCGCGTCAGCCGAGCAAAGTCGAGACAAGTCGACACATGGGGACACAAGATGCTGGGAATCGTAACACGCACTAGCCTATGATGCGCGAAGGGATAGCATTCGTATGGTTGAAAACACCTTCCTGAGTAAAGGAGACATTTTCAGTGCGATGTTCGGATTTCGAATCCGGAGCAGCTACTTGGGAAGCAACCATTCTGACCGACATACCACCACCGCCTTCTGCTACGCGATGCTTGCACCGTTATGTGTCGCCTTCCCTCCTGGCGCCAGATGCCGAAGTCGATAGCTCTGTAATCGCCAAACGCCGAGTGCAAGGCGAGCACCGCTGAACACGTTTCCTGGTGTTGCTAGGGCGACATTCTGTAGCTAGGCGCAGAACTGAGTTTCTCTGATAAATCGGCCCTTCGATGCACATCAGAGGGAACACGAAATTTCTAATATGAGGTACTCACTGACGATCCAAAGACGTTTCAGTATGCATGCGTCGGTACCACCAGAAGAGTGCCTAAGTATTGTTAAGCGAAGGTCGACAGTTAGAGCCTCACATGAAGTATTTCATTGGCTTCACACGAGTGCGTAGTGCACAGCGTGGCTGTTGCTAGGAAACGGACTTATTCGCCGTTCGTTAATATCTAGTTTCCTTTGCATCAATGTGAAAGTGTTCCTATTACTAAATAGTGTTTTGCTACTTACAGTTGAAACTGGAAGCGACGGAAGCCAACGCGGCACATTGATTCCAGAAAGGGAGGGGGCGTTTCCTACGCCACATTTGACATAGCGTCTTACATACTCTTAAACTGACATAAATTCATCCTACCGAAAAAAGAAACAGATTTCGGAGTGAAGTTCCTGAGATCTTGATAAAGATGGAAGTCAGTGGAGAGGTTGTGTCGTACGTCAGATTCGCCAAGCTGTGTAAGGCGCCAGATTTAAGCTCTGCTTACTGTAAGGGGCGTGGGTTTGAACCCCACTTCTGACAATGCATTTTAACCATTCTGAGACTAACGTACTCCCTTGATCTTATAGAACAAGAAAATTACGCAGAAACCCACCGTGGGGACTTTACTAGAGACGACAGTGGTGGCAGTGCAGGCGTCGCAAGCCCGATAGCCCGTAGCCCGTTTGGTCGAAAAGAAAAAGCGGATCATATTTTTCTCGTGCCGAGTTTTAGCTCTTCTCACGGACGTTTCCGTGGTCGCTGTGTCGTGGTTACCCTAAAAGGTAACGCGAAAGACTACCAGGCAAGTCCCAAGTGATCTGTACACGGACTAAGACATCCGCACGTCGGGCAACATTCTCGCCAACTTGTATGCCATGACAACGACGCTGGCTCATGTCCGATCACCGAAATTAGGCAGCGTTGGGCGTCGTTAGTACTCGGGTGGGTGAGGAACAAGGAAGTCCTAGTGCTGTTGGTTACTTAAGGAATTGCCTTTTTCCTTAGTTTTTGGTGCAGCATGCAGTAATGGTACGGTCCAGCACGCTGACCCCCCTCTAGTTCTCGGTACGCAAAGGCACGGACATGCGGCCACAGTCAAATGAAAGGTTCCGTTGTGTGTTTGGCGATGTCTCCTCTCCCAGTCGTTTCTAGCGAATGTCGTTTACATATACCCCCATTTTCGAGCGTCAGCTTTCGTGTCAGCTGAGCAAAGGCGAGACAAGTCGACACATGGGGACACAAGTAGCTGTGAATCGTAATACGCACTAGCCTATGAGGCGCGAAGGGAAAGCATTCATATGGTTGAAAACACCTTCCTGAGTAAAGGAGACATTTTCAGTGCAATGTTCGGGTTTCGAATCCGGAGCAGCTACTTGGGAAGCAACCATTCTGACCGACATACCACCACCGTCTTCTGCTACGCGATGCTTGCGCCGTTATGTGTCGCCTTCCCTCCTGGCGCCAGATGCCGAAGTCGATAGGTCTGTATTCGCCAAACGCCGAGTGCAAGGCGAGCACCGCTGAACCCGTTTCCTGGTGTTGCTAGGGCGACATACTGTAGCTAGGCGCAGAACTGAGTTTCTCTGATAAATCGGCCCTTCGATGCACATCAGCGCGAACACGAAATTTCTAATATGAAGTACTCACTGACGATCCAAAGACGTTTCAGTATGTATGCGTCGGTACCACCAGAAGAGTGCCTAAGTATTGTAAATCGAAGGTCGACAGTTAGAGGCTCACATGAAGTATTCATTGGCCTCACACGAGTGCGTCATGCACAGCGTGGCTGTTGGTAGGAAAAGGTCTTATTCGGCGTTCGTTAATATCTAGTTTCCTTTGCATCAATGTGTAAGTGTTCCTATTACTAAATAGTGTTTTGCTACTTACAGTTGAAACTGGAAGCAACAGAAGCAAACGCGCCACATTGATTCCAGAAAGGGAGGGGCGTTTCCTACTCCACATCTGACATAGCGTCTTACATACTCTTAAACTGGCATAAATTCATCCTACCAAAAAAAGAAACAGATTTCTGAGTGAGGTTGCTGAGATCTTGATAAAGATGGAAGTCAGTGGAGAGGTTGTGTCGTACGTCAGATTCGCCAAGCTGTGTAAGGCGCCAGATTTAATCTCTGGTTACTGTAAGGGGCGTGGGTTTGAACCCCACATCTGACAATGCATGTTAAACATTCTGAGACTAACGTACTCCCTTGATATTATAGAACAAGAAAATTACGCTGAAACACACCGTGGGGACTTTACTAGAGACGACAGTGGTGGCAGTGCAGGCGTCGCAAGCCCCATAGCCTGATCGGTCGAAAAGATATAGCGGAACATATTTTTCTCGTGCCGAGTTTTAGATGTTCTCACGGACGTTTCCGTGGTCGCTGTGTTGTGGTTACCCTAAAAGGCAACGCGAAAGACTACCAGGCAAGTCCTAAGTGATCTGTACACGGACTAAGATATCCGCACGTCGGGCAACATTCTCGCCAACTTGTATGCCGTGACAACGACGCTGGCTCATGTCCGATCACCGAAATTAGGCAGCATTGGGCGTCGTTAGTACTCGGGTGGGTGAGGAACAAGGAAGTCCTAGCGCTGTTGGTTACTTAAGGTTTTGCCTTTTTCCTTAGTTTTTGGTGCAGCTTGCAGTAATGGTATGGTCCAGCACGCTGACCCCCCTCTAGTTCTCGGTACGCAAAGGCACGGACATGTGGCCACAGTCAAATGAAAGGGTCCGTTGTGTGTTTGGCGATGTCTCCTCTCCCAGTCATTTCTAGCGAATGTCGTCTACATATACCCCCATTTTCGAGCGTCAGCTTTCGCATCAGCCGAGCAAAGTCGAGACAAGTCGACACATGGGGACACAAGATGCTGTGAATCGTAATATGCACTAGCCTATGAGGCGAGAAGGGAAAGCATTCGTTTGGTCGAAAACACCATCCTGAGTAAAGGAGACATTTTCAGTGCGATGTTCCGGTTTCGAATCCGGAGCAGCTACTTGGGAAGCAACCATTCTGACCGACATACCACCACCGCCTTCTGCTACGCGATGCTTGCGCTGTTATGTGTCGCCTTCCCTCCTAGCGCCAGATGCCGAAGTCGATAGCTCTGTATTCGCCAAACGCCGAGTGCAAGGCGAGCACCGCTGAACCCGTTTCCTGGTGTTACTAGGGCGACATACTGTTGCTAGGCGCAGAACTGAGTTTCTCTGATAAATCGGCCCTTCGATGCACATCAGCATGAACACGACATTTCTAATATGAAGTACTCATTGACGATCCAAAGACGTTTCAGTATGTATGCGTCGGTACCACCAGAATAGTGCCTAAGTATTGTAAAGCGAAGGTCGACAGTTAGAGCCTCACATGAAGTATTTCATTGGCTTCACATGTGTGCGTAATGCACAGCGTTGCTGTTGCTAGGAAACTGTCTTATTCGCCGTTCGTTAATATCCAGTTTCCTTTGCATCAATGTGAAAGTGTTCCTATTACTAAATAGTGTTTTGCTACTTACAGTTGAAACTGGAAGCGACGGAAGCCAACGTGCCACATTGATTCCAGAAAGGGAGGGGGCGTCTCCTACGCCACATCTGACATAGCGTCTTACATACTCTTAAACTGACAGAAATTCATCCTACAGAAAAAAGAAACAGATTTCGGAGTGAGGTTCCTGAGGTCTTGATAATGATGGAAGTCACTGGAGAGGTTGTGTCGTACGTCAGATTCGCCAAGCTGTGTAAGGCGCCAGATTTAAGCTCTGGTTACTGTAAGAGGCGTGGGTTTGAACCCTACGTCTGACAATGCATGTTAAACATTCTGAGACTAACGTACTCCCTTGATCGTATAGAACAAGAAAATTACGCAGAAACACACCGTGGGGACTTTACTAGAGACGACAGTGGTGGCAGTGCAGGCGTAGCAAGCCCGATAGCCCGATCGGTCGAAAAAAAACAGCGGAACATATTTTTCTCGTGCCGAGTTTTAGCTCTTCTCACGGACGTTTCCGTGGTCGCTGTGTTGTGGTTACCCTAAAAGGCAACGCGAAAGACTACCAGGCAAGTCCCAAGTGATCTGTACACGGACTAAGACATCCGCACGTCGGGCAACCTTCTCGCCAACTTGTATGCCGTGACAACGACGCTGGCTCATGTCCGATCACCGAAATTAGGCAGCGTTGGGCGTCGTTAGTACTCGGGTGGGTGAGGAACAAGGAAGTCCTAGTGCTGTTGGTTACTTAAGGTTTTGCCTTTTTCCTTAGTTTTTGGTGCAGCTTGCAGTAATGGTACGGTCCAGCACGCTGACCCCCCTCTAGTTCTCGGTACGCAAAGGCACGGACATGCGGCCACAGTCAAATGAAAGGGTCCGTTGTGTGTTTGGCGATGTCTCCTCTCCCAGTCGTTTCTAGCGAATGTCGTCTACATATACCCCCATTTTCGAGCGTCAGCTTTCGCGTCAGCCGAGCAAAGTCGAGACAAGTCGACACATGGGGACACAAGATGCTGGGAATCGTAACACGCACTAGCCTATGATGCGCGAAGGGATAGCATTCGTATGGTTGAAAACACCTTCCTGAGTAAAGGAGACATTTTCAGTGCGATGTTCGGATTTCGAATCCGGAGCAGCTACTTGGGAAGCAACCATTCTGACCGACATACCACCACCGCCTTCTGCTACGCGATGCTTGCACCGTTATGTGTCGCCTTCCCTCCTGGCGCCAGATGCCGAAGTCGATAGCTCTGTAATCGCCAAACGCCGAGTGCAAGGCGAGCACCGCTGAACACGTTTCCTGGTGTTGCTAGGGCGACATTCTGTAGCTAGGCGCAGAACTGAGTTTCTCTGATAAATCGGCCCTTCGATGCACATCAGAGGGAACACGAAATTTCTAATATGAGGTACTCACTGACGATCCAAAGACGTTTCAGTATGCATGCGTCGGTACCACCAGAAGAGTGCCTAAGTATTGTTAAGCGAAGGTCGACAGTTAGAGCCTCACATGAAGTATTTCATTGGCTTCACACGAGTGCGTAGTGCACAGCGTGGCTGTTGCTAGGAAACGGACTTATTCGCCGTTCGTTAATATCTAGTTTCCTTTGCATCAATGTGAAAGTGTTCCTATTACTAAATAGTGTTTTGCTACTTACAGTTGAAACTGGAAGTGACGGAAGCCAACGCGGCACATTGATTCCAGAAAGGGAGGGGGCGTTTCCTACGCCACATCTGACATAGCGTCTTACATACTCTTAAACTGACATAAATTCATCCTACCGAAAAAAGAAACAGATTTCGGAGTGAAGTTCCTGAGATCTTGATAAAGATGGAAGTCAGTGGAGAGGTTGTGTCGTACGTCAGATTCGCCAAGCTGTGTAAGGCGCCAGATTTAAGCTCTGCTTACTGTAAGGGGCGTGGGTTTGAACCCCACTTCTGACAATGCATTTTAACCATTCTGAGACTAACGTACTCCCTTGATCTTATAGAACAAGAAAATTACGCAGAAACCCACCGTGGGGACTTTACTAGAGACGACAGTGGTGGCAGTGCAGGCGTCGCAAGCCCGATAGCCCGTAGCCCGTTTGGTCGAAAAGAAAAAGCGGATCATATTTTTCTCGTGCCGAGTTTTAGCTCTTCTCACGGACGTTTCCGTGGTCGCTGTGTCGTGGTTACCCTAAAAGGTAACGCGAAAGACTACCAGGCAAGTCCCAAGTGATCTGTACACGGACTAAGACATCCGCACGTCGGGCAACATTCTCGCCAACTTGTATGCCATGACAACGACGCTGGCTCATGTCCGATCACCGAAATTAGGCAGCGTTGGGCGTCGTTAGTACTCGGGTGGGTGAGGAACAAGGAAGTCCTAGTGCTGTTGGTTACTTAAGGAATTGCCTTTTTCCTTAGTTTTTGGTGCAGCATGCAGTAATGGTACGGTCCAGCACGCTGACCCCCCTCTAGTTCTCGGTACGCAAAGGCACGGACATGCGGCCACAGTCAAATGAAAGGTTCCGTTGTGTGTTTGGCGATGTCTCCTCTCCCAGTCGTTTCTAGCGAATGTCGTTTACATATACCCCCATTTTCGAGCGTCAGCTTTCGTGTCAGCTGAGCAAAGGCGAGACAAGTCGACACATGGGGACACAAGTAGCTGTGAATCGTAATACGCACTAGCCTATGAGGCGCGAAGGGAAAGCATTCATATGGTTGAAAACACCTTCCTGAGTAAAGGAGACATTTTCAGTGCAATGTTCGGGTTTCGAATCCGGAGCAGCTACTTGGGAAGCAACCATTCTGACCGACATACCACCACCGTCTTCTGCTACGCGATGCTTGCGCCGTTATGTGTCGCCTTCCCTCCTGGCGCCAGATGCCGAAGTCGATAGGTCTGTATTCGCCAAACGCCGAGTGCAAGGCGAGCACCGCTGAACCCGTTTCCTGGTGTTGCTAGGGCGACATACTGTAGCTAGGCGCAGAACTGAGTTTCTCTGATAAATCGGCCCTTCGATGCACATCAGCGTGAACACGAAATTTCTAATATGAAGTACTCACTGACGATCCAAAGACGTTTCAGTATGTATGCGTCGGTACCACCAGAAGAGTGCCTAAGTATTGTAAAGCGAAGGTCTACAGTTAAAGCCTCACATGAAGTATTTCTTTGGCTTCACACGAGTGAGTAATGCACAGCGTGGCTGTTGCTAGGAAACGGTCTTATTCGCCGTTCGTTAATATGTAGTTTCCTTTGCATCAGTGTGAAAGTGTTCCTATTACTAAATAGTGTTTTGCTACTTACAGTTGAAACTGGAAGCATCGGAAGCAAACGCGGCACATTGATTCCAGAAAGGGAGGGTGCGTCTCCTACGCCACATCTGACATAGCGTCTTACATACTCTTAAACTGACAGAAATTCATCCTACCGAAAAAAGAAACAGATTTCGGAGTGAGGTTCCTGAGGTCTTGATAAAGATGGAAGTCACTGTAGAGGTTGTGTCGTACGTCAGATTCGCCAAGCTGTGTAAGGCGCCAGATTTAAGCTCTGGTTACTGTAAGAGGCGTGGGTTTGAACCCCACATCTGACAATGCATGTTAAACATTCTGAGACTAACGTACTCCCTTGATCTTATAGAACAAGAAAATTACGCAGAAACACACCGTGGGGACTTTACTAGAGACGACAGTGGTGGCAGTGCAGGCGTCGCAAGCCCGATAGCCCGATCGGTCGAAAAGAAAAAGCGGAACATATTTTTTTCGTGCCGAGTTTTAGCTCTTCTCACGGACGTTTCCGTGGTCGCTGTGTTGTGGTTACCCTAAAAGGCAACGCGAAAGACTACCAGGCAAGTCCCAAGTGATCTGTACATGGACTAAGATATCCGCACGTCGGGCAACATTCTCGCCAACTTGTATGCCGTGACAACGACGCTGGCTCATGTCCGATCACCGAAATTAGGCAGCGTTGGGCGTCGTTAGTACTCGGGTGGGTGAGGAACAAGGAAGTCCTAGTGCTGTTGGTTACTTAAGGTTTTGCCTTTTTCCTTAGTTTTTGGTGCAGCTTGCAGTAATGGTACGGTCCAGCACGCTGACCCTCCTCTAGTTCTCGGTACGCAAAGGCACGGACATGCGGCCACAGTCAAATGAAAGGGTCCGTTGTGTGTTTGGCCATGTCTCCTCTCCCAGTCGTTTCGAGCGAATGTCGTCAACATATACCCCCATTTTCGAGCGTCAGCTTTCGCGTCAGCCGAGCAAAGTCGAGACAAGTCGACACATGGGGACACAAGATGCTGTGAATCGTATACGCACTAGTCTATGAAGCGCGAAGGGAAAGCATTCGTATGGTTGAAAACACCTTCCTGAGTAAAGGAGGCATTTTCAGTGCGATGTTCGGATTTCGAATCCGGAGCAGCTACTTGGGAAGCAACCGTTCTGACCGACATACCACCACCGCCTTCTGCTATGCGATGCTTGCGCCGTTATGTGTCGCCTTCCCTCCTGGCGCCAGATGCCGAAGTCGATAGCTCTGTATTCGCCAAACGCCGAGTGCAAGGCGAGCACCGCTGAACCCGTTTCCTGGTGTTGCTAGGGCGACATACTGTAGCTAGGCGCAGAACTGAGTTTCTCTGATAAATCGGCCCTTCAATGCACATCAGCGCGAACACGAAATTTCTAATATGAAGTACTCACTGACAATCCAAAGACGTTTCAGTATGTATGCGTCGGTACCACCAGAAGAGGGCCTAAGTATTGTAAAGCGAAGGTCGACAGTTAGAGCCTCACATGAAGTATTTCTTTGGCTTCACACGAGTGAGTAATGCACAGCGTGGCAGTTGCTAGGAAACGGTCTTATTTGCCGTTCGTTAATATCTAGTTTCCTTTGCATCAATGTGAAAGTGTTCCTATTACTAAATAGTGTTTTGCTACTTACAGTTGAAACTGGAAGCAACGGAAGCAAACGCGGCACATTGATTCCAGAAAGGGAGGGGGCGTTTCCTACGCCACATCTGACATAGCGTCTTACATACTCTTAAACTGACATAAATTCATCCTACCGAAAAAAGAAACAGATTTCGGAGTGAAGTTCCTGAGATCTTGATAAAGATGGAAGTCAGTGGAGAGGTTGTGTCGTACGTCAGATTCGCCAAGCTGTGTAAGGCGCCAGATTTAAGCTCTGGTTACAGTAAAGTGCGTGGGTTTGAACCCCACTTCTGACAATGCATTTTAACCATTCTGAGACTAACGTACTCACTTGATCTTATAGAACAAGAAAATTACGCAAAAACCCACCGTTTGGACTTTACTAGAGACGACAGTGGTGGCAGTGCAGGCGTCGCAAGCCCGATAGCCCGATCGGTCGAAAAGAAAAAGCGGAACATATTTTTCTCGTGCCGAGTTTTAGCTCTTCTCACGGACGTTTCCGTGGTCGCTGTGTCGTGGTTACCCTAAAAGGTAACGCGAAAGACTACCAGGCAAGTCCCAAGTGATCTGTACACGGACTAAGACGTCCGCACGTCAGGAAACATTCTCGCCAACTTGTATGCCATGACAACGACGCTGGCTCATGTCCGATCACCGAAATTAGGCAGCGTTGGGCGTCGTTAGTACTCGGGTGGGTGAGGAACAAGGAAGTCCTAGTGCTGTTGGTTACTTAAGGAATTGCCTTTTTCCTTAGTTTTTGGTGCAGCATGCAGTAATGGTACGGTCAAGCACGCTGACCCCCCTCTAGTTCTCGGTACGCAAAGGCACGGACATGCGGCCACAGTCAAATGAAAGGTTCCGTTGTGTGTTTGGCGATGTCTCCTCTCCCAGTCGTTTCTAGCGAATGTCGTTTACATATACCCCCATTTTCGAGCGTCAGCTTTCGCGTCAGCCGAGCAAAGTCGAGACAAGTCGACACATGGGGACACAAGTAGCTGTGAATCGTAATACGCACTAGCCTATGAGGCGCGAAGGGAAAGCATTCATATGGTTGAAAACACCTTCCTGAGTAAAGGAGACATTTTCAGTGCAATGTTCGGGTTTCGAATCCGGAGCAGCTACTTGGGAAGCAACCATTCTGACAGACATACCACCACCGTCTTCTGCTACGCGATGCTTGCGCCGTTATGTGTCGCCTTCCCTCCTGGCGCCAGATGCCGAAGTCGATAGGTCTGTATTCGCCAAACGCCGAGTGCAAGGCGAGCACCGCTGAACCCGTTTCCTGGTGTTGCTAGGGCGACATTCTGTAGCTAGGCGCAGAACTGAGTTTCTCTGATAAATCGGCCCTTCGATGCACATCAGCGTGAACACGAAATTTCTAATATGAAGTACTCACTGACGATCCAAAGACGTTTCAGTATGTATGCGTCGGTACCACCAGAAGAGTGCCTAAGTATTGTAAAGCGAAGGTCTACAGTTAAAGCCTCACATGAAGTATTTCTTTGGCTTCACATGAGTGAGTAATGCACAGCGTGGCTGTTGCTAGGAAACGGTCTTATTCGCGGTTCGTTAATATCTAGTTTCCTTTGCATCAATGTGAATGTGTTCCTATTCCTAAATAGTGTTTTGCTACTTACAGTTGAAATTGGAAGCGACGGAAGCAAACGCGCCACATTGGTTCCAGAAAGGGAGGGGCGTTTCCTACGCCACATCTGACATAGCGTCTTACATACTCTTAAACTGACATAAATTCATCCTACCGAAAGAAAATAGATTTCGGAGTGAGGTTCCTGAGATCTTGATAAAGATGGAAGTCACTGGAGAGGTTGTGTCATACGTCAGATTCGCCAAGCTGTGTAAGGCGCCAGATTTAAGCTCTGGTTACTGTAAGGGGCGTGGGTTTGAACCCCACATCTGACAATGCATTTTAAACATTCTGAGACTAACGTACTCCCTTGATCTTATAGAACAAGAAAATTACGCAGAAACACACCGTGGGGACTTTACTAGAGACGACAGTGGTGGCAGTGCAGGCGTCGCAAGCCCGATAGCTCGATCGGTCGAAAAGAAATAGCGGAACATATTTTTCTCGTGCCGAGTTTTAGCTCTTCTCACGGACGTTTCCGTGGTCGCTGTGTCATGGTTACCCTAAAAGGCAACGCGAAAGACTACCAGGCAAGTCCCAAGTGATCTGTACACGGACTAAGACATCCGCACGTCGGGCAACATTCTCGCCAACTTGTATGCCGTGACAACGACGCTGGCTCATGTCCGATCACCGAAATTAGGCAGCGTTGGGTGTCGTTAGTACTCGGGTGGGTGAGGAACAAGGAAGTCCTATTGCTGTTGGTTACTTCAGGTTTTGCCTTTTTCCTTAGTTTTTGGTGCAGCTTGCAGTAATGGTACGGTCCAGCATGCTGACCCCCCTCTAGTTCTCGGTACGCAAAGGCACGGACATGCGGCCACAGTCAAATGAAAGGGTCCATTGTGTGTTTGGCGATGTCTCCTCTCCCAGTCGTTTCTAGCGAATGTCGTCTACATATACCCCCATTTTCGAGCGTCAGCTTTCGCGTCAGCCGAGAAAAGTCGAGACAAGTCGACACATGGGGACACAAGACGCTGCGAATCGTAATACGCACTAGCCTATGAGGCGCGAAGGGAATGCATTCGTATGGTTGAAAACACCTTCCTGAGTAAAGGAGACATTTTCAGTGCGATGTTCGGGTTTCGAATCCGGAGCAGCTACTTGGGAAGCAACCATTCTGACCGACATACCACCACCGTCATCTGCTACGCGATGCTTGCGCCATTATGTGTCGCCTTCCCTCCTGGCACCAGATGCCGAAGTTGATAGCTCTGTATTCGAAAAACGCCGAGTACAAGGCGAGCACCGCTGAACCCGTTTCCTGGTGTTGCTAGGGCGACATACTGTAGCTAGGCGCAGAACTGAGTTTCTCTGATAAATCGGCCCTTCGATGCACATCAGCGCGAACACGAAATTTCTAATATGAAGTACTCACTGACGATCGAAAGACGTTTCAGTATGTATGCGTCGGTACCACCAGAAGAGTGCCTAAGTATTGTAAAGCGAAGGTCGACAGTTAGAGCCTCACATGAAGTATTTCATTGGCTTCACACGAGTGCGTAATGCACAGCGTGGCTGTTGCTAGGAAACGGTCTTATTCGCCGTTCGTTAATATCTAGTTTCTTTGCATCAATGTGAAAGTGTTCCTATTACTAAATAGTGTTTTGCTACTTACAGTTGAAACTGGAAGCGACGGAAGCAAACGCGCCACATTGATTCCAGAAAGGGAGGGGGCGTTTCCTACGCCACATCTGACATTGCGTCTTACATACTCTTAAACTGACAAAAAATTCATCCTACCGAAAAAGAAACAGATTTCGGAGTGAGGTTCCTGAGATCTTGATAAAGATGGAAGTCACGGGAGAGGTTGTGTCGTACGTCAGATTCGCCAATCTGTGTAAGTCGCAAGATTTAAGCTCTGGTTACTGTAAGGGACGTGGGTTTGAGTCCCACTTCTGGCAATGCATTTTAAACATTCTGAGACTAACGTACTCCCTTGATCTTATAGAACAAGAAAATTACGCAGAAACATACTGTGGGGACTTTACTAGAGACGACAGTTGTGGCAGTGCAGGCGTCGCACGTCCGATAGCCCGATCGGTCAAAAAGAAATACCGGAACATATTTTGCTCGTGCCGAGTTTTAGCTATTCTCACGGACGATTCCGTAGGTCGTTGTGTTGTGGCTTCCCAAAAGGGCAACGAGAAAGACTACCAGGCAAGTCCCAAGTGATCTGTACACGGGCTAAGACATCCGCACGTCGGGCAACATTCTCGCCAACTTGTATGCCGTGACAACGACGCTGGCTCATGTCCGATCACCGAAATTAGGCAGCGTTGGGCGTCGTTAGTACTCGGGTGGGTGAGGAACAAGGAAGTCCTAGTGCTGTAGGTTACTTGAGGTTTTGCCTTTTTCCTTAGTTTTTGGTGCAGCTTGCAGTAATGGTACGGTCCAGCACGCTGACCCCCCTCTAGTTCTCGGTACGCAAAGGCACGGACATGCGGCCACAGTCAAATGAAAGGGTCCGTTGTGTGTTTGGCGATGTCTCCTCTCCCAGTCGTTTCTAGCGAATGTCGTCTACATATACCCCCATTTTCGAGCGTCAGCTTTCGCGTCAGCCGAGCAAAGTCGAGACAAGTCGACACATGGGGACACAAGATGCTGTGAATCGTAATACGCACTAGCCTATGAGGCGCGAAGGGAAAGCATTCGTATGGTTGAAAACACCTTCCTGAGTAAAGGAGACATTTTCAGTGAGATGTTCGGGTTTCGAATCCGGAGCAGCTACTTGGGAAGCAACCATTCTGACCGACATACCACCACCGCCTTCTGCTACGCGATGCTTGCGCCGTTATGTGTCGCCTTCCATCCTGGCGCCAGATGCCGAAGTCGATAGCTCTGTATTCGAAAAACGCCGAGTGCAAGGCGAGCACCGCTGAACCCGTTTCCTGGTGTTGCTAGGGCGACATACTGTAGCTAGGCGCAAAACTGAGTTTCTCTGATAAATCGGCTCTTCGATGCACATCAGCGCGAACACGAAATTTCTAATATGAAGTACTCACTGACGATCCAAAGACGTTTCAGTATGTATGCGTCGGTACCACCAGAAGAGGGCCTAAGTATTGTAAAGCGAAGGTCGACAGTTAGAGCCTCACATGAAGTATTTCTATGGCTTCACACGAGTGCGTAATGCACAGCGTGGCTGTTGCTAGGAAACGGTCTTATTCGCCGTTCGTTAATATCTAGTTTCCTTTGCATCAATGTGAAAGTGTTCCTATTACTAAATAGTGTTTTGCTACTTACAGTTGAAACTGGAAACGACGGAAGCAAACGCGCCACATTGGTTCCAGAGAGGGAGGGTGTGTTTCCTATGCCACATCTGACATAGCGTCTTACATACTCTTAAACTGACATAACTCCATCCTACCGAAAAAAGAAACAGATTTCGGAGTGAGGTTGCTGAGATCTTGATAAAGATGGAAGTCACTGGAGCGGTTGTGTCGTACGTCAGATTCGCCAAGCTGTGTAAGGCGCCAGATTTAAGCTCTGGTTACTGTAAGGGGCGTGGGTTTGAACCCCACATCTGACAATGCATTTTAAACATTCTGAGACTAACGTACTCCCTTGATCTTATAGAACAAGAAAATTACGCAGAAACACACCGTGGGGACTTTACTAGAGACGACAGTGGTGGCAGTGCAGGCGTCGCAAGCCCGATAGCCCGATCGGTCGAAAAGAAATAGCGGAACATATTTTTCTCGTGCCGAGTTTTAGCTCTTCTCACGGACGTTTCCGTGGTCGCTGTGTTGTGGTTACCCTAAAAGGCAACGCGAAAGACTACCAGGCAAGTCCCAAGTGATCTGTACATGGACTAAGATATCCGCACGTCGGGCAACATTCTCGCCAACTTGTATGCCGTGACAACGACGCTGGCTCATGTCCGATCACCGAAATTAGGCAGCGTTGGGCGTCGTTAGTACTCGGGTGGGTGAGGAACAAGGAAGTCCTAGTGCTGTTGGTTACTTAAGGTTTTGCCTTTTTCCTTAGTTTTTGGTGCAGCT
This sequence comes from Schistocerca gregaria, assembly GCF_023897955.1. NCBI lineage: Eukaryota > Metazoa > Arthropoda > Insecta > Orthoptera > Acrididae > Schistocerca > Schistocerca gregaria. The sequence continues at coordinate 96,251,658 of NC_064929.1, read as the reverse complement.
TGCAGTAATGGTACGGTGCAGCACGCTGACCCTCCTCTAGTTCTCGGTACGCAAAGGCACGGACATGCGGCCACAGTCAAATGAAAGGGTCCGTTGTGTGTTTGGCCATGTCTCCTCTCCCAGTCGTTTCGAGCGAATGTCGTCAACATATACCCCCATTTTCGAGCGTCAGCTTTCGCGTCAGCCGAGCAAAGTCGAGACAAGTCGACACATGGGGACACAAGATGCTGTGAATCGTATACGCACTAGTCTATGAAGCGCGAAGGGAAAGCATTCGTATGGTTGAAAACACCTTCCTGAGTAAAGGAGGCATTTTCAGTGCGATGTTCGGATTTCGAATCCGGAGCAGCTACTTGGGAAGCAACCGTTCTGACCGACATACCACCACCGCCTTCTGCTATGCGATGCTTGCGCCGTTATGTGTCGCCTTCCCTCCTGGCGCCAGATGCCGAAGTCGATAGCTCTGTATTCGCCAAACGCCGAGTGCAAGGCGAGCACCGCTGAACCCGTTTCCTGGTGTTGCTAGGGCGACATACTGTAGCTAGGCGCAGAACTGAGTTTCTCTGATAAATCGGCCCTTCAATGCACATCAGCGCGAACACGAAATTTCTAATATGAAGTACTCACTGACAATCCAAAGACGTTTCAGTATGTATGCGTCGGTACCACCAGAAGAGTGCCTAAGTATTGTAAAGCGAAGGTCGACAGTTAGAGCCTCACATGAAGTATTTCTTTGGCTTCACACGAGTGAGTAATGCACAGCGTGGCAGTTGCTAGGAAACGGTCTTATTTGCCGTTCGTTAATATCTAGTTTCCTTTGCATCAATGTGAAAGTGTTCCTATTACTAAATAGTGTTTTGCTACTTACAGTTGAAACTGGAAGCAACGGAAGCAAACGCGGCACATTGATTCCAGAAAGGGAGGGGGCGTTTCCTACGCCACATCTGACATAGCGTCTTACATACTCTTAAACTGACATAAATTCATCCTACCGAAAAAAGAAACAGATTTCGGAGTGAAGTTCCTGAGATCTTGATAAAGATGGAAGTCAGTGGAGAGGTTGTGTCGTACGTCAGATTCGCCAAGCTGTGTAAGGCGCCAGATTTAAGCTCTGGTTACAGTAAAGTGCGTGGGTTTGAACCCCACTTCTGACAATGCATTTTAACCATTCTGAGACTAACGTACTCACTTGATCTTATAGAACAAGAAAATTACGCAAAAACCCACCGTTTGGACTTTACTAGAGACGACAGTGGTGGCAGTGCAGGCGTCGCAAGCCCGATAGCCCGATCGGTCGAAAAGAAAAAGCGGAACATATTTTTCTCGTGCCGAGTTTTAGCTCTTCTCACGGACGTTTCCGTGGTCGCTGTGTCGTGGTTACCCTAAAAGGTAACGCGAAAGACTACCAGGCAAGTCCCAAGTGATCTGTACACGGACTAAGACGTCCGCACGTCAGGAAACATTCTCGCCAACTTGTATGCCATGACAACGACGCTGGCTCATGTCCGATCACCGAAATTAGGCAGCGTTGGGCGTCGTTAGTACTCGGGTGGGTGAGGAACAAGGAAGTCCTAGTGCTGTAGGTTACTTGAGGTTTTGCCTTTTTCCTTAGTTTTTGGTGCAGCTTGCAGTAATGGTACGGTCCAGCACGCTGACCCCCCTCTAGTTCTCGGTACGCAAAGGCACGGACATGCGGCCACAGTCAAATGAAAGGGTCCGTTGTGTGTTTGGCGATGTCTCCTCTCCCAGTCGTTTCTAGCGAATGTCGTCTACATATACCCCCATTTTCGAGCGTCAGCTTTCGCGTCAGCCGAGCAAAGTCGAGACAAGTCGACACATGGGGACACAAGATGCTGCGAATCGTAATACGCACTAGCCTATGAGGCGCGAAGGGAATGCATTCGTATGGTTGAAAACACCTTCCTGAGTAAAGGAGACATTTTCAGTGCGATGTTCGGGTTTCGAATCCGGAGCAGCTACTTGGGAAGCAACCATTCTGACCGACATACCACCACCGTCATCTGCTACGCGATGCTTGCGCCATTATGTGTCGCCTTCCCTCCTGGCACCAGATGCCGAAGTTGATAGCTCTGTATTCGAAAAACGCCGAGTACAAGGCGAGCACCGCTGAACCCGTTTCCTGGTGTTGCTAGGGCGACATACTGTAGCTAGGCGCAGAACTGAGTTTCTCTGATAAATCGGCCCTTCGATGCACATCAGCGCGAACACGAAATTTCTAATATGAAGTACTCACTGACGATCGAAAGACGTTTCAGTATGTATGCGTCGGTACCACCAGAAGAGTGCCTAAGTATTGTAAAGCGAAGGTCGACAGTTAGAGCCTCACATGAAGTATTTCATTGGCTTCACACGAGTGCGTAATGCACAGCGTGGCTGTTGCTAGGAAACGGTCTTATTCGCCGTTCGTTAATATCTAGTTTCTTTGCATCAATGTGAAAGTGTTCCTATTACTAAATAGTGTTTTGCTACTTACAGTTGAAACTGGAAGCGAAAGAAGCAAACGCGCCACATTGATTCCAGAAAGGGAGGGGGCGTTTCCTACGCCACATCTGACATTGCGTCTTACATACTCTTAAACTGACAAAAAATTCATCCTACCGAAAAAGAAACAGATTTCGGAGTGAGGTTCCTGAGATCTTGATAAAGATGGAAGTCACGGGAGAGGTTGTGTCGTACGTCAGATTCGCCAATCTGTGTAAGTCGCAAGATTTAAGCTCTGGTTACTGTAAGGGACGTGGGTTTGAGTCCCACTTCTGGCAATGCATTTTAAACATTCTGAGACTAACGTACTCCCTTGATCTTATAGAACAAGAAAATTACGCAGAAACATACTGTGGGGACTTTACTAGAGACGACAGTTGTGGCAGTGCAGGCGTCGCACGTCCGATAGCCCGATCGGTCAAAAAGAAATACCGGAACATATTTTGCTCGTGCCGAGTTTTAGCTATTCTCACGGACGATTCCGTAGGTCGTTGTGTTGTGGCTTCCCAAAAGGGCAACGAGAAAGACTACCAGGCAAGTCCCAAGTGATCTGTACACGGGCTAAGACATCCGCACGTCGGGCAACATTCTCGCCAACTTGTATGCCGTGACAACGACGCTGGCTCATGTCCGATCACCGAAATTAGGCAGCGTTGGGCGTCGTTAGTACTCGGGTGGGTGAGGAACAAGGAAGTCCTAGTGCTGTAGGTTACTTGAGGTTTTGCCTTTTTCCTTAGTTTTTGGTGCAGCTTGCAGTAATGGTACGGTCCAGCACGCTGACCCCCCTCTAGTTCTCGGTACGCAAAGGCACGGACATGCGGCCACAGTCAAATGAAAGGGTCCGTTGTGTGTTTGGCGATGTCTCCTCTCCCAGTCGTTTCTAGCGAATGTCGTCTACATATACCCCCATTTTCGAGCGTCAGCTTTCGCGTCAGCCGAGCAAAGTCGAGACAAGTCGACACATGGGGACACAAGATGCTGTGAATCGTAATACGCACTAGCCTATGAGGCGCGAAGGGAAAGCATTCGTATGGTTGAAAACACCTTCCTGAGTAAAGGAGACATTTTCAGTGAGATGTTCGGGTTTCGAATCCGGAGCAGCTACTTGGGAAGCAACCATTCTGACCGACATACCACCACCGCCTTCTGCTACGCGATGCTTGCGCCGTTATGTGTCGCCTTCCATCCTGGCGCCAGATGCCGAAGTCGATAGCTCTGTATTCGAAAAACGCCGAGTGCAAGGCGAGCACCGCTGAACCCGTTTCCTGGTGTTGCTAGGGCGACATACTGTAGCTAGGCGCAAAACTGAGTTTCTCTGATAAATCGGCTCTTCGATGCACATCAGCGCGAACACGAAATTTCTAATATGAAGTACTCACTGACGATCCAAAGACGTTTCAGTATGTATGCGTCGGTACCACCAGAAGAGGGCCTAAGTATTGTAAAGCGAAGGTCGACAGTTAGAGCCTCACATGAAGTATTTCTATGGCTTCACACGAGTGCGTAATGCACAGCGTGGCTGTTGCTAGGAAACGGTCTTATTCGCCGTTCGTTAATATCTAGTTTCCTTTGCATCAATGTGAAAGTGTTCCTATTACTAAATAGTGTTTTGCTACTTACAGTTGAAACTGGAAACGACGGAAGCAAACGCGCCACATTGGTTCCAGAGAGGGAGGGTGTGTTTCCTATGCCACATCTGACATAGCGTCTTACATACTCTTAAACTGACATAACTCCATCCTACCGAAAAAAGAAACAGATTTCGGAGTGAGGTTGCTGAGATCTTGATAAAGATGGAAGTCACTGGAGCGGTTGTGTCGTACGTCAGATTCGCCAAGCTGTGTAAGGCGCCAGATTTAAGCTCTGGTTACTGTAAGGGGCGTGGGTTTGAACCCCACATCTGACAATGCATTTTAAACATTCTGAGACTAACGTACTCCCTTGATCTTATAGAACAAGAAAATTACGCAGAAACACACCGTGGGGACTTTACTAGAGACGACAGTGGTGGCAGTGCAGGCGTCGCAAGCCCGATAGCCCGATCGATCAAAAAGAAATAGCGGAACATATTTTTCTCGTGCCGAGTTTTAGCTCTTCTCACCGACGTTTCCGTGGTCGCTGTGTTGTGGTTACCCTAAAAGTCAACGCGAAAGACTACCAGGCAAGTCCCAAGTGATCTGTACACGGACTAAGACATCCGCACGTCGGGCAACATTCTCGCCAACTTGTATGCCGTGACAACGACGCTGGCTCATGTCCGATCACCGAAATTAGGCAGCGTTGGGTGTCGTTAGTACTCGGGTGGGTGAGGAACAAGGAAGTCCTAGTGCTGTTGGTTACTTAAGGTTATGCCTTTTTCCTTAGTTTTTGGTGCAGCTTGCAGTAATGGTACGGTCCAGCACGCTGACCCCCTCTAGTTCTCGGTACGCAAAGGCACGGACATGCGGCCACAGTCAAATGAAAGGGTCCGTTGTGCGTTTGGCGATGTCTCCTCTCCCAGTCGTTTCTAGCGAATGTCGTCTACATATACCCCCATTTTCGAGCGTCAGCTTTCGCGTCAGCCGAGCAAAGTCGAGACAAGTCGACACATGGGGACACAAGATGCTGTGAATCGTAATACGCACTAGCCTATGAGGCGCGAAGGGAAAGCATTCGTATGGTTGAAAACACCTTCCTGAGTAAAGGAGACATTTTCAGTGCGATGTTCGGGTTTCGAATCCGGAGCAGCTACTTGGGAAGCAACCACTCTGACGCGATGCTTGCCCCATTATGTGACGCCTTCCCTCCTGGCACCAGATGCCGAAGTCAATAGCTCTGTATTCGCCAAACGCCGAGTGCAAGGCGAGCACCGCTTACCCCGTTTCCTGGTGTTGCTAGGGCGACATAGTGTAGCTAGGCGCAGAACTGTGTTTCTCTGATAAATCGGCCCTTCGATGCACATCAGCGCGAACACGAAATTTCTAATATGAAGTACTCATTGACGATCCAAAGACGTTTCAGTATGTATGCGTCGGTACCACCAGAAGAGTGCCTAAGTATTGTAAAGCGAAGGTCGACAGTTAGAGCCTCACATGAAGTATTTCATTGGCTTCACATGAGTGCGTAATGCACAGCGTGGCTGTTCCTAGGAAATGGTCTTATTCGCCGTTCGTTAATATCTAGTTTCCTTTGCATCAATGTGAAAGTGTTCCTATTACTAAATAGTGTTTTGCTACTTACAGTTGAAACTGGAAACGACAGAAGCAAACGCGCCACATTGGTTCCAGAGAGGGAGAGTGCGTTTCCTATGCCACATCTGACATAGCGTCTTACATACTCTTAAACTGACATAACTCCATCCTACCGAAAAAAGAAACAGATTTAGGAGTGAGGTTGCTGCGATCTTGATAAAGAAGGAAGTCACTGGAGCGGCTTGTCGTACGTCAGATTCGCCAAGCTGTGTATGTCGCCAGATTTAAGCTCTGCTTACTGTAAGGGGCGTGGGTTTGAACCCCACATCTGACAATGCATTTTAAACATTCTGAGACTAACGTACTCCCTTGATCTTATAGAACAAGAAAATTACGCAGAAACACACCGTGGGGACTTTACTAGAGACGACAGTGGTGGCAGTGCAGGCGTCGCACGTCCGATAGCCCGATCGGTCGAAAAGAAATAGCGGAACATATTTTGCTCGTGCCGAGTTTTAGCTATTCTCACGGACGATTCCGTAGGTCGTTGTGTTGTGGCTTCCCAAAAGGGCAACGAGAAAGACTACCAGGCAAGTCCCAAGTGATCTGTACACGGACTAAGACATCCGCACGTCGGGCAACATTCTCGCCAACTTGTATGCCGTGACAACGATGCTGGCTCATGTCCGATCACCGAAATTAGGCAGCGTTGGGTGTCGTTAGTACTCGGGTGGGTGAGGAACAAGGAAGTCCTAGTGCTGTTGGTTACTTAAGGTTTTGTCTTTTTCCTTAGTTTTTGGTGCAGCTTGCAGTAATGGTACGGTCCAGCACGCTGACCCCCTCTAGTTCTCGGTACGCAAAGGCACGGACATGCGGCCACAGTCAAATGAAAGGGTCCGTTGTGTGTTTGGCGATGTCTCCTCTCCCAGTCGTTTCTAGCGAATGTCGTCTACATATACCCCCATTTTCGAGCGTCAGCTTTCGCGTCAGCCGAGCAAAGTCGAGACAAGTCGACACATGGGGACACAAGATGCTGTGAATCGTAATACGCAGTAGCCTATGAGGCGCGAAGGGAAAGCATTCGTATGGTTGAAAACACCTTCCTGAGTAAAGGAGACATTTTCAGTGCGATGTTCGGGTTTCGAATCCGGAGCAGCTACTTGGGAAGCAACCATTCTGACCGACATACCACCACCGCCTTCTGCTACGCGATGCTTGCGCCGTTATGTGTCGCCTTCCCTCCTGGCGCCAGATGCCGAAGTCGATAGCTCTGTATTCGCCAAACGCCGAGTGCAAGGCGAGCACCGCTGAACCTGATTCCTGGTGTTGCTAGGGTGACATACTGTAGCTAGGCGCAGAACTGAGTTTCTCTGATAAATCGGCCCTTCGATGCACATCAGCGTGAACACGAGATTTCTAATATGAAGTACTCACTGACGATCCAAAGACGTTTCAGTATGTATGCGTCGGTACCACCAGAAGAGTGCCTAAGTATTGTAAAGCGAAGGTCGACAGTTAGAGCCTCACATGAAGTATTTCATTGGCTTCACACGCGTGCGTAATGCACAGCGTGGCTGTTGCTAGGAAACGGTCTTATTCGCCGTTCGTTAATATCTAGTTTCCTTTGCATCAATGTGAAAGTGTTCCTATTACTAAATAGTGTTTTGCTACTTACAGTTGAAACTGGAAACGACGGAAGCAAACGCGCCACATTGGTTCCAGAGAAGGAGGGTGCGTTTCCTATGCCACATCTGACATAGCGTCTTACATACTCTTAAACTGACATAACTCCATCCTACCGAAAAAAGAAACAGATTTCGGAGTGAGGTTGCTGAGATCTTGATAAAGATGGAAGTCATTGGAGCGGTTGTGTCGTACGTCAGATTCGCCAAGCTGTGTAAGGCGCCAGATTTAAGCTCTGCTTACTGTAAGGGGCGTGGGTTTGAACCCCAAATCTGACAATGCATTTTAAACATTCTGAGACTAACGTACTCCCTTGATCTTATAGAACAAGAAAATTACGCAGAAACACACCGTGGGGACTTTACTAGAGACGACAGTGGTGGCAGTGCAGGCGTCGCACGTCCGATAGCCCGATCGGTCGAAAAGAAATAGCGGAACATATTTTTCTCGTGCCGAGTTTTAGCTCTTCTCACCGACGTTTCCATGGTCGCTGTGTTGTGGTTACCCTAAAAGTCAACGCGAAAGACTACCAGGCAAGTCCCAAGTGATCTGTACACGGACTAAGACATCCGCACGTCGGGCAACATTCTCGCCAACTTGTATGCCGTGACAACGACGCTGGCTCATGTCCGATCACCGAAATTAGGCAGCGTTGGGTGTCGTTAGTACTCGGGTGGGTGAGGAACAAGGAAGTCCTAGTGCTGTTGGTTACTTAAGGTTTTGCCTTTTTCCTTAGTTTTTGGTGCAGCTTGCAGTAATGGTACGGTCCAGCACGCTGACCCCCTCTAGTTCTCGGTACGCAAAGGCACGGACATGCGGCCACAGTCAAATGAAAGGGTCCGTTGTGTGTTTGGCGATGTCTCCTCTCCCAGTCGTTTCTAGCGAATGTCGCCTACATATACCCCCATTTTCGAGGGTCAGCTTTCGCGTCAGCCGAGCAAAGTCGAGACAAGTCGACACATGGGGACACAAGATGCTGTGAATCGTAATACGCACTAGCCTATGAGGCGCGAAGGGAAAGCATTCGTATGGTTGAAAACACCTTCCTGAGTAAAGGAGACATTTTCAGTGCGATGTTCGGGTTTCGAATCCGGAGCAGCTACTTGGGAAGCAACCATTCTGACCGACATACCACCACCGCCTTCTTTTACGCGATGCTTGCGCCGTTATGTGTCGCCTACCCTCCTGGCGCCAGATGCCGAAGTCGATAGCTCTGTATTCGCCAAACGCCGAGTGCAAGGCGAGCACCGCTGAACCTGATTCCTGGTGTTGCTAGGGTGACATACTGTAGCTAGGCGCAGAACTGAGTTTCTCTGATAAATCGGCCCTTCGATGCACATCAGCGTGAACACGAGATTTCTAATATGAAGTACTCACTGACGATCCAAAGACGTTTCAGTATGTATGCGTCGGTACCACCAGAAGAGTGCCTAAGTATTGTAAAGCGAAGGTCGACAGTTAGAGCCTCACATGAAGTATTTCATTGGCTTCACACGAGTGCGTAATGCACAGCGTGGCTGTTGCTAGGAAACGGTCTTATTCGCCGTTCGTTAATATCTAGTTTCCTTTGCATCAATGTGAAAGTGTTCCTATTACTAAATAGTGTTTTGCTACTTACAGTTGAAACTGGAAACGACGGAAGCAAACGCGCCACATTGGTTCCAGAGAAGGAGGGTGCGTTTCCTATGCCACATCTGACATAGCGTCTTACATACTCTTAAACTGACATAACTCCATCCTACCGAAAAAAGAAACAGATTTCGGAGTGAGGTTGCTGAGATCTTGATAAAGATGGAAGTCATTGGAGCGGTTGTGTCGTACGTCAGATTCGCCAAGCTGTGTAAGGCGCCAGATTTAAGCTCTGCTTACTATAAGGGGCGTGGGTTTGAACCCCACATCTGACAATGCATTTTAAACATTCTGAGACTAACGTACTCCCTTGATCTTATAGAACAAGAAAATTACGCAGAAACACACCGTGGGGACTTTACTAGAGACGACAGTTGTGGCAGTGCAGGCGTCGCACGTCCGATAGCCCGATCGGTCGAAAGGAAATAGCGGAACATATTTTTCTCGTGCCGAGTTTTAGCTCTTCTCACGGACGTTTCCGTGGTCGCTGTGTCGTGGTTACCCTAAAAGGCAACGCGAAAGACTACCAGGCAAGTCCCAAGTGATCTGTACACGGACTAAGACATCCGCACGTCGGACAACATTCTCGCCAACTTGTATGCCGTGACAACGACTCTGGCTCATGTCCGATCACCGAAATTAGGCAGCGTTGGGCGTCGTTAGTACTCGGGTGGGTGAGGAACAAGGAAGTCCTAGTGCTGTAGGTTACTTGAGGTTTTGCCTTTTTCCTTAGTTTTTGGTGCAGCTTGCAGTAATGGTACGGTCCAGCACGCTGACCCCCTCTAGTTCTCGGTACGCAAAGGCACGGACATGCGGCCACAGTCAAATGAAAGGGTCCGTTGTGTGTTTGGCGATGTCTCCTCTCCCAGTCGTTTCTAGCGGATGTCGTCTACATATACCCCCATTTTCCAGCGTCAGCTTTCGCGTCAGCCGAGCAAAGTCGAGGCAAGTCGACACATGGGGACACAAGATGCTGTGAATCGTAATACGCACTAGCCTATGAGGCGCGAAGGGAAAGCATTCGTATGGTTGAAAACACCTTCCTGAGTAAAGGAGACATTTTCAGTGCGATGTTCGGGTTTCGAATCTGGAGCAGCTACTTGGGAAGCAACCATTCTGACCGACATAGCAACACCGCCTTCTGCTACGCGATGCTTGCGCCGTTATGTGTCGCCTTCCCTCCTGGCGCTAGATGCCGAAGTCGATAGCTCTGTATTCGCCAAACGCCGAGTGCAAGGCGAGCACCGCTGAACCTGTTTCCTGGTGTTGCTAGGGTGACATACTGTAGCTAGGCGCAGAACTGAGTTTCTCTGATAAATCGGCCCTTCGATGCACATCAGTGTGAACACGAGATTTCTAATATGAAGTACTCACTGACGATCCAAAGACGTTTCAGTATGTATGCGTCGGTACCACCAGAAGAGTGCCTAAGTATTGTAAAGCGAAGGTCGACAGTTAGAGCCTCACATGAAGTATTTCATTGGCTTCACACGAGTGCGTAATGCACAGCGTGGCTGTTGCTAGGAAACGGTCTTATTCGCCGTTCGTTAATATCTAGTTTCCTTTGCATCAATGTGAAAGTGTTCCTATTACTAAATAGTGTTTTGCTACTTACAGTTGAAACTGGAAACGACGGAAGCAAACGCGCCACATTGGTTCCAGAGAGGGAGGGTGCGTTTCCTATGCCACATCTGACATAGCGTCTTACATACTCTTCAACTGACAGAAATTCATCCTACCGAAAAAAGAAACAGATTTCGGAGTGAGGTTGCTGAGATCTTGATAAAGATGGAAGTCACTGGAGCGGTTGTGTCGTACGTCAGATTCGCCAAGCTGTGTAAGGCGCCAGATTTAAGCTCTGGTTACTGTAAGGGTCGTGGGTTTGAACCCCACATCTGACAATGCATTTTAAACATTCTGAGACTAACGTACTCCCTTGATCTTATAGAACAAGGAAATTACGCAGACACACCACGTGGGGACTTTACTAGAGACGACAGTTGTGGCAGTGCAGGCGTCGCAAGCCCGATAGCCCGATCGGTCAAAAAGAAATAGCGGAACATATTTTTCTCGTGCCGAGTTTTAGCTCTTCTCACCGACGTTTCCGTGGTCGCTGTGTTGTGGTTACCCTAAAAGTCAACGCGAAAGACTACCAGGCAAGTCCCAAGTGATCTGTACACGGACTAAGACATCCGCATGTCGGGCAACATTCTCGCCAACTTGTATGACGTGACAACGACGCTGGCTCATGTCCGATCACCGAAATTAGGCAGCGTTGGGTGTCGTTAGTACTCGGGTGGGTGAGGAACAAGGAAGTCCTAGTGCTGTTGGTTACTTAAGGTTTTGCCTTTTTCCTTAGTTTTTGGTGCAGCTTGCAGTAATGGTACGGTCCAGCACGCTGACTCCTCTAGTTCTCGGTACGCAAAGGCACGGACATGCGGCCACAGTCAAATGAAAGGGTCCGTTGTGTGTTTGGCGATGTCTCCTCTCCCAGTCGTTTCTAGCGAATGTCGTCTACATATACCCCCATTTTCGAGCGTCAGCTTTCGCGTCAGCCGAGCAAAGTCGAGACAAGTCGACACATGGGGACACAAGATGCTGTGAATCGTAATACGCACTAGCCTATGAGGCGCGAAGGGAAAGCATTCGTATGGTTGAAAACACCTTCCTGAGTAAAGGAGACATTTTCAGTGCGATGTTCGGGTTTCGAATCCGGAGCAGCTACTTGGGAAGCAACCATTCTGACCGACATACCACCACCGCCTTCTGCTACGCGATGCTTGCGCCGTTATGTGTCGCCTTCCCTCCTGGCGCCAGATGCCGAAGTCGATAGCTCTGTATTCGCCAAACGCCGAGTGCAAGGCGAGCACCGCTGAACCTGATTCCTGGTGTTGCTAGGGTGACATACTGTAGCTAGGCGCAGAACTGAGTTTCTCTGATAAATCGGCCCTTCGATGCACATCAGCGTGAACACGAGATTTCTAATATGAAGTACTCACTGACGATCCAAAGACGTTTCAGTATGTATGCGTCGGTACCACCAGAAGAGTGCCTAAGTATTGTAAAGCGAAGGTCGACAGTTAGAGCCTCACATGAAGTATTTCATTGGCTTCACACGCGTGCGTAATGCACAGCGTGGCTGTTGCTAGGAAACGGTCTTATTCGCCGTTCGTTAATATCTAGTTTCCTTTGCATCAATGTGAAAGTGTTCCTATTACTAAATAGTGTTTTGCTACTTACAGTTGAAACTGGAAACGACGGAAGCAAACGCGCCACATTGGTTCCAGAGAAGGAGGGTGCGTTTCCTATGCCACATCTGACATAGCGTCTTACATACTCTTAAACTGACATAACTCCATCCTACCGAAAAAAGAAACAGATTTCGGAGTGAGGTTGCTGAGATCTTGATAAAGATGGAAGTCATTGGAGCGGTTGTGTCGTACGTCAGATTCGCCAAGCTGTGTAAGGCGCCAGATTTAAGCTCTGCTTACTGTAAGGGGCGCGGGTTTGAACCCCAAATCTGACAATGCATTTTAAACATTCTGAGACTAACGTACTCCCTTGATCTTATAGAACAAGAAAATTACGCAGAAACACACCGTGGGGACTTTACTAGAGACGACAGTGGTGGCAGTGCAGGCGTCGCACGTCCGATAGCCCGATCGGTCGAAAAGAAATAGCGGAACATATTTTTCTCGTGCCGAGTTTTAGCTCTTCTCACCGACGTTTCCATGGTCGCTGTGTTGTGGTTACCCTAAAAGTCAACGCGAAAGACTACCAGGCAAGTCCCAAGTGATCTGTACACGGACTAAGACATCCGCACGTCGGGCAACATTCTCGCCAACTTGTATGCCGTGACAACGACGCTGGCTCATGTCCGATCACCGAAATTAGGCAGCGTTGGGTGTCGTTAGTACTCGGGTGGGTGAGGAACAAGGAAGTCCTAGTGCTGTTGGTTACTTAAGGTTTTGCCTTTTACCTTAGTTTTTGGTGCAGCTTGCAGTAATGGTACGGTCCAGCACGCTGACCCCCTCTAGTTCTCGGTACGCAAAGGCACGGACATGCGGCCACAGTCAAATGAAAGGGTCCGTTGTGTGTTTGGCGATGTCTCCTCTCCCAGTCGTTTCTAGCGAATGTCGCCTACATATACCCCCATTTTCGAGGGTCAGCTTTCGCGTCAGCCGAGCAAAGTCGAGACAAGTCGACACATGGGGACACAAGATGCTGTGAATCGTAATACGCACTAGCCTATGAGGCGCGAAGGGAAAGCATTCGTATGGTTGAAAACACCTTCCTGAGTAAAGGAGACATTTTCAGTGCGATGTTCGGGTTTCGAATCCGGAGCAGCTACTTGGGAAGCAACCATTCTGACCGACATACCACCACCGCCTTCTTTTACGCGATGCTTGCGCCGTTATGTGTCGCCTACCCTCCTGGCGCCAGATGCCGAAGTCGATAGCTCTGTATTCGCCAAACGCCGAGTGCAAGGCGAGCACCGCTGAACCTGATTCCTGGTGTTGCTAGGGTGACATACTGTAGCTAGGCGCAGAACTGAGTTTCTCTGATAAATCGGCCCTTCGATGCACATCAGCGTGAACACGAGATTTCTAATATGAAGTACTCACTGACGATCCAAAGACGTTTCAGTATGTATGCGTCGGTACCACCAGAAGAGTGCCTAAGTATTGTAAAGCGAAGGTCGACAGTTAGAGCCTCACATGAAGTATTTCATTGGCTTCACACGAGTGCGTAATGCACAGCGTGGCTGTTGCTAGGAAACGGTCTTATTCGCCGTTCGTTAATATCTAGTTTCCTTTGCATCAATGTGAAAGTGTTCCTATTACTAAATAGTGTTTTGCTACTTACAGTTGAAACTGGAAACGACGGAAGCAAACGCGCCACATTGGTTCCAGAGAAGGAGGGTGCGTTTCCTATGCCACATCTGACATAGCGTCTTACATACTCTTAAACTGACATAACTCCATCCTACCGAAAAAAGAAACAGATTTCGGAGTGAGGTTGCTGAGATCTTGATAAAGATGGAAGTCATTGGAGCGGTTGTGTCGTACGTCAGATTCGCCAAGCTGTGTAAGGCGCCAGATTTAAGCTCTGCTTACTATAAGGGGCGTGGGTTTGAACCCCACATCTGACAATGCATTTTAAACATTCTGAGACTAACGTACTCCCTTGATCTTATAGAACAAGAAAATTACGCAGAAACACACCGTGGGGACTTTACTAGAGACGACAGTTGTGGCAGTGCAGGCGTCGCACGTCCGATAGCCCGATCGGTCGAAAGGAAATAGCGGAACATATTTTTCTCGTGCCGAGTTTTAGCTCTTCTCACGGACGTTTCCGTGGTCGCTGTGTCGTGGTTACCCTAAAAGGCAACGCGAAAGACTACCAGGCAAGTCCCAAGTGATCTGTACACGGACTAAGACATCCGCACGTCGGACAACATTCTCGCCAACTTGTATGCCGTGACAACGACTCTGGCTCATGTCCGATCACCGAAATTAGGCAGCGTTGGGCGTCGTTAGTACTCGGGTGGGTGAGGAACAAGGAAGTCCTAGTGCTGTAGGTTACTTGAGGTTTTGCCTTTTTCCTTAGTTTTTGGTGCAGCTTGCAGTAATGGTACGGTCCAGCACGCTGACCCCCTCTAGTTCTCGGTACGCAAAGGCACGGACATGCGGCCACAGTCAAATGAAAGGGTCCGTTGTGTGTTTGGCGATGTCTCCTCTCCCAGTCGTTTCTAGCGGATGTCGTCTACATATACCCCCATTTTCCAGCGTCAGCTTTCGCGTCAGCCGAGCAAAGTCGAGGCAAGTCGACACATGGGGACACAAGATGCTGTGAATCGTAATACGCACTAGCCTATGAGGCGCGAAGGGAAAGCATTCGTATGGTTGAAAACACCTTCCTGAGTAAAGGAGACATTTTCAGTGCGATGTTCGGGTTTCGAATCCGGAGCAGCTACTTGGGAAGCAACCATTCTGACCGACATACCAACACCGCCTTCTGCTACGCGATGCTTGCGCCGTTATGTGTCGCCTTCCCTCCTGGCGCTAGATGCCGAAGTCGATAGCTCTGTATTCGCCAAACGCCGAGTGCAAGGCGAGCACCGCTGAACCTGTTTCCTGGTGTTGCTAGGGTGACATACTGTAGCTAGGCGCAGAACTGAGTTTCTCTGATAAATCGGCCCTTCGATGCACATCAGTGTGAACACGAGATTTCTAATATGAAGTACTCACTGACGATCCAAAGACGTTTCAGTATGTATGCGTCGGTACCACCAGAAGAGTGCCTAAGTATTGTAAAGCGAAGGTCGACAGTTAGAGCCTCACATGAAGTATTTCATTGGCTTCACACGAGTGCGTAATGCACAGCGTGGCTGTTGCTAGGAAACGGTCTTATTCGCCGTTCGTTAATATCTAGTTTCCTTTGCATCAATGTGAAAGTGTTCCTATTACTAAATAGTGTTTTGCTACTTACAGTTGAAACTGGAAACGACGGAAGCAAACGCGCCACATTGGTTCCAGAGAGGGAGGGTGCGTTTCCTATGCCACATCTGACATAGCGTCTTACATACTCTTCAACTGACAGAAATTCATCCTACCGAAAAAAGAAACAGATTTCGGAGTGAGGTTGCTGAGATCTTGATAAAGATGGAAGTCACTGGAGCGGTTGTGTCGTACGTCAGATTCGCCAAGCTGTGTAAGGCGCCAGATTTAAGCTCTGGTTACTGTAAGGGGCGTGGGTTTGAACCCCACATCTGACAATGCATTTTAAACATTCTGAGACTAACGTACTCCCTTGATCTTATAGAACAAGGAAATTACGCAGACACACCACGTGGGGACTTTACTAGAGACGACAGTTGTGGCAGTGCAGGCGTCGCAAGCCCGATAGCCCGATCGGTCAAAAAGAAATAGCGGAACATATTTTTCTCGTGCCGAGTTTTAGCTCTTCTCACCGACGTTTCCGTGGTCGCTGTGTTGTGGTTACCCTAAAAGTCAACGCGAAAGACTACCAGGCAAGTCCCAAGTGATCTGTACACGGACTAAGACATCCGCATGTCGGGCAACATTCTCGCCAACTTGTATGACGTGACAACGACGCTGGCTCATGTCCGATCACCGAAATTAGGCAGCGTTGGGTGTCGTTAGTACTCGGGTGGGTGAGGAACAAGGAAGTCCTAGTGCTGTTGGTTACTTAAGGTTTTGCCTTTTTCCTTAGTTTTTGGTGCAGCTTGCAGTAATGGTACGGTCCAGCACGCTGACTCCTCTAGTTCTCGGTACGCAAAGGCACGGACATGCGGCCACAGTCAAATGAAAGGGTCCGTTGTGTGTTTGGCGATGTCTCCTCTCCCAGTCGTTTCTAGCGAATGTCGTCTACATATACCCCCATTTTCGAGCGTCAGCTTTCGCGTCAGCCGAGCAAAGTCGAGACAAGTCGACACATGGGGACACAAGATGCTGTGAATCGTAATACGCACTAGCCTATGAGGCGCGAAGGGAAAGCATTCGTATGGTTGAAAACACCTTCCTGAGTAAAGGAGACATTTTCAGTGCGATGTTCGGGATTCGAATCCGGAGCAGCTACTTGGGAAGCAACCATTCTGACCAACATACCACCACCGCCTTCTGCTACGCGATGCTTGCGCCGTTATGTGTCGCCTTCCCTCCTGGCGCCAGATGCCGAAGTCGATAGCTCTGTATTCGCCAAACGCCGAGTGCAAGGCAAGCACCGCTGAACCTGTTTCCTGGTGTTGCTAGGGCGACATACTGTAGCTAGGCGCAGAACTGAGTTTCTCTGATAAATCGGCCCTTCGATGCACATCAGCGTGAACACGAGATTTCTAATATGAAGTACTCACTGACGATCCAAAGACGTTTCAGTATGTATGCGTCGGTACCACCAGAAGAGTGCCTAAGTATTGTAAAGCGAAGGTCGACAGTTAGAGCCTCACATGAAGTATTTCATTGGCTTCACACGAGTGCGTAATGCACAGCGTGGCTGTTGCTAGGAAACGGTCTTATTCGCCGTTCGTTAATATCTAGTTTCCTTTGCATCAATGTGAAAGTGTTCCTATTACCAAATAGTGTTTTGCTACTTACAGTTGAAACTGGAAACGACGGAAGCAAACGCGCCACATTGGTTCCAGAGAGGGAGGGTGCGTTTCCTATGCCACATCTGACATAGCGTCTTACATACTCTTAAACTGACATAACTCCATCCTACCGAAAAAAGAAACAGATTTCGGTTGCTGAGATCTTGATAAAGATGGAAGTCACTGGAGCGGTTGTGTCGTACGTCAGATTCGCCAAGCTGTGTAAGGCGCCAGATTTAAGCTCTGCTTACTGTAAGGGGCGTGGGTTTGAACCCCACATCTGACAATGCATTTTAAACATTCTGAGACTAACGTACTCCCTTGATCTTATAGAACAAGAAAATTACGCAGAAACACGCCGTGGGGACTTTACTAGAGACGACAGTTGTGGCAGTGCAGGCGTCGCAAGCCCGATAGCCCGATCGGTCAAAAAGAAATAGCGGAACATATTTTTCTCGTGCCGAGTTTTAGCTCTTCTCACCGACGTTTCCGTGGTCGCTGTGTTGTGGTTACCCTAAAAGGCAACGCGAAAGACTACCAGGCAAGTCCCAAGTGATCTGTACACGGACTAAGACATCCGCACGTCGGGCAACATTCTCGCCAACTTGTATGCCGTGACAATGACGCTGGCTCCTGTCCGATCACCGAAATTAGGCAGCGTTGGGTGTCGTTAGTACTCGGGTGGGTGAGGAACAAGGAAGTCCTAGTGCTGTTGGTTACTTAAGGTTTTGCCTTTTTCCTTAGTTTTTGGTGCAGCTTGCAGTAATAGTACGGTCCAGCACGCTGACCCCCTCTAGTTCTCGGTACGCAAAGGCACGGACATGCGGCCACAGTCAAATGAAAGGGTCCGTTGTGTGTTTGGCGATGTCTCCTCTCCCAGTCGTTTCTAGCGAATGTCGTCTACATATACCCCCATTTTCGAGGGTCAGCTTTCGCGTCAGCCGAGACAAGTCGACACATGGGGACACAAGATGCTGTGAATCGTAATACGCACTAGCCTATGAGGCGCGAAGGGAAAGCATTCGTATGGTTGAAAACACCTTCCTGAGTAAAGGAGACATTTTCAGTGCGATGTTCGGATTTCGAATCCGAAGCAGCTACTTGGGAAGCAACCATTCTGACCGACATACCACCACCGCCTTCTGCTACGCGATGCTTGCGCCGTTATGTGTCGCCTTCCCTCCTGGCGCCAGATACCGAAGTCGATAGCTCTGTATTCGCCAAACGCCGAGTGCAAGGCGAGCACCGCTGAACCTGTTTCCTGGTGTTGCTAGGGTGACATACTGTAGCTAGGCGCAGAACTGAGTTTCTCTGATAAATCGGCCCTTCGATGCACATCAGCGTGAACACGAGATTTCTAATATGAAGTACTCACTGACGATCCAAATACGTTTCAGTATGTATGCGTCGGTACCACCAGAAGAGCGCCTAAGTATTGTAAAGCGAAGGTCGACAGTTAGAGCCTCACATGAAGTATTTCATTGGCTTCACACGAGTGCGTAATGCACAGCGAGGCTGTTGCTAGGAAACGGTCTTATTCGCCGTTCGTTAATATCTAGTTTCCTTTGCATCAATGTGAAAGTGTTCCTGTTACTAAATAGTGTTTTGCTACTTACAGTTGAAACTGTGAAACGACGGAAGCAAACGCGCCACATTGGTTCCAGAAAGGGAGGGTGCTATTCCTATGCCACATCTGACATAGCGTCTTACATACTCTTAAACTGACATAACTCCATCCTATCGAAAAAAGAAACAGATTTCGGAGTGAGGTTGCTGAGATCTTGATAAAGAAGGAAGTCACTGGAGCGGTTGTGTCGTACGTCAGATTCGCCAAGCTGCGTAAGGGGCCAGATTTAACCTCTGCTTACTATAAGGGGCGTGGGTTTGAACCCCACATCTGACAATGCATTTTAACCATTCTGAGACTAACGTACTCCCTTGATCTTATAGAACAAGAAAATTACGCAGAAACACACCGTGAGGACTTTACTAGAGACGACAGCGGTGGCAGTGCAGGCGTCGCAAGCCCGATAGCCCGATCGGTCGAAAAGAAATAGCGGAACATATTTTTCTCGTGCCGAGTTTTAGCTCTTTTCACCGACGTTTCCGAAGGTCGTTGTGTTGTGGCTTCCCAAAAGGGCAACGAGAAAGACTACCAGGCAAGTCCCAAGTGATCTGTACACGGACTAAGACATCCGCACGTCGGGGAACATTCTCGCCAACTTGTATGCCAAGACAACGACGCTGGCTCATGTCCGATCACCGAAATTAGGCAGCGTTGGGTGTCGTTAGTACTCGGGTGGGTGAGGAACAAGGAAGTCCTAGTGCTGTTGGTTACTTAAGGTTTTGCCTTTTTCCTTAGTTTTTGGTGCAGCTTGCAGTAATGGTACGGTCCAGCACGCTGACCCCCTCTAGTTCTCGGTACGCAAAGGCAGGGACATGCGGCCACAGTCAAATGAAAGGGTCCGTTGTGTGTTTGGCGATGTCTCCTCTCCCAGTCGTTTCTAGCGAATGTCGTCTACATATACCCCCATTTTCGAGGGTCAGCTTTCGCGTCAGCCGAGCAAAGTCGAGACAAGTCGACACATGGGGACACAAGATGCTGTGAATCGTAATACGCACTAGCCTATGAGGCGCGAAGGGAAAGCATTCGTATGGTTGCAAACACCTTCCTGAGTAAAGGAGACATTTTCAGTGCGATGTTCGGGTTTCGAATCCGGAGCAGCTACTTGGGAAGCAACCATTCTGACCGACATACCACCACCACCTTCTGCTACGCGATGCTTGCGCCGTTATGTGTCGCCTTCCCTACTGGCGCCAGATGCCGAAGTCGATAGCTCTGTATTCGCCAAACGCCGAGTGCAAGGCGAGCACCGCTGAACCTGTTTCCTGGTGTTGCTAGGGTGACATACTGTAGCTAGGCGCAGAACTGAGTTTCTCTGATAAATCGGCCCTTCGATGCACATCAGCGTGAACACGAGATTTCTAATATGAAGTACTCACTGACGATCCAAAGACGTTTCAGTATGTATGCGTCGGTACCACCAGAAGAGTGCCTAAGTATTGTAAAGCGAAGGTCGACACTTAGAGCCTCACATGAAGTATTTCATTGGCTTCACACGAGTGCGTAATGCACAGCGAGGCTGTTGCTAGGAAACGGTCTTATTCGCCGTTCGTTAATATCTAGTTTCCTTTGCATCAATGTGAAAGTGTTCCTGTTACTAAATAGTGTTTTGCTACTTACAGTTGAAACTGGAAACGACGGAAGCAAACGCGCCACATTGGTTCCAGAAAGGGAGGGTGCGATTCCTATGCCACATCTGACATAGCGTCTTACATACTCTTAAACTGACATAACTCCATCCTATCGAAAAAAGAAACAGATTTCGGAGTGAAGTTGCTGAGATCTTGATAAAGATGGAAGTCACTGGAGCGGTTGTGTCGTACGTCAGATTCGCCAAGCTGTGTAAGGCGCCAGATTTAAGCTCTGCTTACTGTAAGGGGCGTGGGTTTGAACCCCACATCTGACAATGCATTTTAAACATTCTGAGACTAACGTACTCCCTTGATCTTATAGAACAAGAAAATTATGCAGAAACACGCCGTGGGGACTTTACTAGAGACGACAGTTGTGGCAGTGCAGGCGTCGCAAGCCCGATAGCCCGATCGGTCAAAAAGAAATAGCGGAACATATTTTTCTCGTGCCGAGTTTTAGCTCTTCTCACCGACGTTTCCGTGGTCGCTGTGTTGTGGTTACCCTAAAAGTCGACACGAAAGACTACCAGGCAAGTCCCAAGTGATCTGTACACGGACTAAGACATCCGCACGTCGGGCAACATTCTCGCCAACTTGTATGCCATGACAACGACGCTGGCTCATGTCCGATCACCGAAATTAGGCAGCGTTGGGTGTCGTTAGTACTCGGGTGGGTGAGGAACAAGGAAGTCCTAGTGCTGTTGGTTACTTAAGGTTTTGCCTTTTTCCTTAGTTTTTGGTGCAGCTTGCAGTAATGGTACGGTCCAGCACGCTGACCCCCTCTAGTTCTCGGTACGCAAAGGCACGGACATGCGGCCACAGTCAAATGAAAGGGTCCGTTGTGTGTTTGGCGATGTCTCCTCTCCCAGTCGTTTCTAGCGAATGTCGTCTACATATACCCCCATTTTCGAGGGTCAGCTTTCGCGTCAGCCGAGCAAAGTCGAGACAAGTCGACACATGGGGACACAAGATGCTGTGAATCGTAATACGCAGTAGCCTATGAGGCGCGAAGGGAAAGCATTCGTATGGTTGAAAACACCTTCCTGAGTAAAGGAGACATTTTCAGTGCGATGTTCGGGTTTCGAATCCGCAGCAGCTACTTGGGAAGCAACCATTCTGACCGACATACCACCACCGCCTTCTGCTACGCGATGCTTGCGCCGTTATGTGTCGCCTTCCCTCCTGGCGCCAGATGCCGAAGTCGATAGCTCTGTATTCGCCAAACGCCGAGTGCAAGGCGAGCACCGCTGAACCTGTTTCCTGGTGTTGCTAGGCTGACATACTGTAGCTAGGCACAGAACTGAGTTTCTCTGATAAATCGGCCCTTCGATGCACATCAGCGTGAACACGAGATTTCTAATATGAAGTACTCACTGACGATCCAAAGACGTTTCAGTATGTATGCGTCGGTACCACCAGAAGAGTGCCTAAGTATTGTAAAGCGAATGTCGACAGTTAGAGCCTCACATGAAGTATTTCATTGGCTTCACACGAGTGCGTAATGCACAGCGTGGCTGTTGCTAGGAAACGGTCTTATTCGCCGTTCGTTAATATCTAGTTTCCTTTGCATCAATGTGAAAGTGTTCCTATTACTAAATAGTGTTTTGCTATTTACAGTTGAAACTGGAAACGACGGAAGCAAACGCGCCACATTGGTTCCAGAGAGGGAGGGTGCGTTTCCTATGCCACATCTGACATAGCGTCTTACATACTCTTAAACTGACATAACTCCATCCTACCGAAAAAAGAAGCAGATTTCGGAGTGAGGTTGCTGAGATCTTGATAAAGATGGAAGTCACTGGAGCGGTTGTGTCGTACGTCAGATTCGCCAAGCTGTGTAAGGCGCCAGATTTAAGCTCTGCTTACTGTAAGGGGCGTGGGTTTGAACCCCACATCTGACAATGCATTTTAACCATTCTGAGACTAACGTACTCCCTTGATCTTATAGAACAAGAAAATTACGCAGAAACCCACCGTTTGGACTTTACTAGAGACGACAGTGTGGCAGTGCAGGCGTCGCAAGCCCGATAGCCCGATCGGTCAAAAAGAAATAGCGGAACATATTTTTCTCGTGCCGAGTTTTAGCTCTTCTCACCGACGTTTCCGTGGTCGCTGTGTTGTGGTTACCCTAAAAGGCAACGCGAAAGACTACCAGGCAAGTCCCAAGTGATCTGTACACGGACTAAGACATCCGCACGTCGGGCAACATTCTCGCCAACTTGTATGCCGTGACAATGACGCTGGCTCATGTCCGATCACCGAAAGTAGGCAGTGTTGGGTGTCGTTAGTACTCGGGTGGGTGAGGAACAAGTAAGTCCTAGTGCTGTTGGTTACTTAAGGTTTTGCCTTTTTCCTTACTTTTTGGTGCAGCTTGCAGTAATGGTACGGTCCAGCACGCTGACCCCCCTCTAGTTCTCGGTACGCAAAGGCACGGACATGCGGCCACAGTCAACTGAAAGGGTCCGTTGTGTGTTTGACGATGTCTCCTCTCCCAGTCGTTTCTAGCGAATGTCGTCTACATATACCCCCATTCTCGAGCGTCGGCTATCGCGTCAGCCGAGCAAAGTCGAGACAAGTCGACACATGGGGACACAAGATGCTGTGAATCGTAATACGCACTAGCCTATGAGGCGCGAAGGGAAAGCATTCGTATGGTTGAAAACACCTTCCTGAGTAAAGGAGACATTTTCAGTTCGATGTTCGGGTTTCGAATCCGAAGCAGCTACTTGGGAAGCAACCATTCTGACCGACATACCACCACCGCCTTCTGCTACGCGATGCTTGCGCCGTTATGTGTCGCCTTCCCTCCTGGCGCCAGATGCCGAAGTCGATAGCTCTGTATTCGCCAAACGCCGAGTGCAAGGCGAGCACCGCTGAACCTGTTTCCTGGTGTTGCTAGGGTGACATACTGTAGCTAGGCGCAGAACTGAGTTTCTCTGATAAATCGGCCCTTCGATGCACATCAGCGTGAACACAAGATTTCTAATATGAAGTACTCACTGACGATCCAAAGACGTTTCAGTATGTATGCGTCGGTACCACCAGAAGAGTGCCTAAGTATTGTAAAGCGAAGGTCGACAGTTAGACCCTCACATGAAGTATTTCATTGGCTTCACACGAGTGCGTAATGCACAGCGTGGCTGTTGCTAGGAAACGGTCTTATTCGCCGTTCGTTAATATCTAGTTTCCTTTGCATCAATGTGAAAGTGTTCCTGTTACTAAATAGTGTTTTGCTACTTACAGTTGAAACTGGAAACGACGGAAGCAAACGCGCCACATTGGTTCCAGAAAGGGAGGGTGCGATTCCTATGCCACATCTGACATAGCGTCTTACATACTCTTAAACTGACATAACTCCATCCTACCGAAAAAAGAAACAGATTTCGGAGTGAGGTTGCTGAGATCTTGATAAAGAAGAAAGTCACTGGAGCGGTTGTGTCGTACGTCAGATTCGCCAAGCTGCGTAAGGCCCCAGATTTAAGCTCTGGTTACTATAAGGGGCGTGGGTTTGAACCCCACATCTGACAATGCATTTTAAACATTCTGAGACTAACGTACTCCCTTGATCTTATAGAACAAGAAAATTACGCAGAAACACACCGTGAGGACTTTACTAGAGACGACAGCGGTGGCAGTGCAGGCGTCGCAAGCCCGATAGCCCGATCGGTCGGAATGAAATAGCGGAACATATTTTCCTCGTGCCGAGTTTTAGCTCTTCTCACCGACGATTCCGTAGGTCGTTGTGTTGTGGCTTCCCAAAAGGGCAACGAGAAAGACTACCAGGCAAGTCCCAAGTGATCTGTACACGGACTAAGACATCCGCACGTCGGGCAACATTCTCGCCAACTTGTATGCCGTGACAACGACGCTGGCTCATGTCCGATCACCGAAATTAGGCAGCGTTGGACGTCGTTAGTACTCGGGTGGGTGAGGAACAAGGAAGTCCTAGTGCTGTTGGTTATATAAGGTTTTGCCTTTTTCCTTACTTTTTGGTGCAGCTTGCAGTAATGGTACGGTCCAGCACGCTGACCCCCCTCTAGTTCTCGGTACGCAAAGGCACGGACATGCGGCCACAGTCAAATGAAAGGGTCCGTTGTGTGTTTGACGATGTCTCCTCTCCCAGTCGTTTCTAGCGAATGTCGTCTACATATACCCCCATTTTCGAGCGTCAGCTATCGCGTCAGCCGAGCAAAGTCGAGACAAGTCGACACATGGGGACACAAGATGCTGTGAATCGTAATACGCACTAGCCTATGAGGCGCGAAGGGAAAGCATTCGTATGGTTGAAAACACCTTCCTGAGTAAAGGAGACATTTTCAGTGCGATGTTCGGGTTTCGAATCCGCAGCAGCTACTTGGGAAGCAACCATTCTGACCGACATACCACCACCGCCTTCTGCTACGCGATGCTTGCGCCGTTATGTGTCGCCTTCCCTCCTGGCGCCAGATGCCGAAGTCGATAGCTCTGTATTCGCCAAACGCCGAGTGCAAGGCGAGCACCGCTGAACCTGTTTCCTGGTGTTGCTAGGGTGACATACTGTAGCTAGGCGCAGAACTGAGTTTCTCTGATAAATCGGCCCTTCGATGCACATCAGCGTGAACACAAGATTTCTAATATGAAGTACTCACTGACGATCCAAAGACGTTTCAGTATGTATGCGTCGGTACCACCAGAAGAGTGCCTAAGTATTGTAAAGCGAAGGTCGACAGTTAGACCCTCACATGAAGTATTTCATTGGCTTCACACGAGTGCGTAATGCACAGCGTGGCTGTTGCTAGGAAACGGTCTTATTCGCCGTTCGTTAATATCTAGTTTCCTTTGCATCAATGTGAAAGTGTTCCTGTTACTAAATAGTGTTTTGCTACTTACAGTTGAAACTGGAAACGACGGAAGCAAACGCGCCACATTGTTTCCAGAAAGGGAGGGTGCGATTCCTATGCCACATCTGACATAGCGTCTTACATACTCTTAAACTGACATAACTCCATCCTACCGAAAAAAGAAACAGATTTCGGAGTGAGGTTGCTGAGATCTTGATAAAGAAGGAAGTCACTGGAGCGTTTGTGTCGTACGTCAGATTCGCCAAGCTGCGTAAGGCGCCAGATTTAAGCTCTGCTTACTGTAAGGGGCGTGGGTTTGAACCCCACATCTGACAATGCATTTTAAACATTCTGAGACTAACGTACTCCCTTGATCTTATAGAACAAGAAAATTACGCAGAAACACACCGTGAGGACTTTACTAGAGACGACAGCGGTGGCAGTGCAGGCGTCGCAAGCCCGATAGCCCGATCGGTCGGAATGAAATAGCGGAACATATTTTTCTCGTGTCGAGTTTTAGCTCTTCTCACCGACGATTCCGTAGGTCGTTGTGTTGTGGCTTCCCAAAAGGGCAACGAGAAAGACTACCAGGCAAGTCCCAAGTGATCTGTACACGGACTAAGACATCCGCACGTCGGGCAACATTCTCGCCAACTTGTATGCCGTGACAACGACGCTGGCTCATGTCCGATCACCGAAATTAGGCAGCGTTGGACGTCGTTAGTACTCGGGTGGGTGAGGAACAAGGAAGTCCTAGTGCTGTTGGTTATATAAGGTTTTGCCTTTTTCCTTACTTTTTGGTGCAGCTTGCAGTAATGGTACGGTCCAGCACGCTGACCCCCCTCTAGTTCTCGGTACGTAAAGGCACGGACATGCGGCCACAGTCAAATGAAAGGGTCCGTTGTGTGTTTCACGATGTCTCCTCTCCCAGTCGTTTCTAGCGAATGTCGTCTACATATACCCCCATTTTAGAGCGTCAGCTATCGCGTCAGCCGAGCAAAGTCGAGACAAGTCGACATATGGGGACACAAGATGCTGTGAATCGTAATACGCACTAGCCTATGAGGCGCGAAGGGAAAGCATTCGTATGGTTGAAAACACCTTCCTGAGTAAAGGAGACATTTTCAGTGCGATGTTCGGGTTTCGAATCCGCAGCAGCTACTTGGAAAGCAACCATTCTGACCGACATACAACCACCGCCTTCTGCTACGCGATGCTTGCGCCGTTATGTGCCACCTTCCCTCCTGGCGCCAGATGCCGAAGTCGATAGCTCTGTATTCGCCAAACGCCGAGTGCAATGCGAGCACCGCTGAACCTGTTTCCTGGTGTTGCTAGGGTGACATACTGTAGCTAGGCGCAGAACTGAGTTTCTCTGATAAATCGGCCCTTCGATGCACATCAGCGTGAACACGAGATTTCTAATATGAAGTACTCACTGACGATCCAAAGACGTTTCAGTATGTATGCGTCGGTACCACCAGAAGAGTGCCTAAGTATTGTAAAGCGAAGGTCGACAGTTAGAGCCTCACATGAAGTATTTCACTGGCTTCACACGAGTGCGTAATGCACAGTGAGGCTGTTGCTAGGAAACGGTCTTATTCGCCGTTCGTTAATATCTAGTTTCCTTTGCATCAATGTGAAAGTGTTCCTGTTACTAAATAGTGTTTTGCTACTTACATTTGAAACTGGAAACGACGGAAGCAAACGCGCCACATTGGTTCCAGAAAGGGAGGGTGCGATTCCAATGCTACATCTGACATAGCGTCTTACATACTCTTAAACTGACATAACTCCATCCTACCGAAAAAAGAAACAGATTTCGGAGTGAGGTTGCTGAGATCTTGATAAAGAAGGAAGTCACTGGAGCGGTTGTGTCGTACGTCAGATTCGCCAAGCTGCGTAAGGCGCCAGATTTAAGCTCTGGTTACTATAAGGGGCGTGGGTTTGAACCCCACATCTGACAATGCATTTTAAACATTCTGAGACTAACGTACTCCCTTGATCTTATAGAACAAGAAAATTACGCAGAAACACATCGTGAGGACTTTACTAGAGATGACAGCGGTGGCAGTGCAGGCGTCGCAAGCCCGATAGCCCGATAGGTCGAAATGAAATAGCGGAACATATTTTTCTCGTGCCGAGTTTTAGCTCTTCTCACCGACGTTTCCGTAGGTCGTTGTGTTGTGGCTTCCCAAAAGGGCAACGGGAAAGACTACCAGGCAAGTCCCAAGTGATCTGTACACGGACTAAGACATCCGCACGTCGGGCAACATTCTCGCCAACTTGTATGCCGTGACAACGACGCTGGCTAATGTCCGATCACCGAAATTAGGCAGCGTTGGGCGTCGTTAGTACTCGGGTGGGTGAGGAACAATTAAGTCCTAGTGCTGTTGGTTACTTAAGGTTTTGCCTTTTTCCTTACTTTTGGTGCAGCTTGCAGTAATGGTACGGTACAGCACGCTGACCCCCCTCTAGTTCTCGGTACGCAAAGGCACGGACATGCGGCCACAGTCAAATGAAAGGGTCCGTTGTGTGTTTGACGATGTCTCCTCTCCCAGTCGTTTCTAGCGAATGTCGTCTACATATACCCCCGTTTTCGAGCGTCAGCTATCGCGTCAGCCGAGCAAAGTCGAGACAAGTCGACACATGGGGACACAAGATGCTGTGAATCGTAATACGCACTAGCCTATGAGGCGCGAAGAGAAAGCATTCGTATGGTTGAAAACACCTTCCTGAGTAAAGGAGAAATTTTCAGTTCGATGTTCGGGTTTCGAATCCGCAGCAGCTACTTGGGAAGCAACCATTCTGACCGACATACCACCACCGCCTTCTGCTACGCGATGCTTGCGCCGTTATGTGTCGCCTTCCCTCCTGGCGCCAGATGCCGAAGTCGATAGCTCTGTATTCGCCAAACGCCGAGTGCAAGGCGAGCACCGCTGAACCTGTTTCCTGGTGTTGCTAGGGTGACATACTGTAGCTATGCGCAGAACTGAGTTTCTCTGATAAATCGGCCCTTCGATGCACATCAGCGTGAACACGAGATTTCTAATATGAAGTACTCACTGACGATCCAAAGACGTTTCAGTATGTACGCGTCGGTACCACCAGAAGAGTGGCTAAGTATTGTAAAGCGAAGGTAGACAGTTAAAGCCTCACATGAAGTATTTCATTGGCTTCACACGAGTGCGTAATGCACAGCGTGGCTGTTGCTAGGAAGTGGTCTTATTCGCCGTTCGTTAATATCTAGTTTCCTTTGCATCAATGTGATAGTGTTCCTATTACTAAATAGTGTTTTGCTACTTACAGTTGAAACTGGAAGCGACGGAAGCAAACGCGCCACATTGATTCCAGAAAGGGAGGGGGCGTTTCCTACGCCACATCTGACATAGCGTCTTACATACTCTTAAACTGACATAAATTCATCCTACCGAAAAAAGAAACAGATTTCGGAGTGAGGTTCCTGACATCTTGATAAAGATGGAAGTCCCTGGAGCGGTTGTGTCGTACGTCAGATTCGCCAAGCTGTGTAAGGCGCCAGATTTAAGCTCTGGTTACTGTAAAGGGCGTGGGTTTGAACCCCACATCTGACAATGCATTTTAAACATTCCGAGACTAACGTACTCCCTTGATCTTATAGAACAAGTAAATTACGCAGAAACACACCGTGGGGACTTTACTAGAGACGACAGTGGTGGCAGTGCAGGCGTCGCAAGCCCGATAGCCCGATCGGTCGAAAAGAAATAGCGGAACATATTTTTCTCGTGCCGAGTTTTAGCTCTACTCACGGATGTTTCCGTGGTCGCTGTGTTGTGGTTACCCAAAAAGGCAATGCGTAAGACTACCAGGCAAGTCCCAAGTGATCTGTAAACGGACTAAATCATCCGCAGGTCGGGCAACATTCTCGCCAACTTGTATGCCGTGACAATGACGCTGGCTAATGTCCGATCACCGAAATTAGGCAGCGTTGGGTGTCGTTAGTACTCGGGTGGGTGAGGAACAAGGAAGTCCTAGTGCTGTTGGTTACTTGAGGTTTTGCTTTTTTCTTAGTTTTTGGTGCAGCTTGCAGTAATGGTACGGTCCAGCACGCTGACCCCCTCTAGTTCTCGGTACGCAAAGGCACGGACATGCGGCCACAGTCAAATGAAAGGGTCCGTTGTGTGTTTGGCGATGTCTCCTCTCCCAGTCGTTCCTAGCGAATGTCGTATACAAATACCCCCATTTTCGAGCGTCAGCTTTCGCGTCAGCCGAGCAAAGTCGAGACAAGTCGACACATGGGGACACAAGATGCTGTGAATCGTAATACGCACTAGCCTATGAGGCGCGAAGGGAAAGCATTCGGATGGTTGAAAACACCTTCCTGAGTAAAGGAGACATTTTCAGTGCGATGTTCGGGTTTCGAATCCGGTGCAGCTACTTGGGAAGCAACCGTTCTGACTGACATACCACCACCGCCTTCTGCTACGCGATGCTTGCGCCGTTATGTGTCGCCTTCCCTACTGGCGCCAGATGCCGAAGTCGATAACTCGGTATTCGCCAAACGCCGAGTGCAAGGCGAGCACCGCTGAACCCATTTCCTGGTGTTGCTTGGGCGACATACTGTAGCTATGCGCAGAACTGAGTTTCTCTGATAAATCGGCCCTTCGATGCACATCAGCGCGAACAGGAAATTTCTAATATGAAGTACTCACTGACGATCCAAAGACGTTTCAGTATGTATGCGTCGGTACCACCAGAAGGGTGCCTAAGTATTGTAAAGCGAAGGTCGACAGTTAGAGCCTCACATGAAATTTTTCATTGCCTTCACACGAGTGCGTAATGCACAGCGTGGCTGTTGCTAGGAAACGGTCTTATTCGCCGTTCGTTAATATCTACTTTCCTTTGCATCAATGTGAAAGTGTTCCTATTACTAAATAGTGTTTTGCTACTTACAGTTGAAGCTGGAAGCGACGGAAGCAAACGCGCCACATTGATTCCAGAAAGGTAGCGGGCGTTTCCCACGCCACATCTGACATAGCGTCTAACATACTCTTAAACTGACATAAATTCATCCTACCGAAAAAAGAAACAGATTTCGGAGTGAGGTTCCTGAGATCTTGATAAAGATGGAAGTCACTGGAGCGGTTGTGTCGTACGTCAGATTCGCCAAGCTGTGTAATGCGCCAGATTTAAGCTCTGGTTACTGTAAGGGGCGTGGGTTTGAACCCCACATCTGACAATGCATTTTAAACATTCTGAGACTAACGTACTCCCTTGATCTTATAGAACAAGTAAATTACGCAGAAACACACTTAGGGGACTTTACTAGAGACGACAGTGGTGGCAGTGCAGGCGTCGCAAGCCCGATAGCCCGATCGGTCGAAAAGAAATAGCGGAACATATTTTTCTCGTGCCGAGTTTTAGCTCTACTCACGGACGTTTCCGTGGTCGCTGTGTTGTGGTTACCCTAAAAGGCAACGCGAAAGACTACCATCCAAGTTCCAAGTGATCTGTAAACGGACTAAATCATCCGCACGACGGGCAACATTCTCGCCAACTTGTATGCCGTGACAACGACGCTGGCTCATGTCCGATCACCGAATTTAGGCAGCGTTGGGCTTCGTTAGTACTCGGGTGGGTGAGGAACAAGGAAGTCCTAGTGCTGTTGGTTACTTGAGGTTTTGCCTTTTTCCTTAGTTTTTGGTGCAGCTTGCAGTAATGGTACGGTCCAGCACGCTGACCCCCCTCTAGTTCACAGTACGCAAAGGCAGGGACATGCGGCCACAGTCAAATGAAAGGGTACGTTGTGTGTTTGGCGATGTCTCCTCTCCCAGTCGTTTCTAGCGACTGTCGTCTACATATACCCCCATTTTCGAGCGTCAACTTTCGCGTCAGCCGAGCAAAGTCGAGACAAGTCGACACATGGGGACACAAGATGCTGTGAATCGTAATACGCACTAGCCTATGAGGCGCGAAGGGAAAGCATTCGTATGGTTGAAAACACCTTCCTGAGTAAAGGAAACATTTTCAGTGCGATCTTCGGGTTTCGAATCCGGAGCAGCTACTTGGGAAGCAACCGTTCTGACCGACATACCACCACCGCCTTCTGCTACACGATGCTTGCGCCGTTATGTGTCGCCTTCCCTCCTGGCGCCAGATGCCGAAGTCGATAGCTCTGTATTCGCCAAACGCCGAGTGCAAGGCGAGCACCGCTGTACCCGTTTCCTGGTGTTGCTAGGGCGACATACTGTAGCTAGGCGCAGAACTGAGTTTCTCTGATAAATCGGCCCTTCGATGCACATCAGCGCGAACACGAAATTTCTAATATGAAGTACTCACTGACGATCCAAACACGTTTTAGTATGTATGCGTCAATACCACCAGAAGAGTGCCTAAGTATTGTAAAGCGAAGGTCGATAGTTAGAGCCTCACATGAAGTATTTCATTGGCCTCACACGAGTGCGTAATGCACAGCGTGGCTGTTGCTAGGAAACGGTCTTATTCGCTGTTCGTTAATATCTAGTTTCCTTTGCATCAATGTGAAAGTGTTCCTATTACTAAATAGTGTTTTGCTACTTACAGTTGAAACTGGAAACGACGGAAGCAAACGCGCCACATTGATTCCAGAAAGGGAGGGGGCGTTTCCTACGCCACATCTGACATAGCGTCTTACATACTCTTAAACTGACAAAAAATTCATCCCACCGAAATAGAAACAGATTTCGGAGTGAGGTTCCTTAGATCTTGAAAAAGATGGAAGTCACTGGAGAGTTTGTGTCGTACGTCAGATTCGCCAAGCGGTGTAAGGCGCCAGATTTAAGCTCTGGTTACTGTAAGGGACGTGGGTTTGAACCCCACATCTGACAATGCATTTTAAACATTATGAGACTAACGTACTGCCTTGATCTTATAGAACAAGAAAATTACGCAGAAACACACCGTGGGGACTTTACTAGAGACGACAGTGGTGGCAGTGCGGGCGTCGCAAGCCCGATAGCCCGATCGGTCGAAAAGAAATAGCGGAACATATTTTTCTCGTGCCGAGTTTTAGCTTTTCTCACGGACGTTTCCGTGGTCGCTGTGTTGTGCTTACCCTAAAAGGCAACGCGAAAGACTACCAGGCAAGTCCCAAGTGATTTGTACACGGACTAAGACATCCGCACGTCGGGCAACATTCTCGCCAACTTGTATGCCCTGACAACGACGCTGGCTCATGTCCGATCACCGAAATTAGGCAGCGTTGGGCGTCGTTAGTACTCGGGTGGGTGAGGAACAAGGAAGTCCTAGTGCTGTTGGTTACTTAAGGTTTTGCCTTTTTCCTTAGTTTTTGGTGCAGCTTGCAGTAATGGTATGGTCCAGCACGCTGACCCCCCTCTAGTTCTCGGTACGCAAAGGCACGGACATGCGGCCACAGTCAAATGAAAGGGTCCGTTGTGTGTTTGGCGATGTCTCCTCTCCCAGTCGTTTCTAGCGAATGTCGTCTACATATACCCCCATTTTCGAGCGTCAGCTTTCGCGTCAGCCGAGCACACAAGATGCTGTGAATCGTAATACGCACTAGCCTATGAGGCGCGAAGGGGAAGCATTCGTATGGTTGAAAACACCTTCCTGAGTAAAGGAGACATTTTCAGTGCGATGTTCGGGTTTCGAATCCGGAGCAGCTACTTGGGAAGCAACCATTCTGACCGACATACCACCACCGCCTTCTGCTACGCGATGCTTGCGCCGTTATGTGTCGCCTTCCCTCCTGGCGCCAGATGCCGAAGACGATAGCTCTGTATTCGCCAAACGCCGAGTGCAAGGCGAGCACCGCTGAACCCGTTTCCTGGTGTTGCTAGGGCGACATACTGTAGCTAGGCGCAGAACTGAGTTTCTCTGATAAATCGGCCCTTCGATGCACATCAGCGCGAACACGAAATTTCTAATATGAAGTACTCACTGACGATCCAAAGACGTTTCAGTATGTATGCGTCGGTACCACCAGAAGAGTGCCTAAGTATTGTAAAGCGAAGGTCGACAGTTAGAGCCTCACATGAAGTATTTCATTGGCTTCACACGAGTGCGTAATGCAAAGCGTGGCTGTTGCTAGGAAACGGTCTTATTCGCCGTTCGTAAATATCTAGCTTCCTCTGCATCAATGTGAAGGTGTTTCTATTACTAAATAGTGTTTTGCTACTTACAGTTGAAACTGGAAATGACGGAAGCAAACGCGCCACATTGATTCCAGAAAGGGAGGGGCCGTTTCCTACGCCACAGCTGACATAGCGTCTTACATACACTTAAACTGACATAATTTCATTATCCCGAAAAAAGGAACAGATTTCGGAGTGAGGTTCCTGAGATCTAGATAAAGATGGAAGTCACTGGAGAGGTTGTGTCGTACGTCAGATTCGCCAAGCTGTGTAAGGCGCCATATTTAAGCTCTGGTTACTGTAAGGGGCGTGGGTTTGAACCCCACATCTGACAATGCATTTTAAACATTCTGAGACTAACGTACTCCCTTGATCTTATAGAACAAGAAAATTTCGCAGAAGCACACCGTGGGGACTTTACTAGAGACGACAGTGGTGGCAGTGCAGGCGTCTCAAGCCCGATAGCCCGATCGGTCGAAAAGAAATAGCGGAACATATTTTTCTCGTGCCGAGTTTTAGCTCTTCTCACGGACGTTTCCGTGGTCGCTGTGTTGTGGTTACCCTAAAAGGCAACGCGAAAGTCTACCAGGCAAGTCCCAAGTGATCTGTACACGGACTAAATCATCCGCAGGTCGGGCAACATTCTCGCCAACTTGTATGCCGTGACAACGACGCTGGCTAATGTCCGATCACCGAAATTAGGCAGCGTTTGGCGTCGTTAGTACTCGGGTGGGTGAGGAACAAGGAAGTCCTAGTGCTGTTGGTTACTTGAGGTTTTGCCTTTTTCCTTAGTTTTTGGTGCAGCTTGCAGTAATGGTACGGTCCAGCACGCTGACCCCCCTCTAGTTCTTGGTACGCAAAGGCACGGACATGCGGCCACAGTCAAATGAAAGGGTCCGTTGTGTGTTTGGCGATGTCTCCTCTCCCAGTCGTTTCTAGCGAATGTCGTCTACATATACCCCCATTTTCGAGCGTCAGCTTTCGCGTCAGCCGAGCAAAGTGGAGACAAGTCAACACATGGGGACACAAGATGCTGTGAATCGTAATACGCACTAGCCTATGAGGCGCGAAGGTAAAGCATTCGCATGGTTGAAAACACATTCCTGAGTAATGGAGACATTTTCAGTGCGATGTTCGTGTTTCGAATCCGGAGCAGCTACGTGGTGTAACGCTCCCTCTTTCTGTTTATTTAGGTTTGATTTGTTTGATTGTTATTCTTTATTTCTAGTATTCGGAATCTTTTTTTTATATTAAATTGAGCCTGAAACTTACGTAATAAATACTTCACGTGAAGTACGATTTGCAGCATAAACAAAAATGAATTTCGGAAATGTAATCCAATGAATATTAAAAGTAAAGCTTTTGAACAACGCGCGTGACTGACTAGATACATTCAGAGGGTACGTACATTAGCGTGCGAGTGGTTGCGGTCTGATGAGAAATTTTCTTTGTGAAATAATTTCCTCGTAACACACTCGGAGATTGCGAACTTACATTCAGAGTAGAGGCACGCACGCTCTATCATTCCCCGTGGCCTGGGTAAAAGAATGGCAATTATTTAAATCTAAGAGTACTTCTTTTGCATCGGACTAGTATTTTTATAAGAAAAAGAAGATTGCAGGTTCTGAATGTCTCGGCAAAACGAATCGGAAGTAATTTTAGCTGCCACGAAAGGAAATTAGAGAGCACAATCACGTACCTCTATTGTTGAGCAGCGCCGTTTTGAAGATCGTCGGTTCCATCTAAAACTCGCCTTCTCTGCTTAACATAAATACTCCATAGGCATGGGAATAAGGCTTGTTGTGCGATGAAAATAATATAAAACACATTTTGCGTCTTTTAACTCATTCATTTATCACACACACACACACACTAGTAATTAGACAGTACGACATCCCACCAGCCCATCAGAAGAAAAAGGTAGTCGTTCATACAAGAAATAAAAAACGAACGGCGAAATTGTTCCTATGTCTCTCGAAGATAAAAAGTTTACCAGATATTTCTCTGGTGTGTCACTGGAACAATTTTTCAGCACCTCTGCGATTAAATCACAATATTTTCAGTTCCTTTACATCGCCCCCTTGGGCGAATTGTCTGAAGATATGTCAATTTTGCGGGCAATGAGCCCAAACACTTTGTACACTGGTAGTCCTTGACTGTTATTCACACGTAATGGGATTCCACTGTCAGTGTCTCTCTCCTGATCACTTCATTCTACAAACATGGTTTTGATGCCAGTTTTGACACATGACAATGAGGACTAAACATTTATATAAGGATACACAGAACACATGTGAAACACACATAAACTTACATACTATACACACAAAATCATCACATTTGGATAATTGTTACATCCTCCTATTACCTTCTTTCTTCTCTCTTTTTTTTTTTTGTATTGTATACACAAAATTATTTTATTATTTCTTAGTACATCGCATTATACAAAGGTATTACATTGTTTTATACATAGTCTATCGCTATATAAACAGTCTTCTTTTACACTTGCTGCTCATAAAATTCATAATTCCTAAGTCTTTTTTTTTATTAAAAAAATATTTCAGGAAAGTCACATATTTATTAGAGTGTTCGGATCTAGATTGTGGGTTAATAGTCGTGTCTGGGGCAGCAAGAGGCGTTAGCTCTTGCTTAGAGTTGGTTCTGCTTTCCACTGCTTCTCTCTTCTACGCCAAGATCTGCTTAGTGACATCCTTTCCGTATTTTACTGTTGTCTCGTCATGAGTAATATAAACATGTAACAAACAGAAGTTCACATGGATTAATACTTAGTCTAACTTAATACTAATACATATATATACATATAAACATAGGCGTTGTTCAAAGGTAACGTGGGGCGTGAATCATGAGCTGGGGTAGTCAGACTTTATTTCGGGTTTCAGGAATCTGTTTCTACATGTCTTGGCACTTCGTTTGGTGTCCATTTAAACGTAGATTTTGCTTTGCATTTAAATTGTCCTTCTATGTTATGCCGTTAGCCAATAATGTGTCATATGCACATAACTGCACTCGCAACAATCAGTTTGGTGGCGCGCTGCGCGCCGTGTGGAACTCGGCAATTGCGCGGGCCCACCGCCGTAAAGCGATGCCGCGCGTTTCGGTCCAAACTTTTCAGTGTCTCGTGCAGTGTTCGCAGAGTTTGCAAAAAAACCAACCGCACTTGTTTCCACTTGCTGTACACCTTGGCTGTGGGAAGGGACCACTCGGTGCCTCCGAAGTCCACTGCACAAAGGTAAGTACTGCACTTCACTATTTGGCTAGCAACGGCACACTGTCCTATGTAGTGCACAAACACTTGTACCGCCGCAGTCTTCGTCGATTCACTATGTCTCTTTTACCTCGAAGGAAAAGGTTAGTGATATGAAACGTATTTTCACTTGTCTATTTGCATATAGCTCACAGGTCACTGACACTGAATAACATTGTCACACTGTCCTGTCCATTCAGAAACAAAACTGTAGCTCATGATATCACTAGCTTGTCTTTTATGATAAATACCCACGTTCGTTATTTGTTCCAGCGATTTTTTACTGAACCTTGTCGGCGTACCTTTTTGCTCATAACATTTTTATTACATAAATTGGTAGGTGATTGTGTTCTCAGAAAGTACGTGCCTTTAATACTATATTTCGCGATCGTGACACTGCCTGACATCTCATAGAGCATGGGAGAACACGTTTGAGAACAACAGCATTTTTTTACTCTATGTCGTGCTACTGATGCACTTATGTATTGAAATAACAATACTAGGACATGAACGCACTATAAGTGCTTTTAGAAGTTGTCTCCAAATGAGACAAAGTTTGTTCATTCTCTACCCGCGAGTTGCTATGTGGGAGGGGGATTCTTTCATCCTTTCGTCACCCAAGTTTGTAACAACGCATGGTACACACACATCATAAACATAAAGGAATAAAATAATAATAGGAAATGAGTAAACAGACATAAATAAATCACTATACATAAATTGCTAGGTAGTACAAACAACAGATTAATAATGAAGCTTGGCTGCTGTGCGCTACTGCCTCTAAAGTCTGTGCTCGCGTATATGGTGTTTTTTTTGTGTTCATATTTGTGTTACTTCTTCTCCTTCCATCAAATATCTTCCGCTCAGATTGGTCAAATTATTATAAACACATAAAAAAATATAATCAATGTACTGCATCCCTCTAAAGTCAGCGTACATCCTTCGTATTTTCATACCAAAAAAAATAGATTATTAAAATTCTTTGGCGTTACTGGGTATCACGTAGTGTGTTTCTCAGTGATCTTGGTAATGTTTTATTACGTCAATCGTCAGTCATAGTGACATTAATGTAACATCATGACTTTTCCCCGCCGATTGAAGTCTCGCAGTATCTCGCCGAGCGCCACCTGTAAATAATTGTGTTTGTTTCGGCGTTACCTCATTTTTTCGGCTAGTTGGCTACCTGTAACTCACCTTATACATACTCCTTTATTTTTTTTTATAAGGGACGGTGTTATGTTTGCTTCAGTTAACATTCACAGATTGTACCTCAACATCGTACTTGCATTCAAACATGTATATAAAGTTAAAAAAAAATTATCTGCATAACAGTAAGATCACACAAGTTGTTATTCAAGTATCCTATCTTTTGGTGCACTTTTCTTAGATCAAGTTACTGTGCGTATGGTATATATATATATATATATATATATATATATATATATATATATATATATATATATATATATATATATATAGTACCCTACACTTTCATTAGCAGTTAGGAATCCTTTTTTATAATTGCAGCATACAAAAAAATTTAAGGTCGTGTTTTGTGCGATATATTTATAGATAATAACTCGTGGTGTGGATACGTCAAAGACACAAAATACTTTCTCAGCAACCTATTGTGTACTTGCGTCACAAATTTAACCTTTGTACCTTAGGGAGTCCAATATTTTTCTTTGTAACTTACCCTGTACCTTACTGCCTTGATACACAAGTGGCAAAAAAAAAAGAATAAATAACTTACATCTATTTTGCTGTGAGGTCTGTGCCAATTGTTCGCTCCAGATACCTACGTACATAAACTTAAAACTAAAATACCACTGTGACCAAACAAAAAACATTCCGTCAAAACTTACAAGTACACTTCGCGTTAAACATCGCTAGTCACCAACTGACGTGTATGTCCTAGCTTACCTGTGTCTTGCGTCCACGTTCACTGACAAATGTAAACAGAATTAGTGAAATGCTCTGATTCACTTAGCTGCATAAGATGTATTTTCTTTATCCTAATCGTGCTCGTTCCTTTTTTTACAGTAACTTATTTTATACTTGTGCATTATTAGATAAGACGTATGATACTTAATTATAGTAGAATTTTCTTAAGTCTCTGTGTGCATACAGCCCTTTGATCTTACCACTGTGAGGGTATGCAAGTAAATAACAACCGTCGTGCGGAATATGTGCGATTACGTACGGACCAGTATATTTCATTTGCCACTTAGCGTTTTTCTTAGCTAGCAAGGAAGATTTCACGTGAGTTTTGAGTAACACCTTTTCTCTGATTATAAATCTGGTAACACCATGTAGCTTTTTATCATAATTTACTATCATGACAGTATGGATCGCCCCCACGACTATCTATGGCCAAGACTGGGGAGCATGATAAGGGCATGTTTAGTTTAATGCTACGCGGTTCACATCTGTTTGTGTTTCGTTTGCGACTTCAATTATGTTTACCCCTGACGTGTTGCTCCTTAGTTGAGTATTTCTGTCGTGGTTTTGCCCTGAGTTTAGCGGAATAGTGTCACCTAGCGTTTCTGATTGATAGGCTTGGCTGTTAGCAGGATATTGCCACTGCCTACTTTGATGATCTCCCGTTTGGTTGCGGCTAAATTCAGGCTGGAAATTATTATAACTATTTCCCCACTGGTTCCTATTGCCATTTCTGTACCAGTTACGTTTTCGGTCACCGGAATAACCAGAAAAATTCCTATCCCCGTTTTTTCTTTTTCTATTGTATTGCGGATGGCAGGTCTGATTGTAGCAGTTGTAATTTCCTCCCGAACTCGGGCCTGGCATCTGTGCTGTAGGGGCGCGATCGACAAAAGCCGGTCGCGATTCAGCCGCGCACGCTACATTGTTGACGCCGTAATGCGGCTGGCGCTGTATAAGCTGGTTGCTACCGCTGCCACGAAAATTGTTTTGGTAGGCTTGATTTTGCCTAGCATCCTCATTAATTAAATCGATAGAATCTAATACAGATAGGAAATATTCGAGATTGCTCTCTGGTACTTGTACTAATTTTTCTCTGATACTGATCGGTAATTGTGCCTTCAGGATGCGCAGTACGTCTGTGTGTGTGACGGGCTCGTCCCAGAATCGCGTTTCGTTTAAGTATTTTTCAAAATACTTCCGGAGTGATCCAAATTTTGGATTGTATGGCTCCGGGTTAAACAGAGCTTTTCTCAATCTCTCTTGTACACCATGGGACCAATACTTAGATAAAAATGCAGCTTCAAATTGTTCTAATGTCTGACAATTTTCCGACATTTCCATTGCCCATAGGGCACCATCCCCTTGAATATATCCAGTTACATACTGTATTTTTTGCTTTTCAGACCAGGTCTTAGGCAACACATTCTTAAATGACTTTATAAAAATTACCGGGTGGACGGATTTTTTTCTGGGATAAACACTTGGAACTGCCTGTGTTTTATAAGGCTTTCCTCTAACAGAACAGCCGACAAAGTTGGTTCGGTTGTCTGGTGTCTCTCTCGTTCGTCTCGGTAATGTTGATTACCGTAACGACCTTGGTTTGGTGAAAACATGGGTACATCGGGATAAAGATAACTGTTTGCTGCGTCGTCACTCTTACCTGTGCGTCTGTCATCAAATTCCTCTTCTGAATGTTGTTCTCTTTCGTTCTGTGCATGGTGTTTACTCTTTAGTTGCTCGTCTACATGTTTTTTCCAGTCAGGTAAGTCCTGTGTCAGAGTCTTTTGTAACTAAGCTAGGTCAGTTTGAAGTTTAGTTACAGACGTGTTTTGGGTAGGGTACACCTGTTCTACAGTGTTAGTTATTGCTTTTTTCAGTTCTGTTTCTAATGTATGGTTGATATGTTTGTGTTTTTCCTCTAAAAATTCGTCAAACTGCTGTTTTTGTTGTTTCGTCATGTCATCGACTTGGTCTACAGCCTCCTGCATTTTGACACTAAGCTCGGTCTGTTGAAAACTCATAGCTTCAAAATTTTCGGTTAAGGTACGGATCTGTTCTGGCATATCCTTAACTGTGGACTTTAAGTTATCAATGTCTTGGCTCATGTAATTTAAATCTTCGCGTACTACCTCTATCACTTGATCTGCTACCTCTCTTTTTAACTGGGTCAGTTGAGTCGTCAGATTATTTTGCATGTCGGTCAGGTTCTTCACGTCATTGTCTATTTTGTCCATTTGTGTCGTTACACTGGCTATCTGGGTAGTGACAGCGTTTATCTGCGCTGTGACATTGTCTGTGTGAGCTTGCATTTGTGCTGCAACATTTTCTACTCGTGTGTTAACAGTACCTATCTGAGCTGCAACATTTTCTGTGTGAGCTTGCATTTGTGACGCAACATTTTCTACAACTTGAGCTGCAAACTGCGACATTAAATTTGTCTGCATCTCTCTAAACATGCGTATAAGGTCTGTTTCTACTGGGTCTTGTGTATTGTCAGTATTCGTATTTGTTTCTGTAGTCGACATATTGTCGCCCGTCGCCTGCGACTGAGCACTGCCGGTCGCTGCGACTGTGTTTTCGGTATTCGCAGTACTTTCGGCCTCAAAGTTTTGTAAGGGTTGGACTATT
Source organism: Schistocerca gregaria (assembly GCF_023897955.1). Taxonomy (NCBI): domain Eukaryota; kingdom Metazoa; phylum Arthropoda; class Insecta; order Orthoptera; family Acrididae; genus Schistocerca; species Schistocerca gregaria. The sequence goes on along the minus strand of NC_064929.1, from coordinate 96,210,544 downwards.
GATTCCTCATCTGACGAACTATCCATGGTTTTTGTCTGAGATCTGAGTTTCATCATGCCGATTCACAACACAAAACAGCGTGCAGCCGAACTTTACTACCACTACAGCTCCTACTACACGTAAATAAATCACAGATGGCTTTGCACTCGTCCGTGAAAATTCACGTAGTAAAATATGTCTCTGGCAAAACAGAAGACTGATAAATGACTCTTACTTTTTTCGCGCTCAATCAATAAAAATTGTCCGCCATCTTGTGATGCATTTACATATAATAGAAAATGAACTAATGCAATTTTTACGTAAACTAAAAAGAAATGGAAAAGAATTTGGAAAAAGGAATTGATGCGTTCTACGCAGTGGGTGTCGAAAAAATGAAAAAAAAAAAAAACTGTCCCACATTTACTTTCAACTAAAGCGGATCAGTGCTGTTGTTCTTACCTTACGTGTGTTTTTTGACGGTTTTGTAGTGAGAAGAATTAACATTAAATGGTCCAAAACTTTTTTCGAAAATTAGTAATTTCTATGTGGTTTTTCGTTTCTGGTACGTAGCTCGCATGACATGCAACAGAAACAATATGTTGTAGTGGCAATAATGGATGGCAAGAAAAAAAGCTTAAATATTTCAACTAACAATTCTACTGATTTTTACTGAAATTATGGTCATGGCACTCGGTCGCCATTGTAACGTTCCCTCTTTCTGTTTATTTAGGTTTGATTTGTTTGATTATTATTCTTTATTTCTAATATTCGGAATCTTTTTTTTTATTAAATTGAGCCTGAAACTTACGTAATAAATACTTCGCGTGAAGTACGATTTGCAGCATAAACAAAAATTAATTTCGGAAATGTAATCCACTGAATATTAAAATTAAAGCTTTTGAACAACGCGCGTGACTGACTAGATACATTCAGAGGGTACGTACATTCGCGTGCGAGTGGTTGCGGTCTGATGAGAAATTTTCATTGTGAAATAATTTCGTCGTAACACACTCGGAGATTGCGAACGTACATTCAGAGTAGAGGCACGTACGTTCTATCATTCCCCGTGGCCTGGGTAAAAGAATGGCAATTATTTAAATCTAAGAGTATTTCTTTTGCATCGAACTAGTATTTTTATAAGAAAAAGAAGATTGCAGATTCTGAATGTCTCGGCAAAACGAATCGGAAGTAATTTTAGCGGCCACGAAAGGAAAGTAGAGAGCACAATCACGTACCTCTATTGTTGAGCAGCGCCGTTTTGAAGATCTTCGGTTCCATCTAAAACTCGCCTTCTCTGCTTAACATAAATACTCCATAGGCATGGGAATAAGGCTTGTTGTGCGATGAAAATAATATAAAACACATCTTGCGTCTTTTAACTCATTCATGTATCACACACACACACACACACACTAGTAATTAGACAGTACGACATCCCACCAGCCCATCAGAACAAAAAGGTAGTCGTTCATACAAGAAATAAAAAACGAAAGGCGAAATTGTTCCTATGTCTCTCAAAGATAAAAAGTTTACCAGATATTTCTCTGGTGTGTCACTGGAACAATTTTTCAGCACCTCTGCGATTAAATCACAATATTTTCAGTTCCTTTACATCGCCCCCTTGGGCGATTTGTCTGAAGAAATGTCAATTTTGCGGGCAATGAGCCCAAACACTTTGTACACTGGTAGTCCTTGACTGTTATTCACACGTAATGGGATTCCACTGTCAGTGTCTCTCTCCCGATCACTTCATTCTACAAACATGGTTTTGATGCCAGTTTTGACACATGACAATGAGGACTAAACATTTATATAAGGATACACAGAACACATGTGAAACACACATAAACTTACATACTATACACACAAAATTATTACATCGTCCTTGACACAAAATCATCACATTTGGATAATTGTTACATCCTCCTATTACCTTCTTTCTTCTCTCTTTTTTTTGTATTGTATACACAAAATTATTTTATTATTTCTTGGTACATCGCATTATACAAAGGTATTACATTGTTTTATACATAGTCTATCGCTATATAAACAGTCTTCTTTTACACTTGCTGCTCATAAAATTCATAATTCCTAAGTCTTTTTTTTTTTTTTTTTTGATTAAAAAAATATTTCAGGAAAGTCACATATTTATTAGAGTGTTCGGATCTAGATTGTGGGTTAATAGTCGTGTCTGGGGCAGCAAGAGGCGTTAGCTCTTGCTTAGAGTTGGTTCTGCTTTCCACTGCTTCTCTCTTCTACGCCAAGATCTGCTTAGTGACATCCTTTCCGTATTTTACTATTGTCTCGTCATGAGTAATATAAACATGTAACAAACAGAAGTTCACATGGATTAATACTTAGTCTAACTTAATACTAATACATATATATACATATAAACATAGGCGTTGTTCAAAGGTAACGTGGGGCGTGAATCATGAGCTGGGGTAGTCAGACTTTATTTCGGGTTTCAGGAATCTGTGTTTCTACATGTCTTGGCACTTCGTTGGGTGTCCATTTAAACGTAGATTTTGCTTTGCATTTAAATTGTCCTTCTATGTTATGCCGTTAGCCAATAATGTGTCATATGCACATAACTGCACTCACAACAATCAGTTTGGTGGCGCGCTGCGCGCCGTGTGGAACTCGGCAATTGCGCGGGCCCACCGCCGTAAAGCGATGCCGCGCGTTTCGGTCCAAACTTTTCAGTGTCTCGTGCAGTGTTCGCAGAGTTTGCAAAAAAACCAACCGCACTTGTTTCCACTTGCTGTACACCTTGGCTGTGGGAAGGGACCACTCGGTGCCTCCGAAGTCCACTGCACAAAGGTAAGTACTGCACTTCACTATTTGGCTAGCAACGGCACACTGTCCTATGTAGTGCACAAACACTTGTACCGCCGCAGTCTTCGTCGATTCACTATGTCTCTTTTACCTCGAAGGAAAAGGTTAGTGATATGAAACGTATTTTCACTTGTCTATTTGCATATAGCTCACAGGTCACTGACACTGAATAACATTGTCACACTGTCCTGTCCATTCAGAAACAAAACTGTAGCTCATGATATCACTAGCTTGTCTTTTATGATAAATGCCCACGTTCGTTATTTGTTCCAGCGATTTTTTACTGAACCTTGTCGGCGTACCTTTTTGCTCATAACATTTTTATTACATAAATTGGTAGGTGATTGTGTTCTCAGAAAGTACGTGCCTTTAATACTATATTTCGCGATCGTGACACTGCCTGACATCTCATAGAGCATGGGAGAACACGTTTGAGAACAACAGCATTTTTTTACTCTATGTCGTGCTACTGATGCACTTATGTATTGAAATAACAATACTAGGACATGAACGCACTATAAGTGCTTTTAGAAGTTGTCTCCAAATGAGACAAAGTTTGTTCATTCTCTACCCGCGAGTTGCTATGTGGGAGGGGGATTCTTTCATCCTTTCGTCACCCAAGTTTGTAACAACGCATGGTACACACACATCATAAACATAAAGGAATAAAATAATAATAGGAAATGAGTAAACAGACATAAATAAATCACTATACATAAATTGCTAGGTAGTACAAACAACAGATTAATAATGAAGCTTGGCTGCTGTGCGCTACTGCCTCTAAAGTCTGTGCTCGCGTATATGGTGTTTTTTTTTGTGTTCATATTTGTGTTACTTCTTCTCCTTCCATCAAATATCTTCCGCTCAGATTGGTCAAATTATTATAAACACATAAAAAAATATAATCAATGTACTGCATCCCTCTAAAGTCAGCGTACATCCTTCGTATTTTCATACCAAAAGAAATAGATTATTAAAATTCTTTGGCGTTACTGGGTATCACGTAGTGTTTCTCAGTGATCTTGGTAATGTTTTATTACGTCAATCGTCAGTCATAGTGACATTAATGTAACATCATGACTTTTCCCCGCCGATTGAAGTCTCGCAGTATCTCGCCGAGCGCCACCTGTAAATAATTGTGTTTGTTTCGGCGTTACCTCATTTTTTCGGCTAGTTGGCTACCTGTAACTCACCTTATACATACTCCTTTATTTTTTTTTATAAGGGACGGTGTTATGTTTGCTTCAGTTAACATTCACAGATTGTACCTCAACATCGTACTTGCATTCAAACATGTATATAAAGTTAAAAAAAAATTATCTGCATAACAGTAAGATCACACAAGTTGTTATTCAAGTATCCTATCTTTTGGTGCACTTTTCTTAGATCAAGTTACTGTGCGTATGGTATATATATATATATATATATATATATATATATATATATATATATATATATATATATATATAGTACCCTACACTTTCATTAGCAGTTAGGAATCCTTTTTTATAATTGCAGCATACAAAAAAATTTAAGGTCGTGTTTTGTGCGATATATTTATAGATAATAACTCGTGGTGTGGATACGTCAAAGACACAAAATACTTTCTCAGCAACCTATCGTGTACTTGCGTCACAAATTTAACCTTTGTACCTTAGGGAGTCCAATATTTTTCTTTGTAACTTACCCTGTACCTTACTGCCTTGATACACAAGTGGCAAAAAAAAAAGAATAAATAACTTACATCTATTTTGCTGTGAGGTCTGTGCCAATTGTTCGCTCCAGATACCTCCGTACATAAACTTAAAACTAAAATACCACTGTGACCAAACAAAAAACATTCCGTCAAAACTTACAAGTACACTTCGCGTTAAACATCGCTAGTCACCAACTGACGTGTATGTCCTAGCTTACCTGTGTCTTGCGTCCACGTTCACTGACAAATGTAAACAGAATTAGTGAAATGCTCTGATTCACTTAGCTGCATAAGATGTATTTTCTTTATCCTAATCGTGCTCGTTCCTTTTTTTACAGTAACTTATTTTATACTTGTGCATTATTAGATAAGACGTATGATACTTAATTATAGTAGAATTTTCTTAAGTCTCTGTGTGCATACAGCCCTTTGATCTTACCACTGTGAGGGTATGCAAGTAAATAACAACCGTCGTGCGGAATATGTGCGATTACGTACGGACCAGTATATTTCATTTGCCACTTAGCGTTTTTCTTAGCTAGCAAGGAAGATTTCACGTGAGTTTTGAGTAACACCTTTTCTCTGATTATAAATCTGGTAACACCATGTAGCTTTTTATCATAATTTACTATCATGACAGTATGGATCGCCCCCACGACTATCTATGGCCAAGACTGGGGAGCATGATAAGGGCATGTTTAGTTTAATGCTACGCAGTTCACATCTGTTTGTGTTTCGTTTGCGACTTCAATTATGTTTACCCCTGACGTGTTGCTCCTTAGTTGAGTATTTCTGTCGTGGTTTTGCCCTGAGTTTAGCGGAATAGTGTCACCTAGCGTTTCTGATTGATAGGCTTGGCTGTTAGCAGGATATTGCCACTGCCTACTTTGATGATCTCCCGTTTGGTTGCGGCTAAATTCAGGCTGGAAATTATTATAACTATTTCCCCACTGGTTCCTATTGCCATTTCTGTACCAGTTACGTTTTCGGTCACCGGAATAACCAGAAAAATTCCTATCCCCGTTTTTTCTTTTTCTATTGTATTGCGGATGGCAGGTCTGATTGTAGCAGTTGTAATTTCCTCCCGAACTCGGGCCTGGCATCTGTGCTGTAGGGGCGCGATCGACAAAAGCCGGTCGCGATTCAGCCGCGCACGCTACATTGTTGACGCCGTAATGCGGCTGGCGCTGTATAAGCTGGTTGCTACCGCTGCCACGAAAATTGTTTTGGTAGGCTTGATTTTGCCTAGCATCCTCATTAATTAAATCGATAGAATCTAATACAGATAGGAAATATTCGAGATTGCTCTCTGGTACTTGTACTAATTTTTCTCTGATACTGATCGGTAATTGTGCCTTCAGGATGCGCAGTACGTCTGTGTGTGTGACGGGCTCGTCCCAGAATCGCGTTTCGTTTAAGTATTTTTCAAAATACTTCCGGAGTGATCCAAATTTTGGATTGTATGGCTCCGGGTTAAACAGAGCTTTTCTCAATCTCTCTTGTACACCATGGGACCAATACTTAGATAAAAATGCAGCTTCAAATTGTTCTAATGTCTGACAATTTTCCGACATTTCCATTGCCCATAGGGCACCATCCCCTTGAATATATCCAGTTACATACTGTATTTTTTGCTTTTCAGACCAGGTCTTAGGCAACACATTCTTAAATGACTTTATAAAAATTACCGGGTGGACGGATTTTTTTCTGGGATAAACACTTGGAACTGCCTGTGTTTTATAAGGCTTTCCTCTAACAGAACAGCCGACAAAGTTGGTTCGGTTGTCTGGTGTCTCTCTCGTTCGTCTCGGTAATGTTGATTACCGTAACGACCTTGGTTTGGTGAAAACATGGGTACATCGGGATAAAGATAACTGTTTGCTGCGTCGTCACTCTTACCTGTGCGTCTGTCATCAAATTCCTCTTCTGAATGTTGTTCTCTTTCGTTCTGTGCATGGTGTTTACTCTTTAGTTGCTCGTCTACATGTTTTTTCCAGTCAGGTAAGTCCTGTGTCAGAGTCTTTTGTAACTAAGCTAGGTCAGTTTGAAGTTTAGTTACAGACGTGTTTTGGGTAGGGTACACCTGTTCTACAGTGTTAGTTATTGCTTTTTTCAGTTCTGTTTCTAATGTATGGTTGATATGTTTGTGTTTTTCCTCTAAAAATTCGTCAAACTGCTGTTTTTGTTGTTTCGTCATGTCATCGACTTGGTCTACAGCCTCCTGCATTTTGACACTAAGCTCGGTCTGTTGAAAACTCATAGCTTCAAAATTTTCGGTTAAGGTACGGATCTGTTCTGGCATATCCTTAACTGTGGACTTTAAGTTATCAATGTCTTGGCTCATGTAATTTAAATCTTCGCGTACTACCTCTATCACTTGATCTGCTACCTCTCTTTTTAACTGGGTCAGTTGAGTCGTCAGATTATTTTGCATGTCGGTCAGGTTCTTCACGTCATTGTCTATTTTGTCCATTTGTGTCGTTACACTGGCTATCTGGGTAGTGACAGCGTTTATCTGCGCTGTGACATTGTCTGTGTGAGCTTGCATTTGTGCTGCAACATTTTCTACTCGTGTGTTAACAGTACCTATCTGAGCTGCAACATTTTCTGTGTGAGCTTGCATTTGTGACGCAACATTTTCTACAACTTGAGCTGCAAACTGCGACATTAAATTTGTCTGCATCTCTCTAAACATGCGTATAAGGTCTGTTTCTACTGGGTCTTGTGTATTGTCAGTATTCGTATTTGTTTCTGTAGTCGACATATTGTCGCCCGTCGCCTGCGACTGAGCACTGCCGGTCGCTGCGACTGTGTTTTCGGTATTCGCAGTACTTTCGGCCTCAAAGTTTTGTAAGGGTTGGACTATTGATTCCTCATCTGACGAACTATCCATGGTTTTTGTCTGAGATCTGAGTTTCATCATGCCGATTCACAACACAAAACAGCGTGCAGCCGAACTTTACTACCACTACAGCTCCTACTACACGTAAATAAATCACAGATGGCTTTGCACTCGTCCGTGAAAATTCACGTAGTAAAATATGTCTCTGGCAAAACAGAAGACTGATAAATGACTCTTACTTTTTTCGCGCTCAATCAATAAAAATTGTCCGCCATCTTGTGATGCATTTACATATAATAGAAAATGAACTAATGCAATTTTTACGTAAACTAAAAAGAAATGGAAAAGAATTTGGAAAAAGGAATTGATGCGTTCTACGCAGTGGGTGTCGAAAAAATGAAAAAAAAAAACTGTCCCACATTTACTTTCAACTAAAGCGGATCAGTGCTGTTGTTCTTACCTTACGTGTGTTTTTTGACGGTTTTGTAGTGAGAAGAATTAACATTAAATGGTCCAAAACTTTTTTTCGAAAATTAGTAATTTCCATGTGGTTTTTCGTTTCTGGTACGTAGCTCGCATGACATGCAACAGAAACAATATGTTGTAGTGGCAATAATGGATGGCAAGAAAAAAAGCTTAAATATTTCAACTAACAATTCTACTGATTTTTACTGAAATTATGGTCATGGCACTCGGTCGACATTGTAACGTTCCCTCTTTCTGTTTATTTAGGTTTGATTGGTTTGATTGTTATTCTTTATTTCTAATATTCGGAATCTTTTTTTTTATATTAAATTGAGCCTGAAACTTACGTAATAAATACTTCACGTGAAGTACGATTTGCAGCATAAACAAAACTTAATTTCGGAAATGTAATCCAATGAATATTAAAAGTAAAGCTTTTGAACAACGCGCGTGACTGACTAGATACATTCAGAGGGTACGTACATTAGCGTGCGAGTGGTTGCGGTCTGATGAGAAATTTTCTTTGTGAAATAATTTCGTCGTAACACACTCGGAGATTGCGAACTTACATTCAGAGTAGAGGCACGTACGCTCTATCATTCCCCGTGGCCTGGGTAAAAGAATGGCAATTATTTAAATCTAAGAGTACTTCTTTTGCATCGGACTAGTATTTTTATAAGAAAAAGAAGATTGCAGGTTCTGAATGTCTCGGCAAAACGAATCGGAAGTAATTTTAGCTGCCACGAAAGGAAATTAGAGAGCACAATCACGTACCTCTATTGTTGAGCAGCGCCGTTTTGAAGATCTTCGGCTCCATCTAAAACTCGCCTTCTCTGCTTAACATAAATACTCCATAGGCATGGGAATAAGGCTTGTTGTGCGATGAAAATAATATAAAACACATTTTGCGTCTTTTAACTCATTCATTTATCACACACACACACACACTAGTAATTAGACAGTACGACATCCCACCAGCCCATCAGAACAAAAAGGTAGTCGTTCATACAAGAAATAAAAAACGAACGGCGAAATTGTTCCTATGTCTCTCAAAGATAAAAAGTTTACCAGATATTTCTCTGGTGTGTCACTGGAACAATTTTTCAGCACCTCGGCGATTAAATCACAATATTTTCAGTTCCTTTACATTGGGAAGCAACCATTCTGATCGACATACCACCACCGCCTTCTGCTACACGATGCTTGCGCCGTTATGTGTCGCCTTCCCTCCTGGCGCCAGATGCCGAAGTCGATAGCTCTGTATTCGCCAAACGCCGAGTGCAAGGCGAGGACCGCTGAAGCCGTTTCCTGGTGTTGCTAGGGCGACATACTGTAGCTAGGCGCAGAACTGAGTTTCTCTGATAAATCGGCCCTTCGATGCACATCAGCGCGAACACGAAATTTCTAATATGAAGTACTCACTGACGATCCAAAGACGTTTCAGTATGTATGCGTCAATACCACCAGAAGAGTGCCTAAGTATTGTAAAGCGAAGGTCGATAGTTAGAGCCTCACATGAAGTATTTCATTGGCCTCACACGAGTGCGTAATGCACAGCGTGGCTGTTGCTAGGAAACGGTCTTATTCGCTGTTCGTTAATATCTAGTTTCCTTTGCATCAATGTGAAAGTGTTCCTATTACTAAATAGTGTTTTGCTACTTACAGTTGAAACTGGAAACGACGGAAGCAAACGCGCCACATTGATTCCAGAAAGGGAGGGGGCGTTTCCTACGCCACATCTGACATAGCGTCTTACATACTCTTAAACTGACAAAAAATTCATCCCACCGAAAAAGAAACAGATTTCGGAGTGAGGTTCCTTAGATCTTGAAAAAGATGGAAGTCACTGGAGAGTTTGTGTCGTACGTCAGATTCGCCAAGCTGTGTAAGGCGCCAGATTTAAGCTCTGGTTACTGTAAGGGACGTGGGTTTGAACCCCACATCTGACAATGCATTTTAAACATTATGAGACTAACGTACTCCCTTGATCTTATAGAACAAGAAAATTACGCAGAAACACACCGTGGGGACTTTACTAGAGACGACAGTGGTGGCAGTGCGGGCGTCGCAAGCCCCATAGCCCGATCTGTCGAAAAGAAATAGCGGAACATATTTTTCTCGTGCCGAGTTTTAGCTTTTCTCACGGACGTTTCCGTGGTCGCTGTGTTGTGCTTACCCTAAAAGGCAACGCGAAAGACTACCAGGCAAGTCCCAAGTGATTTGTACACGGACTAAGACATCCGCACGTCGGGCAACATTCTCGCCAACTTGTATGCCGTGACAACGACGCTGGCTCATGTCCGATCACCGAAATTAGGCAGCGTTGGGCGTCGTTAGTACTCGGGTGGGTGAGGAACAAGGAATTCCTAGTGCTGTTGGTTACTTGAGGTTTTGCCTTTTTCCTTAGTTTTTGGTGCAGCTTGCAGTAATGGTATGGTCCAGCACGCTGACCCCCCTCTAGTTCTCGGTACGCAAAGGCACGGACATGCGGCCACAGTCAAATGAAAGGGTCCGTTGTGTGTTTGGCGATGTCTCCTCTCCCAGTCGTTTCTAGCGAATGTCGTCTACATGTACCCCCATTTTCGAGCGTCAGCTTTCGCGTCAGCCGAGCACTCAAGATGCTGTGAATCGTAATACGCACTAGCCTATGAGGCGCGAAGGGGAAGCATTCGTATGGTTGAAAACACCTTCCTGAGTAAAGGAGACATTTTCAGTGCGATGTTCGGGTTTCGAATCCGCAGCAGCTACTTGGGAAGCAACCATTCTGACCGACATACCACTACCGCCTTCTGCTACGCGATGCTTGCGCCGTTATGTGTCGCCTTCCCTCCTGGCGCCAGATGCCGAAGACGATAGCTCTGTATTCGCCAAACGCCGAGTGCAAGGCGAGCACCGCTGTACCCGTTTCCTGGTGTTGCTAGGGCGACATACTGTTGCTAGGCGCAGAACTGAGTTTCTCTGATAAATCGGCCCTTCGATGCACATCAGCGCGAACACGAAATTTCTAATATGAAGTACCCACTGACGATCCAAAGACGTTTCAGTATGTATGCGTCGGTACCACCAGAAGAGTGCCTAAGTATTGTAAAGCGAAGGTCGACAGTTAGAGCCTCACATGAAGTATTTCATAGGCTTCACACGAGTGCGTAATGCAAAGCGTGGCTGTTGCTAGGAAACGGTCTTATTCGCCGTTCGTAAATATCTAGCTTCCTCTGCATCAATGTGAAGGTGTTTCTATTACTAAATAGTGTTTTGCTACTTACAGTTGAAACTGGAAATGACGGAAGCAAACGCGCCACATTGATTCCAGAAAGGGAGGGGCCGTTTCCTACGCCACAGCTGACATAGCGTCTTACATACACTTAAACTGACATAAATTCATTATCCCGAAAAAAGGAACAGATTTCGGAGTGAGGTTCCTGAGATCTTGATAAAGATGGAAGTCACTGGAGAGGTAGTGTCGTACGTCAGATTCGCCAAGCTGTGTAAGGCGCCATATTTAAGCTCTGGTTACTGTAAGGGGCGTGGGTTTGAACCCCACATCTGACAATGCATTTTAAACATTCTGAGACTAACGTACTCCCTTGATCTTATAGAACAAGAAAATTTCGCAGAAGCACACCGTGGGGACTTTACTAGAGACGACAGTGGTGGCAGTGCAGGCGTCTCAAGCCCGATAGCCCGATCGGTCGAAAAGAAATAGCGGAACATATTTTTCTCGTGCCGAGTTTTAGCTCTTCTCACGGACGTTTCCGTGGTCGCTGTGTTGTGGTTACCCTAAAAGGCAACGCGAAAGTCTACCAGGCAAGTCCCAAGTGATCTGTACACGGACTAAATCATCCGCACGTCGGGCAACATTCTCGCCAACTTGTATGCCGTGACAACGACGCTGGCTAATGTCCGATCACCGAAATTAGGCAGCGTTTGGCGTCGTTAGTACTCGGGTGGGTGAGGAACAAGGAAGTCCTAGTGCTGTTGGTTACTTGAGGTTTTGCCTTTTTCCTTAGTTTTTGGTGCAGCTTGCAGTAATGGTACGGTCCAGCACGCTGACCCCCCTCTAGTTCTTGGTACGCAAAGGCACGGACATGCGGCCACAGTCAAATGAAAGGGTCCGTTGTGTGTTTGGCGATGTCTCCTCTCCCAGTCGTTTCTAGCGAATGTCGTCTACATATACCCCCATTTTCGAGCGTCAGCTTTCGCGTCAGCCGAGCAAAGTGGAGACAAGTCAACACATGGGGACACAAGATGCTGTGAATCGTAATACGCACTAGCCTATGAGGCGCGAAGGTAAAGCATTCGCATGGTTGAAAACACATTCCTGAGTAATGGAGACATTTTCAGTGCGATGTTCGTGTTTCGAATCCGGAGCAGCTACGTGGTGTAACGCTCCCTCTTTCTGTTTATTTAGGTTTGATTTGTTTGATTGTTATTCTTTATTTCTAGTATTCGGAATCTTTTTTTTATATTAAATTGAGCCTGAAACTTACGTAATAAATACTTCACGTGAAGTACGATTTGCAGCATAAACAAAAATGAATTTCGGAAATGTAATCCAATGAATATTAAAAGTAAAGCTTTTGAACAACGCGCGTGACTGACTAGATACATTCAGAGGGTACGTACATTAGCGTGCGAGTGGTTGCGGTCTGATGAGAAATTTTCTTTGTGAAATAATTTCGTCGTAACACACTCGGAGATTGCGAACTTACATTCAGAGTAGAGGCACGTACGCTCTATCATTCCCCGTGGCCTGGGTAAAAGAATGGCAATTATTTAAATCTAAGAGTACTTCTTTTGCATCGGACTAGTATTTTTATAAGAAAAAGAAGATTGCAGGTTCTGAATGTCTCGGCAAAACGAATCGGAAGTAATTTTAGCTGCCACGAAAGGAAATTAGAGAGCACAATCACGTACCTCTATTGTTGAGCAGCGCCGTTTTGAAGATCTTCGGTTCCATCTAAAACTCGCCTTCTCTGCTTAACATAAATACTCCATAGGCATGGGAATAAGGCTTGTTGTGCGATGAAAATAATATAAAACACATTTTGCGTCTTTTAACTCATTCATTTATCACACACACACACACACTAGTAATTAGACAGTACGACATCCCACCAGCCCATCAGAACAAAAAGGTAGTCGTTCATACAAGAAATAAAAAACGAACGGCGAAATTGTTCCTATGTCTCTCAAAGATAAAAAGTTTACCAGATATTTCTCTGGTGTGTCACTGGAACAATTTTTCAGCACCTCTGCGATTAAATCACAATATTTTCAGTTCCTTTACATCGCCCCCTTGGGCGAATTGTCTGAAGATATGTCAATTTTGCGGGCAATGAGCCCAAACACTTTGTACACTGGTAGTCCTTGACTGTTATTCACACGTAATGGGATTCCACTGTCAGTGTCTCTCTCCTGATCACTTCATTCTACAAACATGGTTTTGATGCCAGTTTTGACACATGACAATGAGGACTAAACATTTATATAAGGATACACAGAACACATGTGAAACACACATAAACTTACATACTATACACACAAAATTATTACATCGTCCTTGACACAAAATCATCACATTTGGATAATTGTTACATCCTCCTATTACCTTCTTTCTTCTCTCTTTTTTTTTTTTGTATTGTATACACAAAATTATTTTATAATTTCTTAGTACATCGCATTATACAAAGGTATTACATTGTTTTATACATAGTCTATCGCTATATAAACAGTCTTCTTTTACACTTGCTGCTCATAAAATTCATAATTCCTAAGTCTTTTTTTTTTATTAAAAAAATATTTCAGGAAAGTCACATATTTATTAGAGTGTTCGGATCTAGATTGTGGGTTAATAGTCGTGTCTGGGGCAGCAAGAGGCGTTAGCTCTTGCTTAGAGTTGGTTCTGCTTTCCACTGCTTCTCTCTTCTACACCAAGATCTGCTTAGTGACATCCTTTCCGTATTTTACTATTGTCTCGTCATGAGTAATATAAACATGTAACAAACAGAAGTTCACATGGATTAATACTTAGTCTAACTTAATACTAATACATATATATACATATAAACATAGGCGTTGTTCAAAGGTAACGTGGGGCGTGAATCATGAGCTGGGGTAGTCAGACTTTATTTCGGGTTTCAGGAATCTGTTTCTACATGTCTTGGCACTTCGTTTGGTGTCCATTTAAACGTAGATTTTGCTTTGCATTTAAATTGTCCTTCTATGTTATGCCGTTAGCCAATAATGTGTCATATGCACATAACTGCACTCGCAACAATCAGTTTGGTGGCGCGCTGCGCGCCGTGTGGAACTCGGCAATTGCGCGGGCCCACCGCCGTAAAGCGATGCCGCGCGTTTCGGTCCAAACTTTTCAGTGTCTCGTGCAGTGTTCGCAGAGTTTGCAAAAAAACCAACCGCACTTGTTTCCACTTGCTGTACACCTTGGCTGTGGGAAGGGACCACTCGGTGCCTCCGAAGTCCACTGCACAAAGGTAAGTACTGCACTTCACTATTTGGCTAGCAACGGCACACTGTCCTATGTAGTGCACAAACACTTGTACCGCCGCAGTCTTCGTCGATTCACTATGTCTCTTTTACCTCGAAGGAAAAGGTTAGTGATATGAAACGTATTTTCACTTGTCTATTTGCATATAGCTCACAGGTCACTGACACTGAATAACATTGTCACACTGTCCTGTCCATTCAGAAACAAAACTGTAGCTCATGATATCACTAGCTTGTCTTTTATGATAAATACCCACGTTCGTTATTTGTTCCAGCGATTTTTTACTGAACCTTGTCGGCGTACCTTTTTGCTCATAACATTTTTATTACATAAATTGGTAGGTGATTGTGTTCTCAGAAAGTACGTGCCTTTAATACTATATTTCGCGATCGTGACACTGCCTGACATCTCATAGAGCATGGGAGAACACGTTTGAGAACAACAGCATTTTTTTACTCTATGTCGTGCTACTGATGCACTTATGTATTGAAATAACAATACTAGGACATGAACGCACTATAAGTGCTTTTAGAAGTTGTCTCCAAATGAGACAAAGTTTGTTCATTCTCTACCCGCGAGTTGCTATGTGGGAGGGGGATTCTTTCATCCTTTCGTCACCCAAGTTTGTAACAACGCATGGTACACACACATCATAAACATAAAGGAATAAAATAATAATAGGAAATGAGTAAACAGACATAAATAAATCACTATACATAAATTGCTAGGTAGTACAAACAACAGATTAATAATGAAGCTTGGCTGCTGTGCGCTACTGCCTCTAAAGTCTGTGCTCGCGTATATGGTGTTTTTTTTGTGTTCATATTTGTGTTACTTCTTCTCCTTCCATCAAATATCTTCCGCTCAGATTGGTCAAATTATTATAAACACATAAAAAAATATAATCAATGTACTGCATCCCTCTAAAGTCAGCGTACATCCTTCGTATTTTCATACCAAAAGAAATAGATTATTAAAATTCTTTGGCGTTACTGGGTATCACGTAGTGTTTCTCAGTGATCTTGGTAATGTTTTATTACGTCAATCGTCAGTCATAGTGACATTAATGTAACATCATGACTTTTCCCCGCCGATTGAAGTCTCGCAGTATCTCGCCGAGCGCCACCTGTAAATAATTGTGTTTGTTTCGGCGTTACCTCATTTTTTCGGCTAGTTGGCTACCTGTAACTCACCTTATACATACTCCTTTATTTTTTTTTATAAGGGACGGTGTTATGTTTGCTTCAGTTAACATTCACAGATTGTACCTCAACATCGTACTTGCATTCAAACATGTATATAAAGTTAAAAAAAAAATTATCTGCATAACAGTAAGATCACACAAGTTGTTATTCAAGTATCCTATCTTTTGGTGCACTTTTCTTAGATCAAGTTACTGTGCGTATGGTATATATATATATATATATATATATATATATATATATATATATATATATATATATATATATATATATAGTACCCTACACTTTCATTAGCAGTTAGGAATCCTTTTTTATAATTGCAGCATACAAAAAAATTTAAGGTCGTGTTTTGTGCGATATATTTATAGATAAAAACTCGTGGTGTGGATACGTCAAAAACACAAAATACTTTCTCAGCAACCTATCGTGTACTTGCGTCACAAATTTAACCTTTGTACCTTAGGGAGTCCAATATTTTTCTTTGTAACTTACCCTGTACCTTACTGCCTTGATACACAAGTGGCAAAAAAAAAGAATAAATAACTTACATCTATTTTGCTGTGAGGTCTGTGCCAATTGTTCGCTCCAGATACCTCCGTACATAAACTTAAAACTAAAATACCACTGTGACCAAACAAAAAACATTCCGTCAAAACTTACAAGTACACTTCGCGTTAAACATCGCTAGTCACCAACTGACGTGCATGTCCTAGCTTACCTGTGTCTTGCGTCCACGTTCACTGACAAATGTAAACAGAAATAGTGAAATGCTCTGATTCACTTAGCTGCATAAGATGTATTTTCTTTATCCTAATCGTGCTCGTTCCTTTTTTTACAGTAACTTATTTTATACTTGTGCATTATTAGATAAGACGTATGATACTTAATTATAGTAGAATTTTCTTAAGTCTCTGTGTGCATACAGCCCTTTGATCTTACCACTGTGAGGGTATGCAAGTAAATAACAACCGTCGTGCGGAATATGTGCGATTACGTACGGACCAGTATATTTCATTTGCCACTTAGCGTTTTTCTTAGCTAGCAAGGAAGATTTCACGTGAGTTTTGAGTAACACCTTTTCTCTGATTATAAATCTGGTAACACCATGTAGCTTTTTATCATAATTTACTATCATGACAGTATGGATCGCCCCCACGACTATCTATGGCCAAGACTGGGGAGCATGATAAGGGCATGTTTAGTTTAATGCTACGCGGTTCACATCTGTTTGTGTTTCGTTTGCGACTTCAATTATGTTTACCCCTGACGTGTTGCTCCTTAGTTGAGTATTTCTGTCGTGGTTTTGCCCTGAGTTTAGCGGAATAGTGTCACCTAGCGTTTCTGATTGATAGGCTTGGCTGTTAGCAGGATATTGCCACTGCCTACTTTGATGATCTCCCGTTTGGTTGCGGCTAAATTCAGGCTGGAAATTATTATAACTATTTCCCCACTGGTTCCTATTGCCATTTCTGTACCAGTTACGTTTTCGGTCACCGGAATAACCAGAAAAATTCCTATCCCCGTTTTTTCTTTTTCTATTGTATTGCGGATGGCAGGTCTGATTGTAGCAGTTGTAATTTCCTCCCGAACTCGGGCCTGGCATCTGTGCTGTAGGGGCGCGATCGACAAAAGCCGGTCGCGATTCAGCCGCGCACGCTACATTGTTGACGCCGTAATGCGGCTGGCGCTGTATAAGCTGGTTGCTACCGCTGCCACGAAAATTGTTTTGGTAGGCTTGATTTTGCCTAGCATCCTCATTAATTAAATCGATAGAATCTAATACAGATAGGAAATATTCGAGATTGCTCTCTGGTACTTGTACTAATTTTTCTCTGATACTGATCGGTAATTGTGCCTTCAGGATGCGCAGTACGTCTGTGTGTGTGACGGGCTCGTCCCAGAATCGCGTTTCGTTTAAGTATTTTTCAAAATACTTCCGGAGTGATCCAAATTTTGGATTGTATGGCTCCGGGTTAAACAGAGCTTTTCTCAATCTCTCTTGTACACCATGGGACCAATACTTAGATAAAAATGCAGCTTCAAATTGTTCTAATGTCTGACAATTTTCCGACATTTCCATTGCCCATAGGGCACCATCCCCTTGAATATATCCAGTTACATACTGTATTTTTTGCTTTTCAGACCAGGTCTTAGGCAACACATTCTTAAATGACTTTATAAAAATTACCGGGTGGACGGATTTTTTTCTGGGATAAACACTTGGAACTGCCTGTGTTTTATAAGGCTTTCCTCTAACAGAACAGCCGACAAAGTTGGTTCGGTTGTCTGGTGTCTCTCTCGTTCGTCGCGGTAATGTTGATTACCGTAACGAACTTGGTTTGGTGAAAACATGGGTACATCGGGATAAAGATAACTGTTTGCTGCGTCGTCACTCTTACCTGTGCGTCTGTCATCAAATTCCTCTTCTGAATGTTGTTCTCTTTCGTTCTGTGCATGGTGTTTACTCTTTAGTTGCTCGTCTACATGTTTTTTCCAGTCAGGTAAGTCCTGTGTCAGAGTCTTTTGTAACTAAGCTAGGTCAGTTTGAAGTTTAGTTACAGACGTGTTTTGGGTAGGGTACACCTGTTCTACAGTGTTAGTTATTGCTTTTTTCAGTTCTGTTTCTAATGTATGGTTGATATGTTTGTGTTTTTCCTCTAAAAATTCGTCAAACTGCTGTTTTTGTTGTTTCGTCATGTCATCGACTTGGTCTACAGCCTCCTGCATTTTGACACTAAGCTCGGTCTGTTGAAAACTCATAGCTTCAAAATTTTCGGTTAAGGTACGGATCTGTTCTGGCATATCCTTAACTGTGGACTTTAAGTTATCAATGTCTTGGCTCATGTAATTTAAATCTTCGCGTACTACCTCTATCACTTGATCTGCTACCTCTCTTTTTAACTGGGTCAGTTGAGTCGTCAGATTATTTTGCATGTCGGTCAGGTTCTTCACGTCATTGTCTATTTTGTCCATTTGTGTCGTTACACTGGCTATCTGGGTAGTGACAGCGTTTATCTGCGCTGTGACATTGTCTGTGTGAGCTTGCATTTGTGCTGCAACATTTTCTACTCGTGTGTTAACAGTACCTATCTGAGCTGCAACATTTTCTGTGTGAGCTTGCATTTGTGACGCAACATTTTCTACAACTTGAGCTGCAAACTGCGACATTAAATTTGTCTGCATCTCTCTAAACATGCGTATAAGGTCTGTTTCTACTGGGTCTTGTGTATTGTCAGTATTCGTATTTGTTTCTGTAGTCGACATATTGTCGCCCGTCGCCTGCGACTGAGCACTGCCGGTCACTGCGACTGTGTTTTCGGTATTCGCAGTACTTTCGGCCTCAAAGTTTTGTAAGGGTTGGACTATTGATTCCTCATCTGACGAACTATCCATGGTTTTTGTCTGAGATCTGAGTTTCATCATGCCGATTCACAACACAAAACAGCGTGCAGCCGAACTTTACTACCACTACAGCTCCTACTACACGTAAATAAATCACAGATGGCTTTGCACTCGTCCGTGAAAATTCACGTAGTAAAATATGTCTCTGGCAAAACAGAAGACTGATAAATGACTCTTACTTTTTTCGCGCTCAATCAATAAAAATTGTCCGCCATCTTGTGATGCATTTACATATAATAGAAAATGAACTAATGCAATTTTTACGTAAACTAAAAAGAAATGGAAAAGAATTTGGAAAAAGGAATTGATGCGTTCTACGCAGTGGGTGTCGAAAAAATGAAAAAAAAAAAACTGTCCCACATTTACTTTCAACTAAAGCGGATCAGTGCTGTTGTTCTTACCTTACGTGTGTTTTTTGACGGTTTTGTAGTGAGAAGAATTAACATTAAATGGTCCAAAACTTTTTTCGAAAATTAGTAATTTCTATGTGGTTTTTCGTTTCTGGTACGTAGCTCGCATGACATGCAACAGAAACAATATGTTGTAGTGGCAATAATGGATGGCAAGAAAAAAAGCTTAAATATTTCAACTAACAATTCTACTGATTTTTACTGAAATTATGGTCATGGCACTCGGTCGCCATTGTAACGTTCCCTCTTTCTGTTTATTTAGGTTTGATTTGTTTGATTGTTATTCTTTATTTCTAATATTCGGAATCTTTTTTTTTTATTAAATTGAGCCTGAAACTTACGTAATAAATACTTCGCGTGAAGTACGATTTGCAGCATAAACAAAAATTAATTTCGGAAATGTAATCCACTGAATATTAAAATTAAAGCTTTTGAACAACGCGCGTGACTGACTAGATACATTCAGAGGGTACGTACATTCGCGTGCGAGTGGTTGCGGTCTGATGAGAAATTTTCATTGTGAAATAATTTCGTCGTAACACACTCGGAGATTGCGAACGTACATTCAGAGTAGAGGCACGTACGTTCTATCATTCCCCGTGGCCTGGGTAAAAGAATGGCAATTATTTAAATCTAAGAGTATTTCTTTTGCATCGAACTAGTATTTTTATAAGAAAAAGAAGATTGCAGATTCTGAATGTCTCGGCAAAACGAATCGGAAGTAATTTTAGCGGACACGAAAGGAAAGTAGAGAGCACAATCACGTACCTCTATTGTTGAGCAGCGCCGTTTTGAAGATCTTCGGTTCCATCTAAAACTCGCCTTCTCTGCTTAACATAAATACTCCATAGGCATGGGAATAAGGCTTGTTGTGCGATGAAAATAATATAAAACACATCTTGCGTCTTTTAACTCATTCATGTATCACACACACACACACACACACTAGTAATTAGACAGTACGACATCCCACCAGCCCATCAGAACAAAAAGGTAGTCGTTCATACAAGAAATAAAAAACGAAAGGCGAAATTGTTCCTATGTCTCTCAAAGATAAAAAGTTTACCAGATATTTCTCTGGTGTGTCACTGGAACAATTTTTCAGCACCTCTGCGATTAAATCACAATATTTTCAGTTCCTTTACATCGCCCCCTTGGGCGATTTGTCTGAAGAAATGTCAATTTTGCGGGCAATGAGCCCAAACACTTTGTACACTGGTAGTCCTTGACTGTTATTCACACGTAATGGGATTCCACTGTCAGTGTCTCTCTCCCGATCACTTCATTCTACAAACATGGTTTTGATGCCAGTTTTGACACATGACAATGAGGACTAAACATTTATATAAGGATACACAGAACACATGTGAAACACACATAAACTTACATACTATACACACAAAATTATTACATCGTCCTTGACACAAAATCATCACATTTGGATAATTGTTACATCCTCCTATTACCTTCTTTCTTCTCTCTTTTTTTTGTATTGTATACACAAAATTATTTTATTATTTCTTGGTACATCGCATTATACAAAGGTATTACATTGTTTTATACATAGTCTATCGCTATATAAACAGTCTTCTTTTACACTTGCTGCTCATAAAATTCATAATTCCTAAGTCTTTTTTTTTTTTTTTTTTGATTAAAAAAATATTTCAGGAAAGTCACATATTTATTAGAGTGTTCGGATCTAGATTGTGGGTTAATAGTCGTGTCTGGGGCAGCAAGAGGCGTTAGCTCTTGCTTAGAGTTGGTTCTGCTTTCCACTGCTTCTCTCTTCTACGCCAAGATCTGCTTAGTGACATCCTTTCCGTATTTTACTATTGTCTCGTCATGAGTAATATAAACATGTAACAAACAGAAGTTCACATGGATTAATACTTAGTCTAACTTAATACTAATACATATATATACATATAAACATAGGCGTTGTTCAAAGGTAACGTGGGGCGTGAATCATGAGCTGGGGTAGTCAGACTTTATTTCGGGTTTCAGGAATCTGTGTTTCTACATGTCTTGGCACTTCGTTGGGTGTCCATTTAAACGTAGATTTTGCTTTGCATTTAAATTGTCCTTCTATGTTATGCCGTTAGCCAATAATGTGTCATATGCACATAACTGCACTCACAACAATCAGTTTGGTGGCGCGCTGCGCGCCGTGTGGAACTCGGCAATTGCGCGGGCCCACCGCCGTAAAGCGATGCCGCGCGTTTCGGTCCAAACTTTTCAGTGTCTCGTGCAGTGTTCGCAGAGTTTGCAAAAAAACCAACCGCACTTGTTTCCACTTGCTGTACACCTTGGCTGTGGGAAGGGACCACTCGGTGCCTCCGAAGTCCACTGCACAAAGGTAAGTACTGCACTTCACTATTTGGCTAGCAACGGCACACTGTCCTATGTAGTGCACAAACACTTGTACCGCCGCAGTCTTCGTCGATTCACTATGTCTCTTTTACCTCGAAGGAAAAGGTTAGTGATATGAAACGTATTTTCACTTGTCTATTTGCATATAGCTCACAGGTCACTGACACTGAATAACATTGTCACACTGTCCTGTCCATTCAGAAACAAAACTGTAGCTCATGATATCACTAGCTTGTCTTTTATGATAAATGCCCACGTTCGTTATTTGTTCCAGCGATTTTTTACTGAACCTTGTCGGCGTACCTTTTTGCTCATAACATTTTTATTACATAAATTGGTAGGTGATTGTGTTCTCAGAAAGTACGTGCCTTTAATACTATATTTCGCGATCGTGACACTGCCTGACATCTCATAGAGCATGGGAGAACACGTTTGAGAACAACAGCATTTTTTTACTCTATGTCGTGCTACTGATGCACTTATGTATTGAAATAACAATACTAGGACATGAACGCACTATAAGTGCTTTTAGAAGTTGTCTCCAAATGAGACAAAGTTTGTTCATTCTCTACCCGCGAGTTGCTATGTGGGAGGGGGATTCTTTCATCCTTTCGTCACCCAAGTTTGTAACAACGCATGGTACACACACATCATAAACATAAAGGAATAAAATAATAATAGGAAATGAGTAAACAGACATAAATAAATCACTATACATAAATTGCTAGGTAGTACAAACAACAGATTAATAATGAAGCTTGGCTGCTGTGCGCTACTGCCTCTAAAGTCTGTGCTCGCGTATATGGTGTTTTTTTTGTGTTCATATTTGTGTTACTTCTTCTCCTTCCATCAAATATCTTCCGCTCAGATTGGTCAAATTATTATAAACACATAAAAAAATATAATCAATGTACTGCATCCCTCTAAAGTCAGCGTACATCCTTCGTATTTTCATACCAAAAGAAATAGATTATTAAAATTCTTTGGCGTTACTGGGTATCACGTAGTGTTTCTCAGTGATCTTGGTAATGTTTTATTACGTCAATCGTCAGTCATAGTGACATTAATGTAACATCATGACTTTTCCCCGCCGATTGAAGTCTCGCAGTATCTCGCCGAGCGCCACCTGTAAATAATTGTGTTTGTTTCGGCGTTACCTCATTTTTTCGGCTAGTTGGCTACCTGTAACTCACCTTATACATACTCCTTTATTTTTTTTTATAAGGGACGGTGTTATGTTTGCTTCAGTTAACATTCACAGATTGTACCTCAACATCGTACTTGCATTCAAACATGTATATAAAGTTAAAAAAAAAATTATCTGCATAACAGTAAGATCACACAAGTTGTTATTCAAGTATCCTATCTTTTGGTGCACTTTTCTTAGATCAAGTTACTGTGCGTATGGTATATATATATATATATATATATATATATATATATATATATATATATATATATATATATATATATATATATATAGTACCCTACACTTTCATTAGCAGTTAGGAATCCTTTTTTATAATTGCAGCATACAAAAAAATTTAAGGTCGTGTTTTGTGCGATATATTTATAGATAATAACTCGTGGTGTGGATACGTCAAAGACACAAAATACTTTCTCAGCAACCTATCGTGTACTTGCGTCACAAATTTAACCTTTGTACCTTAGGGAGTCCAATATTTTTCTTTGTAACTTACCCTGTACCTTACTGCCTTGATACACAAGTGGCAAAAAAAAAAGAATAAATAACTTACATCTATTTTGCTGTGAGGTCTGTGCCAATTGTTCGCTCCAGATACCTACGTACATAAACTTAAAACTAAAATACCACTGTGACCAAACAAAAAACATTCCGTCAAAACTTACAAGTACACTTCGCGTTAAACATCGCTAGTCACCAACTGACGTGCATGTCCTAGCTTACCTGTGTCTTGCGTCCACGTTCACTGACAAATGTAAACAGAAATAGTGAAATGCTCTGATTCACTTAGCTGCATAAGATGTATTTTCTTTATCCTAATCGTGCTCGTTCCTTTTTTTACAGTAACTTATTTTATACTTGTGCATTATTAGATAAGACGTATGATACTTAATTATAGTAGAATTTTCTTAAGTCTCTGTGTGCATACAGCCCTTTGATCTTACCACTGTGAGGGTATGCAAGTAAATAACAACCGTCGTGCGGAATATGTGCGATTACGTACGGACCAGTATATTTCATTTGCCACTTAGCGTTTTTCTTAGCTAGCAAGGAAGATTTCACGTGAGTTTTGAGTAACACCTTTTCTCTGATTATAAATCTGGTAACACCATGTAGCTTTTTATCATAATTTACTATCATGACAGTATGGATCGCCCCCACGACTATCTATGGCCAAGACTGGGGAGCATGATAAGGGCATGTTTAGTTTAATGCTACGCGGTTCACATCTGTTTGTGTTTCGTTTGCGACTTCAATTATGTTTACCCCTGACGTGTTGCTCCTTAGTTGAGTATTTCTGTCGTGGTTTTGCCCTGAGTTTAGCGGAATAGTGTCACCTAGCGTTTCTGATTGATAGGCTTGGCTGTTAGCAGGATATTGCCACTGCCTACTTTGATGATCTCCCGTTTGGTTGCGGCTAAATTCAGGCTGGAAATTATTATAACTATTTCCCCACTGGTTCCTATTGCCATTTCTGTACCAGTTACGTTTTCGGTCACCGGAATAACCAGAAAAATTCCTATCCCCGTTTTTTCTTTTTCTATTGTATTGCGGATGGCAGGTCTGATTGTAGCAGTTGTAATTTCCTCCCGAACTCGGGCCTGGCATCTGTGCTGTAGGGGCGCGATCGACAAAAGCCGGTCGCGATTCAGCCGCGCACGCTACATTGTTGACGCCGTAATGCGGCTGGCGCTGTATAAGCTGGTTGCTACCGCTGCCACGAAAATTGTTTTGGTAGGCTTGATTTTGCCTAGCATCCTCATTAATTAAATCGATAGAATCTAATACAGATAGGAAATATTCGAGATTGCTCTCTGGTACTTGTACTAATTTTTCTCTGATACTGATCGGTAATTGTGCCTTCAGGATGCGCAGTACGTCTGTGTGTGTGACGGGCTCGTCCCAGAATCGCGTTTCGTTTAAGTATTTTTCAAAATACTTCCGGAGTGATCCAAATTTTGGATTGTATGGCTCCGGGTTAAACAGAGCTTTTCTCAATCTCTCTTGTACACCATGGGACCAATACTTAGATAAAAATGCAGCTTCAAATTGTTCTAATGTCTGACAATTTTCCGACATTTCCATTGCCCATAGGGCACCATCCCCTTGAATATATCCAGTTACATACTGTATTTTTTGCTTTTCAGACCAGGTCTTAGGCAACACATTCTTAAATGACTTTATAAAAATTACCGGGTGGACGGATTTTTTTCTGGGATAAACACTTGGAACTGCCTGTGTTTTATAAGGCTTTCCTCTAACAGAACAGCCGACAAAGTTGGTTCGGTTGTCTGGTGTCTCTCTCGTTCGTCGCGGTAATGTTGATTACCGTAACGAACTTGGTTTGGTGAAAACATGGGTACATCGGGATAAAGATAACTGTTTGCTGCGTCGTCACTCTTACCTGTGCGTCTGTCATCAAATTCCTCTTCTGAATGTTGTTCTCTTTCGTTCTGTGCATGGTGTTTACTCTTTAGTTGCTCGTCTACATGTTTTTTCCAGTCAGGTAAGTCCTGTGTCAGAGTCTTTTGTAACTAAGCTAGGTCAGTTTGAAGTTTAGTTACAGACGTGTTTTGGGTAGGGTACACCTGTTCTACAGTGTTAGTTATTGCTTTTTTCAGTTCTGTTTCTAATGTATGGTTGATATGTTTGTGTTTTTCCTCTAAAAATTCGTCAAACTGCTGTTTTTGTTGTTTCGTCATGTCATCGACTTGGTCTACAGCCTCCTGCATTTTGACACTAAGCTCGGTCTGTTGAAAACTCATAGCTTCAAAATTTTCGGTTAAGGTACGGATCTGTTCTGGCATATCCTTAACTGTGGACTTTAAGTTATCAATGTCTTGGCTCATGTAATTTAAATCTTCGCGTACTACCTCTATCACTTGATCTGCTACCTCTCTTTTTAACTGGGTCAGTTGAGTCGTCAGATTATTTTGCATGTCGGTCAGGTTCTTCACGTCATTGTCTATTTTGTCCATTTGTGTCGTTACACTGGCTATCTGGGTAGTGACAGCGTTTATCTGCGCTGTGACATTGTCTGTGTGAGCTTGCATTTGTGCTGCAACATTTTCTACTCGTGTGTTAACAGTACCTATCTGAGCTGCAACATTTTCTGTGTTAGCTTGCATTTGTGACGCAACATTTTCTACAACTTGAGCTGCAAACTGCGACATTAAATTTGTCTGCATCTCTCTAAACATGCGTATAAGGTCTGTTTCTACTGGGTCTTGTGTATTGTCAGTATTCGTATTTGTTTCTGTAGTCGACATATTGTCGCCCGTCGCCTGCGACTGAGCACTGCCGGTCGCTGCGACTGTGTTTTCGGTATTCGCAGTACTTTCGGCCTCAAAGTTTTGTAAGGGTTGGACTATTGATTCCTCATCTGACGAACTATCCATGGTTTTTGTCTGAGATCTGAGTTTCATCATGCCGATTCACAACACAAAACAGCGTGCAGCCGAACTTCACTACCACTACAGCTCCTACTACACGTAAATAAATCACAGATGGCTTTGCACTCGTCCGTGAAAATTCACGTAGTAAAATATGTCTCTGGCAAAACAGAAGACTGATAAATGACTCTTACTTTTTTCGCGCTCAATCAATAAAAATTGTCCGCCATCTTGTGATGCATTTACATATAATAGAAAATGAACTAATGCAATTTTTACGTAAACTAAAAAGTAATGGAAAAGAATTTGGAAAAAGGAATTGATGCGTTCTACGCAGTGGGTGTCGAAAAAATGAAAAAAAAGTGTCCCACATTTACTTTCAACTAAAGCGAATCAGTGCTGTTGTTCTTACCTTACGTGTGTTTTTTGACGGTTTTGTAGTGAGAAGAATTAACATTAAATGGTCCAAAACTTTTTTCGAAAATTAGTAATTTCCATGTGGTTTTTCGTTTCTGGTACGCAGCTCGCATGACATGCAACAGAAACAATATGTTGTAGTGGCAATAATGGATGGCAAGAAAAAAAGCTTAAATATTTCAACTAACAATTCTACTGATTTTTACTGAAATTATGGTCATGGCACTCGGTCGCCATTGTAACGTTCCCTCTTTCTGTTTATTTAGGTTTGATTTGTTTGATTGTTATTCTTTATTTCTAATATTCGGAATCTTTTTTTTATTAAATTGAGCCTGAAACTTACGTAATAAATACTTCGCGTGAAGTACGATTTGCAGCATAAACAAAAATTAATTTCGGAAATGTAACCCACTGAATATTAAAATTAAAGCTTTTGAACAACGCGCGTGACTGACTAGATACATTCAGAGGGTACGTACATTCGCGTGCGAGTGGTTGCGGTCTGATGAGAAATTTTCATTGTGAAATAATTTCGTCGTAACACACTCGGAGATTCCGAACGTACGTTCAGAGTAGAGGCAAGTACATTCTATCATTCCCCGCGGCCTGGGTAAAAGAATGGCAATTATTTAAATCTAAGAGTATTTCTTTTGCATCGACCTAGTATTTTTATAAGAAAAAGAAGATTGCAGGTTCTGAATGTCTCGGCAAAACGAATCGGAAGTAATTTTAGCGGCCACGAAAGGAAAGTAGAGAGCACAATCACGTACCTCTATTGTTGAGCAGCGCCGTTTTGAAGATCTTCGGTTCCATCTAAAACTCGCCTTCTCTGCTTAACATAAATACTCCATAGGCATGGGAATAAGGCTTGTTGTGCGATGAAAATAATATAAAACACATCTTGCGTCTTTTAACTCATTCATGTATCACACACACACACACACTAGTAATTAGACAGTACGACATCCCACCAGCCCATCAGAACAAAAAGGTAGTCGTTCATACAAGATATAAAAAACGAAAGGCGAAATTGTTCCTATGTCTCTCAAAGATAAAAAGTTTACCAGATATTTCTCTGGTGTGTCACTGGAACAATTTTTCAGCACCTATGCGATTAAATCACAATATTTTCAGTTCCTTTACATTGGGAAGCAACCATTCTGATCGAAATACCACCACCGCCTTCTGCTACGCGATGCTTGCGCCGTTATGTGTCGCCTTCCCTCCTGGCGCAAGATGCCGAAGTCGATACCTCTGTATTCGCCAAACGCCGAGTGCAAGGCGAGCACCGCTGAACCCGTTTCCTGGTGTTGCTAGGGCGACATACTGTAGCTAGGCGCAGAACTGAGTTTCTCTGATAAATCGGCCCTTCGATGCACATCAGCGCGAACACGAAATTTCTAATATGAAGTACTCACTGACGATCCAAAGACGTTTCAGTATGTATGCGTCGGTACCACCAGAAGAGTGCCTAAGTATTGTAAAGCGAAGGTCGACAGTTAGAGCCTCACATGAAGTATTTCATTGGCTTCACACGAGTGCGTGATGCAAAGCGTGGCTAGTGCTAGGAAACGGTCTTATTCGCCGTTCGTAAATATCTAGCTTCCTTTGCATCAATGTGAAAGTGTTTCTATTACTAAATAGTGTTTTGCTACTTACAGTTGAAACTGGAAACGACGGAAGCAAACGCGCCACATTGATTCCAGAAAGGGAGGGGCCGTTTCCTACGCCACAGCTGACATAGCGCCTTACATACTCTTAAACTGACATAAAAATTCATCCTACCGAAAAAAGAAACAGATTTCGGAGTGAGGTTCCTGAGATCTTGATAAAGATGGAAGTCACTGGAGAGGTTGAGTCGCCCGTCACATTCGCCAAGCTGTGTAAGGCGCCAGATTTAAGCTCTGGTTACTGTAAGAGACGTGGGTTTGAACCCCACATCTGACAATGCATTTTAAACATTCTGAGACTAACGTACTCCCTTGATCTTATAGAACAAGAAAATTACGCAGAAACACACCGTGGGCACTTTACTAGAGACGACAGTGGTGGCAGTGCAGGCGTCGCAAGCCCGATAGCCCGATCGGTCGAAATGAAATAGCGGAACATATTTTTCTCGTGCCGACTTTTAGCTCTTCTCACGGACGTTTCCGTAGGTCGTTGTGTTGTGGCTTCCCAAAAGGGCAACGAGAAAGACTACCAGGCAAGTCCCAAGTGATCTGTACACGGACTAAGACATCCGCACGTCGGGCAACATTCTCGCCAACTTGTATGCCGTGACAATGACGCTGGCTCATGTCCGATCACCGAAATTAGGCAGCGTTGGGCGTCGTTAGTACTCGGGTGGGTGAGGAAGAAGGAAGTCCTAGTGCTGTTGGTTACTTAAGGTTTTGCCTTTTTCCTTAGTTTTTGGTGCAGCTTGCATTAATGGTACGTTCCAGCACGCTGACCCCCTCTAGTTCTCGGTACGCAAAGGCACGGACATGCGGCCATAGTCAAATGAAAGGGTCCGTTGTGTGTTTGGCGATGTCTCCTCTCCCAGTCGTTTCTAGTGAATGTCGTCTACACATACCCCCATTTTCGAGCGTCAGCTTTTGCGTCAACCGAGCAAAGTCGAGACCAGTCGACACATGGGGACACAAGATGCTGTGAATCGTAATACGCACTAGCCTATGAGGCGCGAAGGGAAAGCATTCGTATGGTTGAAAACACCTTCGTAAGTAAAGGAGACATTTTCAGTGCGATGTTCGGGTTCCGAATCCGGAGCAGCTACTTGGGAAGCAACCTTTCTGACCGACATACCGACACCGCCTTCTGCTACGCGATGCTTGCGCCGTTATGTGTCGCCTTCCCTCCTGGCGCCAGATGCTGAAGACGATATCTCTGTATTCGCCAAACGCCGAGTGCAAGGCGAGCACCGCTGAACCCGTTTCCTGGTGTTGCTAGGGTGACATACGGTAGCTAGGCCCAGAACTGAGTTTCTCTGTTAAATCGGCCCTTCGATGCACATCAGCGCGAACACGAAATTTCTAATATGAAGTACTCACTGACGATCCAAACACGTTTCAGTATGTATGCGTAGGTACCACCAGAAGAGTGCCTAAGTATTGTAAAGCGAAGGTCGACAGTTAGAGCCTCACATGAAGTATGTCATTGGATTCACACGAGTGCGTAATGCACAGCGTGGCTGTTGCTAGGAAACGGTCTTATTCGCCGTTCGTTAATATCTAGTTTCCTTTGCATCAATGTGAAAGTGTTCCTGTTACTAAATATTGTTTTGCTACTTACAGTTGAAACTGGAAGCGACGGAAGCAAAGGCGCCACATTGATTCCAGAAAGGGAGGGGGCCCTTCCTACGCCATATCTGACATAGCGTCTTACATACTCTTAAACCGACATAAATTCATCCTACCGAACAAAGAAACAGATTTCGGAGTGAGGTTCCTGAGATCTTGATAAAGATGGAAGTCACTGGAGACGTTGTGTCGTACGTCACATTCGCCAAGCTGTGTAAGGCGCCAGATTTAAGCTCTGTTTACTGTAAGAGACGTGGGTTTGAACCCCACATCTGACAATGCATTTTAAACATTCTGAGACTAACGTACTCCCTTGATCTTATAGAACAAGAAAATTACGCAGAAACACACCGTGGGCACTTTACTAGAGACGACAGTGGTGGCAGTGCAGGCGTCGCAAGCCCGATAGCCCGATCGGTCGAAATGAAATAGCGGAACATATTTTTCTCGTGCCGACTTTTAGCTCTTCTCACGGACGTTTCCGTAGGTCGTTGTGTTGTGGCTTCCCAAAAGGGCAACGAGAAAGACTACCAGGCAAGTCCCAAGTGATCTGTACACGGACTAAGACATCCGCACGTCGGGCAACATTCTCGCCAACTTGTATGCCGTGACAATGACGCTGGCTCATGTCCGATCACCGAAATTAGGCAGCGTTGGGCGTCGTTAGTACTCGGGTGGGTGAGGAAGAAGGAAGTCCTAGTGCTGTTGGTTACTTAAGGTTTTGCCTTTTTCCTTAGTTTTTGGTGCAGCTTGCATTAATGGTACGTTCCAGCACGCTGACCCCCTCTAGTTCTCGGTACGCAAAGGCACGGACATGCGGCCATAGTCAAATGAAAGGGTCCGTTGTGTGTTTGGCGATGTCTCCTCTCCCAGTCGTTTCTAGTGAATGTCGTCTACACATACCCCCATTTTCGAGCGTCAGCTTTTGCGTCAACCGAGCAAAGTCGAGACCAGTCGACACATGGGGACACAAGATGCTGTGAATCGTAATACGCACTAGCCTATGAGGCGCGAAGGGAAAGCATTCGTATGGTTGAAAACACCTTCGTAAGTAAAGGAGACATTTTCAGTGCGATGTTCGGGTTCCGAATCCGGAGCAGCTACTTGGGAAGCAACCTTTCTGACCGACATACCGACACCGCCTTCTGCTACGCGATGCTTGCGCCGTTATGTGTCGCCTTCCCTCCTGGCGCCAGATGCTGAAGACGATATCTCTGTATTCGCCAAACGCCGAGTGCAAGGCGAGCACCGCTGAACCCGTTTCCTGGTGTTGCTAGGGTGACATACGGTAGCTAGGCCCAGAACTGAGTTTCTCTGTTAAATCGGCCCTTCGATGCACATCAGCGCGAACACGAAATTTCTAATATGAAGTACTCACTGACGATCCAAACACGTTTCAGTATGTATGCGTAGGTACCACCAGAAGAGTGCCTAAGTATTGTAAAGCGAAGGTCGACAGTTAGAGCCTCACATGAAGTATGTCATTGGATTCACACGAGTGCGTAATGCACAGCGTGGCTGTTGCTAGGAAACGGTCTTATTCGCCGTTCGTTAATATCTAGTTTCCTTTGCATCAATGTGAAAGTGTTCCTGTTACTAAATATTGTTTTGCTACTTACAGTTGAAACTGGAAGCGACGGAAGCAAACGCGCCACATTGATTCCAGAAAGGGAGGGGGCCCTTCCTACGCCATATCTGACATAGCGTCTTACATACTCTTAAACCGACATAAATTCATCCTACCGAACAAAGAAACAGATTTCGGAGTGAGGTTCCTGAGATCTTGATAAAGATGGAAGTCACTGGAGAGGTTGTGTCGTACGTCACATTCGCCAAGCTGTGTAAGGCGCCAGATTTAAGCTCTGGTTACTGTAAGGGGCGTGGGTTTGAACCCCACATCTGACAATGCATTTTAAACATTCTGAGACTAACGTACTTACTTGATCTTATAGAACAAGAAAATTACGCAGAAACACACCGTGGGGACTTTACTAGAGACGACAGTGGTGGCAGTGCAGGCGTCGCAAGCCCGATAGCCCGATCGGTCGAAAAGAAATAGCGGAACATATTTTTCGCATGCCGAGTTTTAGCTCTTCTCACGGACGTTTCCGTAGGTCGTTGTGTTGTGGCTTCCCAAAAGGGCAATGAGAAAGACTACCAGGCAAGATCCAAGTGATCTGTACACGGACTAAGACGTCCGCACGTCGGGAAACATTCTCGCCAACTTGTATGCCTTGCCAACGACGCTTTTCATGTCCGATCACCGAAATTAAGGAGCACTGGGCGGCGTTAGTACTCGGCTGGGTGAGAAACTAAAGAGTCCTCGTGCTGTTGGTTACTTAAGGTTTTGCCTTTTTCCTTAGCTTTTGGTGCAACTGTGCGGTAATGGTACGGTCCAGCACGCTGACCACCCTCTTGCTCTCAGTACGCAAAGGCGCGTACATGAGGCCACAGTCTAATAAAAGGGTCCGTTGTGTGTTTGGCGATGCGCCCTCACCCAGTCGTTTCTAGCGAATGTCGTCTACATATACCCCCATTTTCGAGCGTCAGCTTTCGCGTCAGCCGAGCAAAGTCGAGACAAGTCGACACATGGGGACACAAGATGCTGTGAATCGTAATACGCACTAGCCTATGAGTCGCGAAGGGAAAGCATTCGTATGGTTGAAAACACCTTCCTGAGTAAAGGAGACATTTTCAGTGCGATGTTCGGGTTTCGAATCCGGAGCAGCTACTTGGGAAGCAACCGTTCTGACCGACATACCACCACCGCCTTCTGCAACGCAATGCTTGCGCCGTTATGTATCGCCTTCCCTCCTGGCGCCAGATGCCGAAGTCGATAGCTCTGTAGGCGCTCAACGCCGAGTGCAAGGCGAGGACCGCTGAAGCCGTTTCCTGGTGTTGCTAGGGCGACATACTGTAGCTAGGCGCAGAACTGAGTTTCTCTGATAAATCGGCCCTTCGATGCACATCAGCAAGAACACGAAATTTCTAATATGAAGTACTCACTGACGATCCAAAGACGTTTCAGTATGTATGCGTCGATACCACCAGAAGAGTGCATAAGTATTGTAAAGCGAAGGTCGACAGTTAGAACCACACATGAAGTATGTCATTGGATTCACACGAGTGCGTTATGCACAGCGGGGCTGTTGCTAGGAAACGGTCTTATCCGCCGTTCGTTAATATCTAGTTTCCTTTGCATCAATGTGAAAATGTTCCTATAACTAAATAGAGTTTTGCTATCTACAGTTCAAACTGGAAGCGAAAGAAGCAAACGCGCCACATTGGTTCCAGAAAGGGAGGGTGCGTTTCCTATGCCACATCTGACATAGCGTCTTACATACTCTTAAACTGACATAACTCCATCCTACCGGAAAAAGAAACAGATTTCGGAGTGAGGTTGCTGAGATCTTGATAAAGATGGAAGTCACTGGAGAGGTTGTGTCGTACGTCAGATTCGCCAAGCTGTGTATGTCGCCAGATTTAAGCTCTGGTTACTGTAAGGGGCGTGGGTTTGAACCCCACATCTGACAATGCATTTTAAACATTCTGAGGCTAACGTACTCCCTTGATCTTATAGAACAAGTAAATTACGCAGAAACACGCCGTGGAGATTTTAGTAGAGACGACAGTGGCAGCAATGCAGTCGTCGCACGTCCGATAGCCCGATCGGTCGAAAAGAAATAGCGGAACATATTTTTCTCGTGCCGAGTTTTAGCTGTTCTCACGGACGTTTCCGTAGGTCGTTGTGCTGTGGCTTCCCAAAAGGGCAACGAGAAAGACTACCAGGCAAGTCCCAAGTGATCTGTACACGGACTAAGACGTCCGCACGTCGCGAAAAATTCTCGCCAACTTGTATGCCGTGTCAACGACGCTTTTCATGTCCGATCACCGAAATTAAGCAGCGTTGGGCGGCGTTAGTACTCGGTTGGGTGAGAAACTAAAAAGTCCTCGTGCTGTTGGTTACTTAAGGTTTTGCCTTTTTCCTTAGTTTTTGGTGCAGCTGTGCGGTAATGGTACGGTCCAGCTCGCTGACCCCCCTCTTGCTCTCAGTACGCAAAGGCATGAACATGAGGCCACAGTCTAATGAAAGGGTCCGTTGTGTGTTTGGCGATGCGCCCTCTCCCAGTCGTTTCTAGCGCCTGTCGTCTACATATACGCCCATTTTCAAGCGTCAGCTTTCGCGTCAGCCGAGCAAAGTCGAGACAAGTCGACACATGGGGACACAAGATGTGGTGAAATGTAATATGCACTAGCCTATGAGAGGTGAAGGGAAAGGATTCGTATGCTTGAAAACACCTTCCTGAGTAAAGGAGACATTTTCCGTGCGATGTTTGGGTTTCAAACCCGGAGCAGCTACTTGGGAAGCAACCATTCTGACCGACATACTACCACCGCCTTCTGCTACGTGATGCCTGCGCCGTCATGTGTCGCCTACCCTCCTGGCGCCAGATGCCGAAGTCGATAGCACTGTAGGCGCTCAACGCCGAGTGCAAGGCGAGCACCGCTGAAGCCGTTTTCCTGGAGCTGCTAGGGAGACATACTGTAACTAGGCGCAGAACTGAGTTTCTCAGATAAATCGGCCCTTCAATGCACATCAGCAAGAACACGAAATTTCTAATATGAAGTACTCACTGACGATCCAAAGACGTTTCAGTATGTATGCGTCGGTACCACCAGAAGAGTGCATAAGTATTGTAAAGCGAAGGTCGACAGTTAGAGCCACACATGAAGTATGTCATTGGATTCACACGAGTTCGTAATGCACAGCGTGGCTGTTGCTAGGAATGGGTCTTATCCGCCGTTCGTTAATTCAAAGTTTCCTTTGCATCAATGTGAAAATGTTCCTATAACTAAATAGAGATTTGCTATCTACAGTTCAAACTGGAAGCGAAAGAAGCAAACGCGCCACATTGGTTCCAGAAGGGGAGGGGGCGTTTCCTATGCCACATCTGACATAGCGTCTTACATACTCTTAAACTGACATAACTCCATCCTACCGAAAAAAGAAACAGATTTCGGAGTGAGGTTGCTGAGATCTTGATAAAGATGGAAGTCACTGGAGCGGTTGTGTCGTACGTCAGATTCGCCAAGCTGTGTATGTCGCCAGATTTAAGGTCTGGTTACTGTAAGGGGCGTGGGTTTGAACCCATCTGACAAGGCATTTTAAACCTTCTGAGACTAGCGTACTCCCTTGATCTTATAGAACAAGTAAATTACGCAGAAACACGCCGTGGAGATTTTACTAGAGACGACAGTGGCAGCAGTGTAGGCGTCGCACGGCCGATAGCCCGATCGGTCGAAAAGAAATAGCGGAACATATTTTTCTCATGCCGAGTTTTAGCTCTTCTCACGGACGTTTCCGTAGGTCGTTGTGTTGTGGCTTCCCAAAAGGGCAACGAGAAAGACTACCAGGCAAGTCCCAAGTGATCGGCACACGGACTAAGTTGTCCGCACGTCGGGAAACATTCTCGCCAACTTGTATGCCGTGACAACGACGCTTTTCTTGTCGGATCACCGAAATTAGGCAGCGTTGGGCGGCGTTAGTACTCGGGTGGGTGAGAAACTAAAAAGTCATCGTGCTGTTGGTTACTTAAGGTTTTGCCTTTTTCCTTAGTTTTTGGTGCAGCTTGCAGTAATGGTACGGTCCAGCACGCTGAGCCCCCTCTAGTTCTCGGTACGCAAAGGGACGGACATGCGGCCACAGTCAAATGAAAGGGTCCGTTGTGTGTTTGGCGATGTCTCCTCTCCCAGTCGTTTCTAGCGAATGTCGTCTACATATACCCCCATTTTCGAGCGTCAGCTTTCGCGTCAGCCGAGCAAAGTCGAGACAAGTCGACACATGGGGACACAAGATGCTGTGAATCGTAATACGCACTAGCCTATGAGTCGCGAAGGGAAAGCATTCGTATGGTTGAAAACACCTTCCTGAGTAAAGGAGACATTTTCAGTGCGATGTTCGGGTTTCGAATCCGGAGCAGATACTTGGGAAGCAACCGTTCTGACCGACATACCACCACCGCTTTCTGCAACGCAATGCTTGCGCCGTTATGTATCGCCTTCCCTCCTGGCGCCAGATGCCGAAGTCGATAGCTCTGTAGGCGCTCAACGCCGAGTGCAAGGCGAGGACCGCTGAAGCCGTTTCCTGGTGTTGCTAGGGCGACATACTGTAGCTAGGCGCAGAACTGAGTTTCTCTGATAAATCGGCCCTTCGATGCACATCAGCAAGAACACGAAATTTCTAATATGAAGTACTCACTGACGATCCAAAGACGTTTCAGTATGTATGCGTCGATACCACCAGAAGAGTGCATAAGTATTGTAAAGCGAAGGTCGACAGTTAGAACCACACATGAAGTATGTCATTGGATTCACACGAGTGCGTAATGCACTGCGTGGCTGTTGCTAGGAAACGGTCTTATCCGCCGTTCGTTAATATCTAGTTTCCTTTGCATCAATGTGAAAATGTTCCTATAACTAAATAGAGTTTTGCTATCTACAGTTCAAACTGGAAGCGAAAGAAGCAAACGCGCCACATTGGTTCCAGAAAGGGAGGGTGCGTTGCCTATGCCACATCTGACATAGCGTCTTACATACTCTTAAACTGACATAACTCCATCCTACCGGAAAAAGAAACAGATTTCGGAGTGAGGTTGCTGAGATCTTGATAAAGATGGAAGTCACTGGAGAGGTTGTGTCGTACGTCAGATTCGCCAAGCTGTGTATGTCGCCAGATTTAAGCTCTGGTTACTGTAAGGGGCGTGGGTTTGAACCCCACATCTGACAATGCATTTTAAACATTCTGAGGCTAACGTACTCCCTTGATCTTATAGAACAAGTAAATTACGCAGAAACACGCCGTGGAGATTTTAGTAGAGACGACAGTGGCAGCAATGCAGGCGTCGCACGTCCGATAGCCCGATCGGTCGAAAAGGAATAGCGGAACATATTTTTCTCGTGCCGAGTTTTAGCTCTTCTCACGGACGTTTCCGTAGGTCGTTGTGTTGTGGCTTCCCAAAAGGGCAACGAGAAAGACTACCAGGCAAGTCCCAAGTGATCTGTACACGGACTAAGACGTCCGCACGTCGCGAAAAATTCTCGCCAACTTGTATGCCGTGTCAACGACGCTTTTCATGTCCGATCACCGAAATTAAGCAGCGTTGGGCGGCGTTAGTACTCGGTTGGGTGAGAAACTAAAAAGTCCTCGTGCTGTTGGTTACTTAAGGTTTTGCCTTTTTCCTTAGTTTTTGGTGCAGCTGTGCGGTAATGGTACGGTCCAGCTCGCTGACCCCCCTCTTGCTCTCAGTACGCAAAGGCACGTACATGAGGCCACAGTCTAATGAAAGGGTCCGTTGTGTGTTTGGCGATGCGCCCTCTCCCAGTCGTTTCTAGCGCCTGTCGTCTACATATACGCCCATTTTCAAGCGTCAGCTTTCGCGTCAGCCGAGCAAAGTCGAGACAAGTCGACACATGGGGACACAAGATGTGGTGAAATGTAATATGCACTAGCCTATGAGAGGTGAAGGGAAAGGATTCGTATGCTTGAAAACACCTTCCTGAGTAAAGGAGACATTTTCCGTGCGATGTTTGGGTTTCAAACCCGGAGCAGCTACTTGGGAAGCAACCATTCTGACCGACATACTACCACCGCCTTCTGCTACGTGATGCCTGCGCCGTCATGTGTCGCCTACCCTCCTGGCGCCAGATGCCGAAGTCGATAGCACTGTAGGCGCTCAACGCCGAGTGCAAGGCGAGCACCGCTGAAGCCGTTTTCCTGGAGCTGCTAGGGAGACATACTGTAACTAGGCGCAGAACTGAGTTTCTCAGATAAATCGGCCCTTCAAT
Organism: Schistocerca gregaria; assembly: GCF_023897955.1. Lineage (NCBI taxonomy): Eukaryota > Metazoa > Arthropoda > Insecta > Orthoptera > Acrididae > Schistocerca > Schistocerca gregaria. Next base: position 96,172,681 of record NC_064929.1, on the reverse strand, counting down.
GCACATCAGCAAGAACACGAAATTTCTAATATGAAGTACTCACTGACGATCCAAAGACGTTTCAGTATGTATGCGTCGGTACCACCAGAAGAGTGCATAAGTATTGTAAAGCGAAGGTCGACAGTTAGAGCCACACATGAAGTATGTCATTGGATTCACACGAGTTCGTAATGCACAGCGTGGCTGTTGCTAGGAATGGGTCTTATCCGCCGTTCGTTAATTCAAAGTTTCCTTTGCATCAATGTGAAAATGTTCCTATAACTAAATAGAGATTTGCTATCTACAGTTCAAACTGGAAGCGAAAGAAGCAAACGCGCCACATTGGTTCCAGAAGGGGAGGGGGCGTTTCCTATGCCACATCTGACATAGCGTCTTACATACTCTTAAACTGACATAACTCCATCCTACCGAAAAAAGAAACAGATTTCGGAGTGAGGTTGCTGAGATCTTGATAAAGATGGAAGTCACTGGAGCGGTTGTGTCGTACGTCAGATTCGCCAAGCTGTGTATGTCGCCAGATTTAAGGTCTGGTTACTGTAAGGGGCGTGGGTTTGAACCCATCTGACAAGGCATTTTAAACCTTCTGAGACTAGCGTACTCCCTTGATCTTATAGAACAAGTAAATTACGCAGAAACACGCCGTGGAGATTTTACTAGAGACGACAGTGGCAGCAGTGTAGGCGTCGCACGGCCGATAGCCCGATCGGTCGAAAAGAAATAGCGGAACATATTTTTCTCATGCCGAGTTTTAGCTCTTCTCACGGACGTTTCCGTAGGTCGTTGTGTTGTGGCTTCCCAAAAGGGCAACGAGAAAGACTACCAGGCAAGTCCCAAGTGATCGGCACACGGACTAAGTTGTCCGCACGTCGGGAAACATTCTCGCCAACTTGTATGCCGTGACAACGACGCTTTTCTTGTCGGATCACCGAAATTAGGCAGCGTTGGGCGGCGTTAGTACTCGGGTGGGTGAGAAACTAAAAAGTCATCGTGCTGTTGGTTACTTAAGGTTTTGCCTTTTTCCTTAGTTTTTGGTGCAGCTTGCAGTAATGGTACGGTCCAGCACGCTGAGCCCCCTCTAGTTCTCGGTACGCAAAGGGACGGACATGCGGCCACAGTCAAATGAAAGGGTCCGTTGTGTGTTTGGCGATGTCTCCTCTCCCAGTCGTTTCTAGCGAATGTCGTCTACATATACCCCCATTTTCGAGCGTCAGCTTTCGCGTCAGCCGAGCAAAGTCGAGACAAGTCGACACATGGGGACACAAGATGCTGTGAATCGTAATACGCACTAGCCTATGAGTCGCGAAGGGAAAGCATTCGTATGGTTGAAAACACCTTCCTGAGTAAAGGAGACATTTTCAGTGCGATGTTCGGGTTTCGAATCCGGAGCAGATACTTGGGAAGCAACCGTTCTGACCGACATACCACCACCGCTTTCTGCAACGCAATGCTTGCGCCGTTATGTATCGCCTTCCCTCCTGGCGCTAGATGCCGAAGTCGATAGCTCTGTAGGCGCTCAACGCCGAGTGCAAGGCGAGGACCGCTGAAGCCGTTTCCTGGTGTTGCTAGGGCGACATACTGTAGCTAGGCGCAGAACTGAGTTTCTCTGATAAATCGGCCCTTCGATGCACATCAGCAAGAACACGAAATTTCTAATATGAAGTACTCACTGACGATCCAAAGACGTTTCAGTATGTATGCGTCGATACCACCAGAAGAGTGCATAAGTATTGTAAAGCGAAGGTCGACAGTTAGAACCACACATGAAGTATGTCATTGGATTCACACGAGTGCGTAATGCACTGCGTGGCTGTTGCTAGGAAACGGTCTTATCCGCCGTTCGTTAATATCTAGTTTCCTTTGCATCAATGTGAAAATGTTCCTATAACTAAATAGAGTTTTGCTATCTACAGTTCAAACTGGAAGCGAAAGAAGCAAACGCGCCACATTGGTTCCAGAAAGGGAGGGTGCGTTGCCTATGCCACATCTGACATAGCGTCTTACATACTCTTAAACTGACATAACTCCATCCTACCGGAAAAAGAAACAGATTTCGGAGTGAGGTTGCTGAGATCTTGATAAAGATGGAAGTCACTGGAGAGGTTGTGTCGTACGTCAGATTCGCCAAGCTGTGTATGTCGCCAGATTTAAGCTCTGGTTACTGTAAGGGGCGTGGGTTTGAACCCCACATCTGACAATGCATTTTAAACATTCTGAGGCTAACGTACTCCCTTGATCTTATAGAACAAGTAAATTACGCAGAAACACGCCGTGGAGATTTTAGTAGAGACGACAGTGGCAGCAATGCAGGCGTCGCACGTCCGATAGCCCGATCGGTCGAAAAGGAATAGCGGAACATATTTTTCTCGTGCCGAGTTTTAGCTCTTCTCACGGACGTTTCCGTAGGTCGTTGTGTTGTGGCTTCCCAAAAGGGCAACGAGAAAGACTACCAGGCAAGTCCCAAGTGATCTGTACACGGACTAAGACGTCCGCACGTCGCGAAAAATTCTCGCCAACTTGTATGCCGTGTCAACGACGCTTTTCATGTCCGATCACCGAAATTAAGCAGCGTTGGGCGGCGTTAGTACTCGGTTGGGTGAGAAACTAAAAAGTCCTCGTGCTGTTGGTTACTTAAGGTTTTGCCTTTTTCCTTAGTTTTTGGTGCAGCTGTGCGGTAATGGTACGGTCCAGCTCGCTGACCCCCCTCTTGCTCTCAGTACGCAAAGGCATGAACATGAGGCCACAGTCTAATGAAAGGGTCCGTTGTGTGTTTGGCGATGCGCCCTCTCCCAGTCGTTTCTAGCGCCTGTCGTCTACATATACGCCCATTTTCAAGCGTCAGCTTTCGCGTCAGCCGAGCAAAGTCGAGACAAGTCGACACATGGGGACACAAGATGTGGTGAAATGTAATATGCACTAGGCTATGAGAGGTGCAGGGAAAGGATTCGTATGCTTGAAAACACCTTCCTGAGTAAAGGAGACATTTTCCGTGCGATGTTTGGGTTTCAAACCCGGAGCAGCTACTTGGGAAGCAACCATTCTGACCGACATACTACCACCGCCTTCTGCTACGTGATGCCTGCGCCGTCATGTGTCGCCTACCCTCCTGGCGCCAGATGCCGAAGTCGATAGCACTGTAGGCGCTCAACGCCGAGTGCAAGGCGAGCACCGCTGAAGCCGTTTTCCTGGAGCTGCTAGGGCGACATACTGTAACTAGGCGCAGAACTGAGTTTCTCAGATAAATCGGCCCTTCAATGCACATCAGCAAGAACACGAAATTTCTAATATGAAGTACTCACTGACGATCCAAAGACGTTTCAGTATGTATGCGTCGGTACCACCAGAAGAGTGCATAAGTATTGTAAAGCGAAGGTCGACAGTTAGAGCCACACATGAAGTATGTCATTGGATTCACACGAGTTCGTAATGCACAGCGTGGCTGTTGCTAGGAATGGGTCTTATCCGCCGTTCGTTAATTCAAAGTTTCCTTTGCATCAATGTGAAAATGTTCCTATAACTAAATAGAGATTTGCTATCTACAGTTCAAACTGGAAGCGAAAGAAGCAAACGCGCCACATTGGTTCCAGAAGGGGAGGGTGCCTTTCCTGTGCCACATCTGACATAGCGTCTTACATACTCTTAAACTGACATAACTCCATCCTACCGGAAAAAGAAACAGATTTCGGAGTGGGGTTGCTGAGATCTTGATAAAGATGGAAGTCACTGGAGAGGTTGTGTCGTACGTCAGATTCGCCAAGCTGTGTATGTCGCCAGATTTAAGCTCTGGTTACTGTAAGGGGCGTGGGTGTGAACCCCACATCTGAGAATGCATTTTAAACATTCTGAGGCTAACGTACTCCCTTGATCTTATAGAACAAGTAAATTAAGCAGAAACACGCCGTGGAGATTTTACTAGAGACGACAGTGGCAGCAATGCAGGCGTCGCACGTCCGATAGCCCGATCGGTCGAAAAGAAATAGCGGAACATATTTTTCTCGTGCCGAGTTTTAGCTCTTCTCACGGCCGTTTCCGTAGGTCGTTGTGTTGTGGCTTCCCAAAAGGGCAACGAGAAAGACTACCAGGCAAGTCCCAAGTGATCTGTACACGGACTAAGACGTCCGCACGTCGCGAAAAATTCTCGCCAACTTGTATGCCGTGTCAACGACGCTTTTCATGTCCGATCACCGAAATTAAGCAGCGTTGGGCGGCGTTAGTACTCGGTTGGGTGAGAAACTAAAAAGTCCTCGTGCTGTTGGTTACTTAAGGTTTTGCCTTTTTCCTTAGTTTTTGGTGCAGCTGTGCGGTAATGGTACGGTCCAGCTCGCTGACCCCCCTCTTGCTCTCAGTACGCAAAGGCATGAACATGAGGCCACAGTCTAATGAAAGGGTCCGTTGTGAGTTTGGCGATGCGCCCTCTCCCAGTCGTTTCTAGCGCCTGTCGTCTACATATACGCCCATTTTCAAGCGTCAGCTTTCGCGTCAGCCGAGCAAAGTCGAGACAAGTCGACACATGGGGACAAAAGATGTGGTGAAATGTAATATGCACTAGCCTATGAGAGGTGAAGGGAAAGGATTCGTATGCTTGAAAACACCTTCCTGAGTAAAGGAGACATTTTCCGTGCGATGTTTGGGTTTCAAACCCGGAGCAGCTACTTGGGAAGCAAGCATTCTGACCGACATACTACCACCGCGTTCTGCTACGTGATGCCTGCGCCGTCATGTGTCGCCTACCCTCCTGGCGCCAGATCCGAAGTCGATACCACTGTAGGCGCTCAACGCCGAGTGCAAGGCGAGCACCGCTGAAGCCGTTTTCCTGGAGCTGCTAGGGCGACATACTGTAACTAGGCGCAGAACTGAGTTTCTCAGATAAATCGGCCCCTCAATGCACAGCAGCAAGAACACGAAATTTCTAATATGAAGTACTCACTGACGATCCAAAGACGTTTCAGTATGTATGCGTCGGTACCACCAGAAGAGTGCATAAGTATTGTAAAGCGAAGGTCGACAGTTAGAGCCACACATGAAGTATGTCATTGGATTCACACGAGTGTGTAATGCACAGCGTGGCTGTTGCTAGGAAACGGTCTTATCCGCCGTTCGTTAATATCTAGTTTCCTTTGCATCAATGTGAAAATGTTCCTATAACTAAATAGAGTTTTGCTATCTACAGTTCAAACTGGAAGCGAAAGAAGCAAACGCGCCACATAGGTTCCAGAAGAGGAGGGTGCGTTTCCTATGCCACATCTGACATAGCGTCTTACATACTCTTAAACTGACATAACTCCATCCTACCGAAAAAAGAAACAGATTTCGGAGTGAGGTTGCTGAGATCTTGATAAAGATGGAAGTCACTGGAGAGGTTGTGTCGTACGTCAGATTCGCCAAGCTGTGTATGTCGCCAGATTTAAGCTCTGGTTACTGTAAGGGGCGTGGGTGTGAACCCCACATCTGTGAATGCATTTTAAACATTCTGAGGCTAACGTACTCCCTTGATCTTATAGAACAAGTAAATTACGCAGAAACACGCCGTGGAGATTTTACTAGAGACGACAGTGGCAGCAATGCAGGCGTCGCACGTCCGATAGCCCGATCGGTCGAAAAGAAATAGCGGAACATATTTTTCTCGTGCCGAGTTTTAGCTCTTCTCACGGCCGTTTCCGTAGGTCGTTGTGTTGTGGCTTCCCAAAAGGGCAAAGAGAAAGGCTACCAGGCAAGTCCCAAGTGATCTGTACACGGACTAAGACGTCCGCACGTCGCGAAAAATTCTCGCCAACTTGTATGCCGTGTCAACGACGCTTTTCATGTCCGATCACCGAAATTAAGCAGCGTTGGGCGGCGTTAGTACTCGGTTGGGTGAGAAACTAAAAAGTCCTCGTGCTGTTGGTTACTTAAGGTTTTGCCTTTTTCCTTAGTTTTTGGTGCAGCTGTGCGGTAATGGTACGGTCCAGCTCGCTGACCCCCCTCTTGCTCTCAGTACGCAAAGGCATGAACATGAGGCCACAGTCTAATGAAAGGGTCCGTTGTGAGTTTGGCGATGCGCCCTCTCCCAGTCGTTTCTAGCGCCTGTCGTCTACATATACGCCCATTTTCAAGCGTCAGCTTTCGCGTCAGCCGAGCAAAGTCGAGACAAGTCGACACATGGGGACAAAAGATGTGGTGAAATGTAATATGCACTAGCCTATGAGAGGTGAAGGGAAAGGATTCGTATGCTTGAAAACACCTTCCTGAGTAAAGGAGACATTTTCCGTGCGATGTTTGGGTTTCAAACCCGGAGCAGCTACTTGGGAAGCAAGCATTCTGACCGACATACTACCACCGCGTTCTGCTACGTGATGCCTGCGCCGTCATGTGTCGCCTACCCTCCTGGCGCCAGATCCGAAGTCGATACCACTGTAGGCGCTCAACGCCGAGTGCAAGGCGAGCACCGCTGAAGCCGTTTTCCTGGAGCTGCTAGGGCGACATACTGTAACTAGGCGCAGAACTGAGTTTCTCAGATAAATCGGCCCCTCAATGCACAGCAGCAAGAACACGAAATTTCTAATATGAAGTACTCACTGACGATCCAAAGACGTTTCAGTATGTATGCGTCGGTACCACCAGAAGAGTGCATAAGTATTGTAAAGCGAAGGTCGACAGTTAGAGCCACACATGAAGTATGTCATTGGATTCACACGAGTGTGTAATGCACAGCGTGGCTGTTGCTAGGAAACGGTCTTATCCGCCGTTCGTTAATATCTAGTTTCCTTTGCATCAATGTGAAAATGTTCCTATAACTAAATAGAGTTTTGCTATCTACAGTTCAAACTGGAAGCGAAAGAAGCAAACGCGCCACATAGGTTCCAGAAGAGGAGGGTGCGTTTCCTATGCCACATCTGACATAGCGTCTTACATACTCTTAAACTGACATAACTCCATCCTACCGAAAAAAGAAACAGATTTCGGAGTGAGGTTGCTGAGATCTTGATAAAGATGGAAGTCACTGGAGAGGTTGTGTCGTACGTCAGATTCGCCAAGCTGTGTATGTCGCCAGATTTAAGCTCTGGTTACTGTAAGGGGCGTGGGTGTGAACCCCACATCTGTGAATGCATTTTAAACATTCTGAGGCTAACGTACTCCCTTGATCTTATAGAACAAGTAAATTACGCAGAAACACGCCGTGGAGATTTTACTAGAGACGACAGTGGCAGCAATGCAGGCGTCGCACGTCCGATAGCCCGATCGGTCGAAAAGAAATAGCGGAACATATTTTTCTCGTGCCGAGTTTTAGCTCTTCTCACGGCCGTTTCCGTAGGTCGTTGTGTTGTGGCTTCCCAAAAGGGCAAAGAGAAAGGCTACCAGGCAAGTCCCAAGTGATCTGTACACGGACTAAGACGTCCGCACGTCGCGAAAAATTCTCGCCAACTTGTATGCCGTGTCAACGACGCTTTTCATGTCCGATCACCGAAATTAAGCAGCGTTGGGCGGCGTTAGTACTCGGTTGGGTGAGAAACTAAAAAGTCCTCGTGCTGTTGGTTACTTAAGGTTTTGCCTTTTTCCTTAGTTTTTGGTGCAGCTGTGCGGTAATGGTACGGTCCAGCTCGCTGACCCCCCTCTTGCTCTCAGTACGCAAAGGCATGAACATGAGGCCACAGTCTAATGAAAGGGTCCGTTGTGAGTTTGGCGATGCGCCCTCTCCCAGTCGTTTCTAGCGCCTGTCGTCTACATATACGCCCATTTTCAAGCGTCAGCTTTCGCGTCAGCCGAGCAAAGTCGAGACAAGTCGACACATGGGGACACAAGATGCTGTGAATTGTAATATGCACTAGCCTATGAGAGGTGAAGGGAAAGGATTCGTATGCTTGAAAACACCTTCCTGATTAAAGGAGACATTTTCAGTGCGATGTTTGGGTTTCAAACACGGAGCAGCTACTTGGGAAGCTACCATTCTGACCGACATACTACCACCGCCTTCTGCTACGTGATGCCTGCGCCGTCATGTGTCGCCTACCCTCCTGGCGCCAGATGCCGAAGTCGATAGCACTGTAGGCGCTCAACGCCGAGTGCAAGGCGAGCACAGCTGAAGCCGTTTTCCTGGAGCTGCTAGGGCGACATACTGTAACTAGGCGCAGAAGTGAGTTTCTCTGATAAATCGGCCCTTCAATGCAAATCAGCAAGAACACGAAATTTCTAATATGAAGTACTCACTGACGATCCAAAGACGTTTCAGTATGTATGCGTCGGTACCACCAGAAGAGTGCATAAGTATTGTAAAGCGAGGGTCGACAGTTAGAGCCACACATGAAGTATGTCATTGGATTCACACGAGTGCGTAATGCACAGCGTGGCTGTTGCTAGGAAACGGTCTTATCCGCCGTTCGTTGATATCTAGTTTCCTTTGCATCAATGTGAAAATGTTCCTATAACTAAATAGAGTTTTGCTATCTACAGTTCAAACTGGAAGCGAAAGAAGCAAACGCGCCACATTGGTTCCAGAAGGGGAGGGTGCGTTTCCTATGCCACATCTGACATAGCGTCTTACATACTCTTAAACTGACATAACTCCATCCTACCGAAAAAAGAAACAGATGTCGGAGTGAGGTTGCTGAGATCTTGATAAAGATGGAAGTCACTGGAGAGGTTGTGTCGTACGTCAGATTCGCCAAGCTGTGTATGTCGCCAGATTTAAGCTCTGGTTACTGTAAGGGGCGTGGGTTTGAACCCCACATCTGACAATGCATTTAGAACATTCTGAGGCTAACGTACTCCCTTGATCTTATAGAACAAGTAAATTACGCAGAAACACGCCGTGGAGATTTTACTAGAGACGAAAGTGGCAGCAATGCAGGCGTCGCACGTCCGATAGCCCTATCGGTCGAAAAGAAATAGCGGAACATATTTTTCTCGTGCCGAGTTTTAGCTCTTCTCACGGCCGTTTCCGTAGGTCGTTGTGTTGTGGCTTCCAAAAAGGGCAACGAGAAAGACTACCAGGTAAGTCCCAAGTGATCTGTACACGGACTAAGACGTCCGCACGTCGCGAAAAATTCTCGCCAACTTGTATGCCGTGTCAACGACGCTTTTCATGTCCGATCACCGAAATTAAGCAGCGTTGGGCGGCGTTAGTACTCGGTTGGGTGAGAAACTAAAAAGTCCTCGTGCTGTTGGTTACTTAAGGTTTTGCCTTTTTCCTTAGTTTTTCGTGCAGCTGTGCGGTAATGGTACGGACCAGCTCGCTGACCCCCCTCTTGCTCTCAGTACGCAAAGGCATGAACATGAGGCCACAGTCTAATGAAAGGGTCCGTTGTGTGTTTGGCGATGCGCCCTCTCCCAGTCGTTTCTAGCGCCTGTCGTCTACATATACGCCCATTTTCAAGCGTCAGCTTTCGCGTCAGCCGAGCAAAGTCGAGACAAGTCGACACATGGGGACACAAGATGCTGTGAATTGTAACATGCACTAGCCTATGAGAGGTGAAGGGAAAGGATTCGTATGCTTGAAAACACCTTCCTGAGTAAAGGAGACATTTTCAGTGCGATGTTTGGGTTTCAAACACGGAGCAGCTACTTGGGAAGCTACCATTCTGACCGACATACTACCACCGCCTTCTGCTACGTGATGCCTGCGCCGTCATGTGTCGCCTACCCTCCTGGCGCCAGATGCCGAAGTCGATAGCACTGTAGGCGCTCAACGCCGAGTGCAAGGCGAGCACAGCTGAAGCCGTTTTCCTGGAGCTGCTAGGGCGACATACTGTAACTAGGCGCAGAAGTGAGTTTCTCTGATAAATCGGCCCTTCAATGCAAATCAGCAAGAACACGAAATTTCTAATATGAAGTACTCACTGACGATCCAAAGACGTTTCAGTATGTATGCGTCGGTACCACCAGAAGAGTGCACAAGTATTGTAAAGCGAGGGTCGACAGTTAGAGCCACACATGAAGTATGTCATTGGATTCACACGAGTGCGTAATGCACAGCGTGGCTGTTGCTAGGAAACGGTCTTATCCGCCGTTCGTTGATATCTAGTTTCCTTTGCATCAATGTGAAAATGTTCCTATAACTAAATAGAGTTTTGCTATCTACAGTTCAAACTGGAAGCGAAAGAAGCAAACGCGCCACATTGGTTCCAGAAGGGGAGGGTGCGTTTCCTATGCCACATCTGACATAGCGTCTTACATACTCTTAAACTGACATAACTCCATCCTACCGAAAAAAGAAACAGATGTCGGAGTGAGGTTGCTGAGATCTTGATAAAGATGGAAGTCACTGGAGAGGTTGTGTCGTACGTCAGATTCGCCAAGCTGTGTATGTCGCCAGATTTAAGCTCTGGTTACTGTAAGGGGCGTGGGTTTGAACCCCACATCTGACAATGCATTTAGAACATTCTGAGGCTAACGTACTCCCTTGATCTTATAGAACAAGTAAATTACGCAGAAACACGCCGTGGAGATTTTACTAGAGACGAAAGTGGCAGCAATGCAGGCGTCGCACGTCCGATAGCCCTATCGGTCGAAAAGAAATAGCGGAACATATTTTTCTCGTGCCGAGTTTTAGCTCTTCTCACGGCCGTTTCCGTAGGTCGTTGTGTTGTGGCTTCCAAAAAGGGCAACGAGAAAGACTACCAGGTAAGTCCCAAGTGATCTGTACACGGACTAAGACGTCCGCACGTCGCGAAAAATTCTCGCCAACTTGTATGCCGTGTCAACGACGCTTTTCATGTCCGATCACCGAAATTAAGCAGCGTTGGGCGGCGTTAGTACTCGGTTGGGTGAGAAACTAAAAAGTCCTCGTGCTGTTGGTTACTTAAGGTTTTGCCTTTTTCCTTAGTTTTTCGTGCAGCTGTGCGGTAATGGTACGGACCAGCTCGCTGACCCCCCTCTTGCTCTCAGTACGCAAAGGCATGAACATGAGGCCACAGTCTAATGAAAGGGTCCGTTGTGTGTTTGGCGATGCGCCCTCTCCCAGTCGTTTCTAGCGCCTGTCGTCTACATATACGCCCATTTTCAAGCGTCAGCTTTCGCGTCAGCCGAGCAAAGTCGAGACAAGTCGACACATGGGGACACAAGATGCTGTGAATTGTAACATGCACTAGCCTATGAGAGGTGAAGGGAAAGGATTCGTATGCTTGAAAACACCTTCCTGAGTAAAGGAGACATTTTCAGTGCGATGTTTGGGTTTCAAACACGGAGCAGCTACTTGGGAAGCTACCATTCTGACCGACATACTACCACCGCCTTCTGCTACGTGATGCCTGCGCCGTCATGTGTCGCCTACCCTCCTGGCGCCAGATGCCGAAGTCGATAGCACTGTAGGCGCTCAACGCCGAGTGCAAGGCGAGCACAGCTGAAGCCGTTTTCCTGGAGCTGCTAGGGCGACATACTGTAACTAGGCGCAGAAGTGAGTTTCTCTGATAAATCGGCCCTTCAATGCAAATCAGCAAGAACACGAAATTTCTAATATGAAGTACTCACTGACGATCCAAAGACGTTTCAGTATGTATGCGTCGGTACCACCAGAAGAGTGCACAAGTATTGTAAAGCGAGGGTCGACAGTTAGAGCCACACATGAAGTATGTCATTGGATTCACACGAGTGCGTAATGCACAGCGTGGCTGTTGCTAGGAAACGGTCTTATCCGCCGTTCGTTGATATCTAGTTTCCTTTGCATCAATGTGAAAATGTTCCTATAACTAAATAGAGTTTTGCTATCTACAGTTCAAACTGGAAGCGAAAGAAGCAAACGCGCCACATTGGTTCCAGAAGGGGAGGGTGCGTTTCCTATGCCACATCTGACATAGCGTCTTACATACTCTTAAACTGACATAACTCCATCCTACCGAAAAAAGAAACAGATGTCGGAGTGAGGTTGCTGAGATCTTGATAAAGATGGAAGTCACTGGAGAGGTTGTGTCGTACGTCAGATTCGCCAAGCTGTGTATGTCGATAGATTTAAGCTCTGGTTACTGTAAGGGGCGTGGGTTTGAACCCCACATCTGACAATGCATTTAGAACATTCTGAGGCTAACGTACTCCCTTGATCTTATAGAACAAGTAAATTACGCAGAAACACGCCGTGGAGATTTTACTAGAGACGAAAGTGGCAGCAATGCAGGCGTCGCACGTCCGATAGCCCGATCGGTCGAAAAGAAATAGCGGAACATATTTTTCTCGTGCCGAGTTTTAGCTCTTCTCACGGCCGTTTCCGTAGGTCGTTGTGTTGTGGCTTCCCAAAAGGGCAACGAGAAAGACTACCAGGTAAGTCCCAAGTGATCTGTACATGGACTAAGACGTCCGCACGTCGCGAAAAATTCTCGCCAACTTGTATGCCGTGTCAACGACGCTTTTCATGTCCGATCACCGAAATTAAGCAGCGTTGGGCGGCGTTAGTACTCGGTTGGGTGGGAAACTAAAAAGTCCTCGTGCTGTTGGTTACTTAAGGTTTTGCCTTTTTCCTTAGTTTTTGGTGCAGCTGTGCGGTAATGGTACGGTCCAGCTCGCTGACCCCCCTCTTGCTCTCAGTACGCAAAGGCATGAACATGAGGCCACAGTCTAATGAAAGGGTCCGTTGTGTGTTTGGCGATGCGCCCTCTCCCAGTCGTTTCTAGCGCCTGTCGTCTACATATACGCCCATTTTCAAGCGTCAGCTTTCGCGTCAGCCGAGCAAAGTCGAGACAAGTCGACACATGGGGACACAAGATGCTGTGAATTGTAATATGCACTAGCCTATGAGAGGTGAAGGGAAAGGATTCGTATGCTTGAAAACACCTTCCTGAGTAAAGGAGACACTTTCAGTGCGATGTTTGGGTTTCAAACCCGGAGCAGCTACTTGGGAAGCTACCATTCTGACCGACATACTACCACCGCCTTCTGCTACGTGATGCCTGCGCCGTCATGTGTCGCCTACCCTCCTGGCGCCAGATGCCGAAGTCGATAGCTCTGTAGGCGCTCAACGCCGAGTGCAAGGCGAGCACCGCTGAAGCCGTTTTCCTGGAGCTGCTAGGGCGACATACTGTAACTAGGCGCAGAACTGAGTTTCTCAGATAAATCGGCCCTTCAATGCACAGCAGCAAGAACACGAAATTTCTAATATGAAGTACTCACTGACGATCCAAAGACGTTTCAGTATGTATGCGTCGGTACTACCAGAAGAGTGCATAAGTATTGTAAAGCGAAGGTCGACAGTTAGAGCCACACATGAAGTATGTCATTGGATTCACACGAGTGCGTAATGCACAGCGTGGCTGTTGCTAGAAAACGGTCTTATCCGCCGTTCGTTAATATCTAGTTTCCTTTGCATCAATGTGAAAATGTTCCTATAACTAAATAGAGTTTTGCTATCTACAGTTCAAACTGGAAGCGAAAGAAGCAAACGCGCCACATTGGTTCCAGAAAGGGAGGGTGCGTTTCCTATGCCACATCTGACATAGCGTCTTACATACTCTTAAACTGACTTAACTCCATCCTACCGAAAAAAGAAACAGATTTCGGACTGAGGTTGCTGAGATCTTGATAGAGATGGAAGTCACTGGAGAGGTTGTGTCGTACGTCAGATTCGCCAAGCTGTGTATGTCGCCAGATTTAAGCTCTGGTTACTGTAACGGGCGTGGGTTTGAACCCCACATCTGACAATGCATTTTAAACATTCTGAGGCTAACGTACTCCCTTTATCTTATAGAACAAGTAAATTACGCAGAAACACGCCGTGGAGATTTTCCTAGAGACGACGGTGGCAGCAATGCAGGCGTCGCACGTCCGATAGCCCGATCGGTCGAAAAGAAATAGCGGAACATATTTTACTCGTGTCGAGTTTTAGCTCTTCTCACGGCCGTTTCCGTAGGTCGTTGTGCTGTGGCTTCCCAAAAGGGCATCGAGAAAGACTACCAGGCAAGTCCCAAGTGATCTGTACACGGACTAAGACGTCCGCACGTCGCGAAAAATTCTCGCCAACTTGTATGCCGTGTCAACGACGCTTTTCATGTCCGATCACCGAAATTAAGCAGCGTTGGGCGGCGTTAGTACTCGGTTGGGTGAGAAACTAAAAAGTCCTCGTGCTGTTGGTTACTTAAGGTTTTGCCTTTTTCCTTAGTTTTTGGTGCAGCTGTGCGGTAATGGTACGGTCCAGCTCGCTGACCCCCCTCTTGCTCTCAGTACGCAAAGGCATGAACATGAGGCCACAGTCTAATGAAAGGGTCCGTTGTGTGTTTGGCGATGCGCCCTCTCCCAGTCGTTTCTAGCGCCTGTCGTCTACATATACGCCCATTTTCAAGCGTCAGCTTTCGCGTCAGCCGAGCAAAGTCGAGACAAGTCGACACATGGGGACACAAGATGCTGTGAATTGTAATATGCACTAGCCTATGAGAGGTGAAGGGAAAGGATTCGTATGCTTGAAAACACCTTCCTGAGTAAAGGAGACATTTTCAGTGCGATGTTTGGGTTTCAAACCCGGAGCAGCTACTTGGGAAGCTACCATTCTGACCGACATACTACCACCGCCTTCTGCTACGTGATGCCTGCGCCGTCATGTGTCGCCTACCCTCCTGGCGCCAGATCTGAAGTCGATAGCACTGTAGGCGCTCAACGCCGAGTGCAAGGCGAGCACCGCTGAAGCCGTTTTCCTGGAGCTGCTAGGGCGACATACTGTAACTAGGCGCAGAACTGAGTTTCTCAGATAAATCGGCCCTTCAATGCACAGCAGCAAGAACACGAAATTTCTAATATGAAGTACTCACTGACGATCCAAAGACGTTTCAGTATGTATGCGTCGGTACTACCAGAAGAGTGCATAAGTATTGTAAAGCGAAGGTCGACAGTTAGAGCCACACATGAAGTATGTCATTGGATTCACACGAGTGCGTAATGCACAGCGTGGCTGTTGCTAGAAAACGGTCTTATCCGCCGTTCGTTAATATCTAGTTTCCTTTGCATCAATGTGAAAATGTTCCTATAACTAAATAGAGTTTTGCTATCTACAGTTCAAACTGGAAGCGAAAGAAGCAAACGCGCCACATTGGTTCCAGAAAGGGAGGGTGCGTTTCCTATGCCACATCTGACATAGCGTCTTACATACTCTTAAACTGACTTAACTCCATCCTACCGAAAAAAGAAACAGATTTCGGACTGAGGTTGCTGAGATCTTGATAAAGATGGAAGTCACTGGAGAGGTTGTGTCGTACGTCAGATTCGCCAAGCTGTGTATGTCGCCAGATTTAAGCTCTGGTAACTGTAACGGGCGTGGGTTTGAACCCCACATCTGACAATGCATTTTAAACATTCTGAGGCTAACGTACTCCCTTGATCTTATAGAACAAGTAAATTACGCAGAAACACGCCGTGGAGATTTTACTAGAGACGACAGTGGCAGCAATGCAGGCGTCGCACGTCCGATAGCCCGATCAGTCGAAAAGAAATAGCGGAATATATTTTTCTCGTGCCGAGTTTTAGCTCTTCTCACGGCCGTTTCCGTAGGTCGTTGTGTTGTGGCTTCCCAAAAGGGCAACGAGAAAGACAACCAGGCAAGTCCCAAGTGATCTGTACACGGACTAAGACGTCCGCACGTCGCGAAAAATTCTCGCCAACTTGTATGCCGTGTCAACGACGCTTTTCATGTCCGATCACCGAAATTAAGCAGCGTTGGGCGGCGTTAGTACTCGGTTGGGTGAGAAACTAAAAAGTCCTCGTGCTGTTGGTTACTTAAGGTTTTGCCTTTTTCCTTAGTTTTTGGTGCAGCTGTGCGGTAATGGTACGGTCCAGCTCGCTGACCCCCCTCTTGCTCTCAGTACGCAAAGGCATGAACACGAGGCCACAGTCTAATGAAAGGGTCCGTTGTGTGTTTGGCGATGCACCCTCTCCCAGTCGTTTCTAGCGCCTGTCGTCTACATATACGCCCATTTTCAAGCGTCAGCTTTCGCGTCAGCCGAGCAAAGTCGAGACAAGTCGACAAATGGGGACACAAGATGTGGTGAAATGTAATATGCACTAGCCTATGAGAGGTGAAGGGAAAGGATTTGTATGCTTGAAAACACCTTCCTGAGTAAAGGAGACATTTTCCGTGGGATGTTTGAGTTTCAAACCCGGAGCAGCTACTTGGGAAGCAACCATTCTGACCGACATACCACTACCGCCTTCTGCTACGTGATGCCTGCGCCGTCATGTGTCGCCTACCCTCCTGGCGCCAGATGCCGAAGTCGATAGCACTGTAGGCGCTCAACGCCGAGTGCAAGGCGAGCACCGCTGAAGCCGTTTTCCTGGAGCTGCTAGGGCGACATACTGTAACTAGGCGCAGATCTGAGTTTCTCAGATAAATCGGCCCTTCAATGCACAGCAGCAAGAACACGAAATTTCTAATATGAAGTACTCACTGACGATCCAAAGACGTTTCAGTATGTATGCGTCGGTACCACCAGAAGAGTGCATAAGTATTGTAAAGCGAAGGTCGACAGTTAGAGCCACACATGAAGTATATCATTGGATTCACACGAGTGCGTAATGCACAGCGTGGCTGTTGCTAGAAAACGGTCTTATCCGCCGTTCGTTAATATCTAGTTTCCTTTGCATCAATGTGAAAATGTTCCTATAACTAAATAGAGTTTTGCTATCTACAGTTCAAACTGGAAGCGAAAGAAGCAAACGCGCCACATTGGTTCCAGAAAGGGAGGGTGCGTTTCCTATGCCACATCTGACATAGCGTCTTACATACTCTTAAACTGACTTAACTCCATCCTACCGAAAAAAGAAACAGATTTCGGACTGAGGTTGCTGAGATCTTGATAAAGATGGAAGTCACTGGAGAGGTTGTGTCGTACGTCAGATTCGCCAAGCTGTGTATGTCGCCAGATTTAAGCTCTGGTAACTGTAACGGGCGTGGGTTTGAACCCCACATCTGACAATGCATTTTAAACATTCTGAGGCTAACGTACTCCCTTGATCTTATAGAACAAGTAAATTACGCAGAAACACGCCGTGGAGATTTTACTAGAGACGACAGTGGCAGCAATGCAGGCGTCGCACGTCCGATAGCCCGATCAGTCGAAAAGAAATAGCGGAACATATTTTTCTCGTGCCGAGTTTTAGCTCTTCTCACGGCCGTTTCCGTAGGTCGTTGTGTTGTGGCTTCCCAAAAGGGCAACGAGAAAGACAACCAGGCAAGTCCCAAGTGATCTGTACACGGACTAAGACGTCCGCACGTCGCGAAAAATTCTCGCCAACTTGTATGCCGTGTCAACGACGCTTTTCATGTCCGATCACCGAAATTAAGCAGCGTTGGGCGGCGTTAGTACTCGGTTGGGTGAGAAACTAAAAAGTCCTCGTGCTGTTGGTTACTTAAGGTTTTGCCTTTTTCCTTAGTTTTTGGTGCAGCTGTGCGGTAATGGTACGGTCCAGCTCGCTGACCCCCCTCTTGCTCTCAGTACGCAAAGGCATGAACACGAGGCCACAGTCTAATGAAAGGGTCCGTTGTGTGTTTGGCGATGCACCCTCTCCCAGTCGTTTCTAGCGCCTGTCGTCTACATATACGCCCATTTTCAAGCGTCAGCTTTCGCGTCAGCCGAGCAAAGTCGAGACAAGTCGACAAATGGGGACACAAGATGTGGTGAAATGTAATATGCACTAGCCTATGAGAGGTGAAGGGAAAGGATTTGTATGCTTGAAAACACCTTCCTGAGTAAAGGAGACATTTTCCGTGGGATGTTTGAGTTTCAAACCCGGAGCAGCTACTTGGGAAGCAACCATTCTGACCGACATACCACTACCGCCTTCTGCTACGTGATGCCTGCGCCGTCATGTGTCGCCTACCCTCCTGGCGCCAGATGCCGAAGTCGATAGCACTGTAGGCGCTCAACGCCGAGTGCAAGGCGAGCACCGCTGAAGCCGTTTTCCTGGAGCTGCTAGGGCGACATACTGTAACTAGGCGCAGATCTGAGTTTCTCAGATAAATCGGCCCTTCAATGCACAGCAGCAAGAACACGAAATTTCTAATATGAAGTACTCACTGACGATCCAAAGACGTTTCAGTATGTATGCGTCGGTACCACCAGAAGAGTGCATAAGTATTGTAAAGCGAAGGTCGACAGTTAGAGCCACACATGAAGTATATCATTGGATTCACACGAACGCGTAATGCACAGCGTGGCTGTTGCTAGAAAACGGTCTTATCCGCCGTTCGTTAATATCTAATTTCCTTTGCATCAATATGAAAATGTTCCTATAACTAAATAGAATTTTGCTATCTACAGTCCAAACAGGAAGCGAAAGAAGCAAACGCGCCACATTGGTTCCAGAAAGGGAGGGTGCGTTTACTATGCCACATCTGACATAGCGTCTTACATACTCTTAAACTGACTTAACTCCATCCTACCGAAAAAAGAAACAGACTTCGGAGTGAGGTTGCTGAGATCTTGATAAAGATGGAAGTCACTGGAGAGGTTGTGTCGTACGTCAGATTCGCCAAGCTGTGTATGTCGCCAGATTTAAGCTCTGGTTACTGTAATGGGCGTGGGTTTGAACCCCACATCTGACAATGCATTTTAAACATTCTGAGGCTAACGTACTCCCTTGATCTTATAGAACAAGTAAATTACGCAGAAACACGCCGTGGAGATTTTACTAGAGACGACAGTGGCAGCAATGCAGGCGTCGCACGTCCGATAGCCCGATCGGTCGAAAAGAAATATCGGAACATATTTTTCTCGTGCCGAGTTTTAGCTCTTCTCACGGCCGTTTCCGTAGGTCGTTGTGTTGTGGCTTCCCAAAAGGGCAACGAGAAGGACTACCAGGCAAGTCCCAAGTGATCTGTACACGGACTAAGACGTCCGCACGTCGCGAAAAATTCTCGCCAACTTGTATGCCGTGTCAACGACGCTTTTCATGTCCGATCACCGAAATTAAGCAGCGTTGGGCGGCGTTAGTACTCGGTTGGGTGAGAAACTAAAAAGTCCTCGTGCTGTTGGTTACTTAAGGTTTTGCCTTTTTCCTTAGTTTTTGGTGCAGCTGTGCGGTAATGGTACGGTCCAGCTCGCTGACCCCCCTCTTGCTCTCAGTACGCAAAGGCATGAACATGAGGCCACAGTCTAATGAAAGGGTCCGTTGTGTGTTTGGCGATGCACCCTCTCCCAGTCGTTTCTAGCGCCTGTCGTCTACATATACGCCCATTTTCAAGCGTCAGCTTTCGCGTCAGCCGAGCAAAGTCGAGACAAGTCGACAAATGGGGACACAAGATGTGGTGAAATGTAATATGCACTAGCCTATGAGAGGTGAAGGGAAAGGATTTGTATGCTTGAAAACACCTTCCTGAGTAAAGGAGACATTTTCCGTGGGATGTTTGAGTTTCAAACCCGGAGCAGCTACTTGGGAAGCAACCATTCTGACCGACATACCACCACCGCCTTCTGCTACGTGATGCCTGCGCCGTCATGTGTCGCCTACCCTCCTGGCGCCAGATGCCGAAGTCGATAGCACTGTAGGCGCTCAACGCCGAGTGCAAGGCGAGCACCGCTGAAGCCGTTTTCCTGGAGCTGCTAGGGCGACATACTGTAACTAGGCGCAGATCTGAGTTTCTCAGATAAATCGGCCCTTCAATGCACATCAGCAAGAACACGAAATTTCTAATATGAAGTACTCACTGACGATCCAAAGACGTTTCAGTATGTATGCGTGGGTACCACCAGAAGAGTGCATAAGTATTGTAAAGCGAAGGTCGACAGTTAGAGCCACACATGAAGTATATCATTGGATTCACACGAGTGCGTAATGCACAGCGTGGCTGTTGCTAGGAAACGGTCTTATCCGCCGTTCGTTAATATCTAGTTTCCTTTGCATCAATGTGAAAATGTTCCTATAACTAAATAGAATTTTGCTATCTACAGTCCAAACTGGAAGCGAAAGAAGCAAACGCGCCACATTGGTTCCAGAAAGGGAGGGTGCGTTTACTATGCCACATCTGACATAGCGTCTTACATACTCTTAAACTGACTTAACTCCATCCTACCGAAAAAAGAAACAGACTTCGGAGTGAGGTTGCTGAGATCTTGATAAAGATGGAAGTCACTGGAGAGGTTGTGTCGTACGTCAGATTCGCCAAGCTGTGTATGTCGCCAGATTTAAGCTCTGGTTACTGTAACGGGCGTGGGTTTGAACCCCACATCTGACAATGCATTTAGAACATTCTGAGGCTAACGTACTCCCTTGATCTTATAGAACAAGTAAATTACGCAGAAACACGCCGTGGAGATTTTACTAGAGACGACAGTGGCAGCAATGCAGGCGTCGCACATCCGATAGCCCGATCGGTCGAAAAGAAATAGCGGAACATATTTTTCTCGTGCCGAGTTTTAGCTCTTCTCACGGCCGTTTCCGTAGGTCGTTGTGTTGTGGCTTCCCAAAAGGGCAACGAGAAGGACTACCAGGCAAGTCCCAAGTGATCTGTACACGGACTAAGACGTCCGCACGTCGCGAAAAATTCTCGCCAACTTGTATGCCGTGTCAACGACGCTTTTCATGTCCGATCACCGAAATTAAGCAGCGTTGGGCGGCGTTAGTACTCGGTTGGGTGAGAAACTAAAAAGTCCTCGTGCTGTTGGTTACTTAAGGTTTTGCCTTTTTCCTTAGTTTTTGGTGCAGCTGTGCGGTAATGGTACGGTCCAGCTCGCTGACCCCCCTCTTGCTCTCAGTACGCAAAGGCATGAACATGAGGCCACAGTCTAATGAAAGGGACCGTTGTGTGTTTGGCGATGCGGCCTCTCCCAGTCGTTTCTAGGGCCTGTCGTCTACATATACGCCCATTTTCAAGCGTCAGCTTTCGCGTCAGCCGAGCAAAGTCGAGACAAGTCGACACATGGGGACACAAGATGTGGTGAAATGTAATATGCACTAGCCTATGAGAGGTGAAGGGAAAGGATTTGTATGCTTGAAAACACCTTCCTGAGTAAAGGAGACATTTTCCGTGCGATGTTTGAGTTTCAAACCTGGAGCAGCTACTTGGGAAGCAACCATTCTGACCGACATACCACCACCGCCTTCTGCTACGTGATGCCTGCGCCATCATGTGTCGCCTACCCTCCTGGCGCCAGATGCCGAAGTCGATAGCACTGTAGGCGCTCAACGCCGAGTGCAAGGCGAGCACCGCTGAAGCCGTTTTCCTGGAGCTGCTAGGGCGACATACTGTAACTAGGCCCAGATCTGAGTTTCTCAGATAAATCGGCCCTTCAATGCACATCAGCAAGAACACGAAATTTCTAATATGAAGTACTCACTGACGATCCAAAGACGTTTCAGTATGTATGCGTCGGTACCACCAGAAGAGTGCATAAGTATTGTAAAGCGAAGGTCGACAGTTAGAGCCACACATGAAGTATATCATTGGATTCACACGAGTGCGTAATGCACAGCGTGGCTGTTGCTAGGAAACGGTCTTATCCGCCGTTCGTTAATATCTAGTTTCCTTTGCATCAATGTGAAAATGTTCCTATAACTAAATAGAGTTTTGCTATCTACAGTTCAAACTGGAAGCGAAAGAAGCAAACGCGCCACATTGGTTCCAGAAAGGGAGGGTGCGTTTACTATGCCACATCTGACATAGCGTCTTACATACTCTTAAACTGACTTAACTCCATCCTACCGAAAAAAGAAACAGACTTCGGAGTGAGGTTGCTGAGATCTTGATAAAGATGGAAGTCACTGGAGAGGTTGTGTCGTACGTCAGATTCGCCAAGCTGTGTATGTCGCCAGATTTAAGCTCTGGTTACTGTAATGGGCGTGGGTTTGAACCCCACATCTGACAATGCATTTTAAACATTCTGAGGCTAACGTACTCCCTTGATCTTATAGAACAAGTAAATTACGCAGAAACACGCCGTGGAGATTTTACTAGAGACGACAGTGGCAGCAATGCAGGCGTCGCACGTCCGATAGCCCGATCGGTCGAAAAGAAATAGCGGAACATATTTTTCTCGTGCCGAGTTTTAGCTCTTCTCACGGCCGTTACCGTAGGTCGTTGTGTTGTGGCTTCCCAAAAGGGCAACGAGAAGGACTACCAGGCAAGTCCCAAGTGATCTGTACACGGACTAAGACGTCCGCACGTCGCGAAAAATTCTCGCCAACTTGTATGCCGTGTCAACGACGCTTTTCATGTCCGATCACCGAAATTAAGCAGCGTTGGGCGGCGTTAGTACTCGGTTGGGTGAGAAACTAAAAAGTCCTCGTGCTGTTGGTTACTTAAGGTTTTGCCTTTTTCCTTAGTTTTTGGTGCAGCTGTGCGGTAATGGTACGGTCCAGCTCGCTGACCCCCCTCTTGCTCTCAGTACGCAAAGGCATGAACATGAGGCCACAGTCTAATGAAAGGGTCCGTTGTTTGTTTGGCGATGCGGCCTCTCCCAGTCGTTTCTAGCGCCTGTCGTCTACATATACGCCCATTTTCAAGCGTCAGCTTTCGCGTCAGCCGAGCAAAGTCGAGACAAGTCGACACATGGGGACACAAGATGTGGTGAAATGTAATATGCACTAGCCTATGAGAGGTGAAGGGAAAGGATTTGTATGCTTGAAAACACCTTCCTGAGTAAAGGAGACATTTTCCGTGCGATGTTTGAGTTTCAAACCTGGAGCAGCTACTTGGGAAGCAACCATTCTGACCGACATACCACCACCGCCTTCTGCTACGTGATGCCTGCGCCGTCATGTGTCGCCTACCCTCCTGGCGCCAGATGCCGAAGTCGATAGCACTGTAGGCGCTCAACGCCGAGTGCAAGGCGAGCACCGCTGAAGCCGTTTTCCTGGAGCTGCTAGGGCGACATACTGTAACTAGGCGCAGATCTGAGTTTCTCAGATAAATCGGCCCTTCAATGCACATCAGCAAGAACACGAAATTTCTAATATGAAGTACTCACTGACGATCCAAAGACGTTTCAGTATATATGCGTCGGTACCACCAGAAGAGTGCATAAGTATTGTAAAGCGAAGGTCGACAGTTAGAGCCACACATGAAGTATATCATTGGATTCACACGAGTGCGTAATGCACAGCGTGGCTGTTGCTAGGAAACGGTCTTATCCGCCGTTCGTTAATATCTAGTTTCCTTTGCATCAATGTGAAAATGTTCCTATAACTAAATAGAGTTTTGCTATCTACAGTTCAAACTGGAAGCGAAAGAAGCAAACGCGCCACATTGGTTCCAGAAAGGGAGGGTGCGTTTACTATGCCACATCTGACATAGCGTCTTACATACTCTTAAACTGACTTAACTCCATCCTACCGAAAAAAGAAACAGACTTCGGAGTGAGGTTGCTGAGATCTTGATAAAGATGGAAGTCACTGGAGAGGTTGTGTCGTACGTCAGATTCGCCAAGCTGTGTATGTCGCCAGATTTAAGCTCTGGTTACTGTAATGGGCGTGGGTTTGAGCCCCACATCTGACAATGCATTTTAAACATTCTGAGGCTAACGTACTCCCTTGATCTTATAGAACAAGTAAATTACGCAGAAACACGCCGTGGAGATTTTACTAGAGACGACAGTGGCAGCAATGCAGGCGTCGCACGTCCGATAGCCCGATCGGTCGAGAAGAAATAGCGGAACATATTTTTCTCGTGCCGAGTTTTAGCTCTTCTCACGGCCGTTTCCGTAGGTCGTTGTGTTGTGGCTTCCCAAAAGGGCAACGAGAAGGACTACCAGGCAAGTCCCAAGTGATCTGTACACGGACTAAGACGTCCGCACGTCGCGAAAAATTCTCGCCAACTTGTATGCCGTGTCAACGACGCTTTTCATGTCCGATCACCGAAATTAAGCAGCGTTGGGCGGCGTTAGTACTCGGTTGGGTGAGAAACTAAAAAGTCCTCGTGCTGTTGGTTACTTAAGGTTTTGCCTTTTTCCTTAGTTTTTGGTGCAGCTGTGCGGTAATGGTACGGTCCAGCTCGCTGACCCCCCTCTTGCTCTCAGTACGCAAAGGCATGAACATGAGGCCACAGTCTAATGAAAGGGTCCGTTGTGTGTTTGGCGATGCGGCCTCTCCCAGTCGTTTCTAGGGCCTGTCGTCTACATATACACCCATTTTCAAGCGTCAGCTTTCGCGTCAGCCGAGCAAAGTCGAGACAAGTCGACACATGGGGACACAAGATGTGGTGAAATGTAATATGCACTAGCCTATGAGAGGTGAAGGGAAAGGATTTGTATGCTTGAAAACACCTTCCTGAGTAAAGGAGACATTTTCCGTGCGATGTTTGAGTTTCAAACCTGGAGCAGCTACTTGGGAAGCAACCATTCTGACCGACATACCACCACCGCCTTCTGCTACGTGATGCCTGCGCCGTCATGTGTCGCCTACCCTCCTGGCGCCAGATGCCGAAGTCGATAGCACTGTAGGCGCTCAACGCCGAGTGCAAGGCGAGCACCGCTGAAGCCGTTTTCCTGGAGCTGCTAGGGCGACATACTGTAACTAGGCGCAGATCTGAGTTTCTCAGATAAATCGGCCCTTCAATGCACATCAGCAAGAACACGAAATTTCTAATATGAAGTACTCACTGACGATCCAAAGACGTTTCAGTATGTATGCGTCGGTACCACCAGAAGAGTGCATAAGTATTGTAAAGCGAAGGTCGACAGTTAGAGCCACACATGAAGTATATCATTGGATTCACACGAGTGCGTAATGCACAGCGTGGCTGTTGCTAGGAAACGGTCTTATCCGCCGTTCGTTAATATCTAGTTTCCTTTGCATCAATGTGAAAATGTTCCTATAACTAAATAGAGTTTTGCTATCTACAGTTCAAACTGGAAGCGAAAGAAGCAAACGCGCCACATTGGTTCCAGAAAGGGAGGGTGCGTTTACTATGCCACATCTGACATAGCGTCTTACATACTCTTAAACTGACTTAACTCCATCCTACCGAAAAAAGAAACAGACTTCGGAGTGAGGTTGCTGAGATCTTGATAAAGATGGAAGTCACTGGAGAGGTTGTGTCGTACGTCAGATTCGCCAAGCTGTGTATGTCGCCAGATTTAAGCTCTGGTTACTGTAATGGGCGTGGGTTTGAACCCCACATCTGACAATGCATTTTAAACATTCTGAGGCTAACGTACTCCCTTGATCTTATAGAACAAGTAAATTACGCAGAAACACGCCGTGGAGATTTTACTAGAGACGACAGTGGCAGCAATGCAGGCGTCGCACGTCCGATAGCCCGATCGGTCGAAAAGAAATAGCGGAACATATTTTTCTCGTGCCGAGTTTTAGCTCTTCTCACGGCCGTTTCCGTAGGTCGTTGTGTTGTGGCTTCCCAAAAGGGCAACGAGAAGGACTACCAGGCAAGTCCCAAGTGATCTGTACACGGACTAAGACGTCCGCACGTCGCGAAAAATTCTCGCCAACTTGTATGCCGTGTCAACGACGCTTTTCATGTCCGATCACCGAAATTAAGCAGCGTTGGGCGGCGTTAGTACTCGGTTGGGTGAGAAACTAAAAAGTCCTCGTGCTGTTGGTTACTTAAGGTTTTGCCTTTTTCCTTAGTTTTTGGTGCAGCTGTGCGGTAATGGTACGGTCCAGCTCGCTGACCCCCCTCTTGCTCTCAGTACGCAAAGCCATGAACATGAGGCCACAGTCTAATGAAAGGGTCCGTTGTGTGTTTGGCGATGCGGCCTCTCCCAGTCGTTTCTAGGGCCTGTCGTCTACATATACGCCCATTTTCAAGCGTCAGCTATCGCGTCAGCCGAGCAAAGTCGAGACAAGTCGACACATGGGGACACAAGATGTGGTGAAATGTAATATGCACTAGCCTATGAGAGGTGAAGGGAAAGGATTTGTATGCTTGAAAACACCTTCCTGAGTAAAGGAGACATTTTCCGTGCGATGTTTGAGTTTCAAACCTGGAGCAGCTACTTGGGAAGCAACCATTCTGACCGACATACCACCACCGCCTTCTGCTACGTGATGCCTGCGCCGTCATGTGTCGCCTACCCTCCTGGCGCCAGATGCCGAAGTCGATAGCACTGTAGGCGCTCAACGCCGAGTGCAAGGCGAGCACCGCTGAAGCCGTTTTCCTGGAGCTGCTAGGGCGACATACTGTAACTAGGCGCAGATCTGAGTTTCTCAGATAAATCGGCCCTTCAATGCACATCAGCAAGAACACGAAATTTCTAATATGAAGTACTCACTGACGATCCAAAGACGTTTCAGTATGTATGCGTCGGTACCACCAGAAGAGTGCATAAGTATTGTAAAGCGAAGGTGGACAGTTAGAGCCACACATGAAGTATATCATTGGATTCACACGAGTGCGTAATGCACAGCGTGGCTGTTGCTAGGAAACGGTCTTATCCGCCGTTCGTTAATATCTAGTTTCCTTTGCATCAATGTGAAAATGTTCCTATAACTAAATAGTTTTGCTATCTACAGTTCAAACTGGAAGCGAAAGAAGCAAACGCGCCACATTGGTTCCAGAAAGGGAGGGTGCGTTTCCTATGCCACATCTGACATAGCGTCTTACATACTCTTAAACTGACTTAACTCCATCCTACCGAAAAAAGAAACAGACTTCGGAGTGAGGTTGCTGAGATCTTGATAAAGATGGAAGTCACTGGAGAGGTTGTGTCGTACGTCAGATTCGCCAAGCTGTGTATGTCGCCAGATTTAAGCTCTGGTTACTGTAATGGGCGTGGGTTTGAACCCCACATCTGAGAATGCATTTTAAACATTCTGAGGCTAACGTACTCCCTTGATCTTATAGAACAAGTAAATTACGCAGAAACACGCCGTGGAGATTTTACTAGAGACGACAGTGGCAGCAATGCAGGCGTCGCACGTCCGATAGCCCGATCGGTCGAAAAGAAATAGCGGAACATATTTTTCTCGTGCCGAGTTTTAGCTCTTCTCACGGCCGTTTCCGTAGGTCGTTGTGTTGTGGCTTCCCAAAAGGGCAACGAGAAGGACTACCAGGCAAGTCCCAAGTGATCTGTACACGGACTAAGACGTCCGCACGTCGCGAAAAATTCTCGCCAACTTGTATGCCGTGTCAACGACGCTTTTCATGTCCGATCACCGAAATTAAGCAGCGTTGGGCGGCGTTAGTACTCGGTTGGGTGAGAAACTAAAAAGTCCTCGTGCTGTTGGTTACTTAAGGTTTTGCCTTTTTCCTTAGTTTTTGGTGCAGCTGTGCGGTAATGGTACGGTCCAGCTCGCTGACCCCCCTCTTGCTCTCAGTACGCAAAGGCATGAACATGAGGCCACAGTCTAATGAAAGGGTCCGTTGTGTGTTTGGCGATGCGGCCTCTCCCAGTCGTTTCTAGGGCCTGTCGTCTACATATACGCCCATTTTCAAGCGTCAGCTTTCGCGTCAGCCGAGCAAAGTCGAGACAAGTCGACACATGGGGACACAAGATGTGGTGAAATGTAATATGCACTAGCCTATGAGAGGTGAAGGGAAAGGATTTGTATGCTTGAAAACACCTTCCTGAGTAAAGGAGACATTTTCCGTGCGATGTTTGAGTTTCAAACCTGGAGCAGCTACTTGGGAAGCAACCATTCTGACCGACATACCACCACCGCCTTCTGCTACGTGATGCCTGCGCCGTCATGTGTCGCCTACCCTCCTGGCGCCAGATGCCGAAGTCGATAGCACTGTAGGCGCTCAACGCCGAGTGCAAGGCGAGCACCGCTGAAGCCGTTTTCCTGGAGCTGCTAGGGCGACATACTGTAACTAGGCCCAGATCTGAGTTTCTCAGATAAATCGGCCCTTCGATGCACATCAGCAAGAACACGAAATTTCTAATATGAAGTACTCACTGACGATCCAAAGACGTTTCAGTATGTATGCGTCGGTACCACCAGAAGAGTGCATAAGTATTGTAAAGCGAAGGTCGACAGTTAGAGCCACACATGAAGTATATCATTGGATTCACACGAGTGCGTAATGCACAGCGTGGCTGTTGCTAGGAAACGGTCTTATCCGCCGTTCGTTAATATCTAGTTTCCTTTGCATCAATGTGAAAATGTTCCTATAACTAAATAGAGTTTTGCTATCTACAGTTCAAACTGGAAGCGAAAGAAGCAAACGCGCCACATTGGTTCCAGAAAGGGAGGGTGCGTTTACTATGCCACATCTGACATAGCGTCTTACATACTCTTAAACTGACTTAACTCCATCCTACCGAAAAAAGAAACAGACTTCGGAGTGAGGTTGCTGAGATCTTGATAAAGATGGAAGTCACTGGAGAGGTTGTGTCGTACGTCAGATTCGCCAAGCTGTGTATGTCGCCAGATTTAAGCTCTGGTTACTGTAACGGGCGTGGGTTTGAACCCCACATCTGACAATGCATTTTAAACATTCTGAGGCTAACGTACTCCCTTGATCTTATAGAACAAGTAAATTACGCAGAAACACGCCGTGGAGATTTTACTAGAGACGACAGTGGCAGCAATGCAGGCGTCGCACATCCGATAGCCCGATCGGTCGAAAAGAAATAGCGGAACATATTTTTCTCGTGCCGAGTTTTAGCTCTTCTCACGGCCGTTTCCGTAGGTCGTTGTGTTGTGGCTTCCCAAAAGGGCAACGAGAAGGACTACCAGGCAAGTCCCAAGTGATCTGTACACGGACTAAGACGTCTGCACGTCGCGAAAAATTCTCGCCAACTTGTATGCCGTGTCAACGACGCTTTTCATGTCCGATCACCGAAATTAAGCAGCGTTGGGCGGCGTTAGTACTCGGTTGGGTGAGAAACTAAAAAGTCCTCGTGCTGTTGGTTACTTAAGGTTTTGCCTTTTTCCTTAGTTTTTGGTGCAGCTGTGCGGTAATGGTACGGTCCAGCTCGCTGACCCCCCTCTTGCTTTCAGTACGCAAAGGCATGAACATGAGGCCACAGTCTAATGAAAGGGTCCGTTGTGTGTTTGGCGATGCGCCCTCTCCCAGTCGTTTCTAGGGCCTGTCGTCTACATATATGCCCATTTTCAAGCGTCAGCTTTCGCGTCAGCCGAGCAAAGTCGAGACAAGTCGACACATGGGGACACAAGATGCTGTGAATTGTAATATGCACTAGCCTATGAGAGGTGAAGGGAAAGGATTCGTATGCTTGAAAACATCTTCCTGAGTAAAGGAGACATTTTCCGTGCGATGTTTGGGTTTCCAACCCGGAGCAGCTACTTGGGAAGCAACCATTCTGACCGACATACTACCACCGCCTTCTGCTACGTGATGCCTGCGCCGTCATGTGTCGCCTACCCACCTGGCGCCAGATCCGAAGTCGATAGCACTGTAGGCGCTCAACGCCGAGTGCAAGGCGAGCACCGCTGAAGCCGTTTTCCTGGAGCTGCTAGGGCGACATACTGTAACTAGGCGCAGAACTGAGTTTCTCAGATAATTCGGCCCTTCAATGCACAGCAGCAAGAACACGAAATTTCTAATATGAAGTACTCACTGACGATCCAAAGACGTTTCAGTATGTATGCGTCGGTTCTACCAGAAGAGTGCATAAGTATTGTAAAGCGAGGGTCGACAGTTAGAGCCACACATGAAGTATATCATTGGATTCACACGAGTGCGTAATGCACAGCGTGGCTGTTGCTAGGAAAGGGTCTTATCCGCCGTTCGTTAATATCTAGTTTCCTTTGCATCAATGTGAAAATGTTCCTATAACTAAATAGAGTTTTGCTATCTACAGTTCAAACTGGAAGCGAAAGAAGCAAACGTGCCACATTGGTTCCAGAAAGGGAGGGTGCGTTTCCTATGCCACATCTGACATAGCGTCTTACATACTCTTAAACTGACTTAACTCCATCCTACCGAAAAAAGAAACAGATTTCGGACTGAGGTTGCTGGGATCTTGATAAAGATGGAAGTCACTGGAGAGGTTGTGTCGTACGTCAGATTCGCCAAGCTGTGTATGTCGCCAGATTTAAGCTCTGGTAACTGTAACGGGCGTGGGTTTGAACCCCACAACTGACAATGCATTTTAACATTCTGAGGCTAACGTACTCCCTTGATCTTATAGAACAAGTAAATTACGCAGAAACACGCCGTGGAGATTTTACTAGAGACGACAGTGGCAGCAATGCAGGCGTCGCACGTCCGATAGCCCGATCGGTCGAAAAGAAATAGCGGAACATATTTTTCTCGTGCCGAGTTTTAGCTCTTCTCACGGCCGTTTCCGTAGGTCGTTGTGTTGTGGCTTCCCAAAAGGGCAACGAGAAAGACTACCAGGCAAGTCCCAAGTGATCTGTACACGGACTAAGACGTCCGCACGTCGCGAAAAATTCTCGCCAACTTGCATGCCGTGTCAACGACGCTTTTCATGTCCGATCACCCAAATTAAGCAGCGTTGGGCGTACGTTAGTACTCGGTTGGGTGAGAAACTAAAAAGTCCTCGTGCTGTTGGTTACTTAAGGTTTTGCCTTTTTCCTTAGTTTTTGGAGCAGCTGTGCGGTAATGGTACGGTCCAGCTCGCTGACCCCCCTCTTGCTCTCAGTACGCAAAGGCATGAACATGAGGCCACAGTCTAATGAAAGGGTCCGTTGTGTGTTTGGCGATGCGCCCTCTCCCAGTCGTTTCTAGCGCCTGTCGTCTACATATACGCCCATTTTCAAGCGTCAGCTTTCGCGTCAGCCGAGCAAAGTCGAGACAAGTCGACACATGGGGACACAAGATGTGGTGAAATGTAATATGCACTAGCCTATGAGAGGTGAAGGGAAAGGATTCGTATGCTTGAAAACACCTTCCTGAGTAAAGGAGACATTTTCCGTGCGATGTTTGAGTTTCAAACCCGGAGCAGCTACTTGGGAAGCAACCATTCTGACCGACATACCACCACCGCCTTCTGCTACGTGATGCCTGCGCCGTCATGTGTCGCCTACCCTCCTGGCACCAGATGCCGAAGTCGATAGCACTGTAGGCGCTCAACGCCGAGTGCAAGGCGAGCACCGCTGAAGCCGTTTTCCTGGAGCTGCTAGGGCGACATACTGTAACTAGGCGCAGATCTGAGTTTCTCAGATAAATCGGCCCTTCAATGCACATCAGCAAGAACACGAAATTTCTAATATGAAGTACTCACTGACGATGCAAAGACGTTTCAGTATGTATGCGTCGGTACCACCAGAAGAGTGCATAAGTATTGTAAAGCGAAGGTCGACAGTTAGAGCCACACATGAAGTATATCATTGGCTTCACACGTGTGCGTAATGCACAGCGTGGCTGTTGCTAGGAAATGGTCTTATCCGCCGTTCGTTAATATCTAGTTTCCTTTGCATCAATGTGAAAATGTTCCTATAACTAAATAGAGTTTTGCTATCTACAGTTCAAACTGGAAGCGAAAGAAGCAAACGCGCCACATTGGTTCCAGAAAGGGAGGGTGCGTTTACTATGCCACATCTGACATAGCGTCTTACATACTCTTAAACTGACTTAACTCCATCCTACCGAAAAAAGAAACAGATTTCGGAGTGAGGTTGCTGTGATCTTGATAAAGATGGAAGTCACTGGAGAGGTTGTGTCGTACGTCAGATTCGCCAAGCTGTGTATGTCGCCAGATTTAAGCTCTGGTTACTGTAACGGGCGTGGGTTTGAACCCCACATCTGACAATGCATTTTAAACATTCTGAGGCTAACGTACTCCATTGATCTTATAGAACAAGTAAATTACGCAGAAACACGCCGTGGAGATTTTACTAGAGACGACAGTGGCAGCAATGCAGGCGTCGCACGTCCGATAGCCCGATCGGTCGAAAAGAAATAGCGGAACATATTTTTCTCGTGCCGAGTTTTAGCTCTTCTCAAGGCCGTTTCGGTAGGTCGTTGTGTTGTGGCTTCCCAAAAGGGCAACGAGAAGGACTACCAGGCAAGTCCCAAGTGATCTGTACACGGACTAAGACGTCCGCACGTCGCGAAAAATTCTCGCCAACTTGAATGCCGTGTCAACGACGCTTTTCATGTCCGATCACCGAAATTAAGCAGCGTTGGGCGGCGTTAGTACTCGGTTGGGTGAGAAACTAAAAAGTCCTCGTGCTGTTGGTTACTTAAGGTTTTGCCTTTTTCCTTAGTTTTTGGAGCAGCTGTGCGGTAATGGTACGGTCCAGCTCGCTGACCCCCCTCTTGCTCTCAGTACGCAAAGGCATGAACATGAGGCCACAGTCTAATGAAAGGGTCCGTTGTGTGTTTGGCGATGCGCCCTCTCCCAGTCGTTTCTAGCGCCTGCCGTCTACATATACGCCCATTTTCAAGCGTCAGCTTTCGCGTCAGCCGAGCTAAGTCGAGACAAGTCGACACATGGGGACACAAGATGTGGTGAAATGTAATATGCACTAGCCTATGCGAGGTGAAGGGAAAGGACTCGTATGCTTGAAAACACCTTCCTGAGTAAAGGAGACATTTTCCGTGCGATGTTTGGGTTTCCAACCCGGAGCAGCTACTTGGGAAGCAACCATTCTGACCAACATACCACCACCGCCTTCTGCTACGTGATGCCTGCGCCGTCATGTGTCGCCTACCCTCCTGGCGCCAGATGCCGAAGTCGATAGCACTGTAGGCGCTCAACGCCGAGTGCAAGGCGAGGACCGCTGAAGCCGTTTTCCTGGAGCTGCTAGGGCGACATACTGTAACTAGGCGCAGATCTGAGTTTCTCAGATAAATCGGCCCTTCAATGCACATCAGTAAGAACACGAAATTTCAAATATGAAGTACTCACTGACGATGCAAAGACGTTTCAGTATGTATGCGTCGGTACCACCAGAAGAGTGCATAAGTATTGTAAAGCGAAGGTCGACAGTTAGAGCCACACATGAAGTATATCATTGGCTTCACACGTGTGCGTAATGCACAGCGTGGCTGTTGCTAGGAAACGGTCTTATCCGCCGTTCGTTAATATCTAGTTTCCTTTGCATCAATGTGAAAATGTTCCTATAACTAAATAGACTTTTGCTATCTACAGTTCAAACTGGAAGCGAAAGAAGCAAACGCGCCACATTGGTTCCAGAAAGGGAGGGTGCGTTTCCTATGCCACATCTGACATAGCGTCTTACATACTCTTAAACTGACTTAACTCCATCCTACCGAAAAAAGAAACAGATTTCGGAGTGAGGTTGCTGAGATCTTGATAAAGATGGAAGTCACTGGAGAGGTTGTGTCGTACGTCAGATTCGCCAAGCTGTGTATGTCGCCAGATTTAAGCTCTGGTAACTGTAACGGGCGTGGGTTTGAACCCCACATCTGACAATGCATATTAAACATTCTGAGGCTAACGTAATCCCTTGATCTTATAGAACAAGTAAATTACGCAGAAACACGCCGTGGAGATTTTACTAGAGACGACAGTGGCAGCAATGCAGGCGTCGCACGTCCGATAGCCCGATCGGTCGAAAAGAAATAGCGGAACATATTTTTCTCGTGCCGAGTTTTAGCTCTTCTCACGGCCGTTTCCGTAAGTCGTTGTGTTGTGGCTTCCCAAAAGGGCAACGAGAAAGACTACCAGGCAAGTCCCAAGTGATCTGTACACGGACTAAGACGTCCGCACGTCGGGCAACATTCTCGCCAACTTGTATGCCGTGTCAACGACGCTTTTCATGTCCGATCACCGAAATTAAGCAGCGTTGGGCGGCGTTAGTACTCGGTTGGGTGAGAAACTAAAAAGTCCTCGTGCTGTTGGTTACTTAAGGTTTTGCCTTTTTCCTTAGTTTTTGGTGCAGCTGTGCGGTAATGGTACGGTCCAGCTCGCTGACCCCCCTCTTGCTCTCAGTACGCAAAGGCATGAACATGAGGCCACAGTCTAATGAAAGGGTCCGTTGTGTGTTTGGCGATGCGCCCTCTCCCAGTCGTTTCTAGCGCCTGTCGTCTACATATACGCCCAATTTCAAGCGTCAGCTTTCGCGTCAGCCGAGAAAAGTCGAGACAAGTCGACACATGGGGACACAAGATGCTGTGAATCGTAATACGCACTAGCCTATGAGTCGCGAAGGGAAAGCATTCGTATGGTTGAAAACACCTTCCTGAGTAAAGGAGACATTTCGAGTGCGATGTTCGGGTATCGAATCCGGAGCAGCTACTTAAGAAGCAACCGTTCTGACCGACATACCACCACCGCCTTCTGCAACGCATGCTTGCGCCGTTATGTATCGTCTTCCCTCCTGGCGCCAGATGCCGAAGTCGATAGCTCTGTAGGCGCTCAACGCCAAGTGCAAGGCGAACACCGCTGAAGCCGTTTTCCTGGAGCTGCTAGGGCGACATACTGTAACTAGGCGCAGAACTGAGTTTCTCAGATAAATCGGCCCTTCAATGCACATCAGCAAGAACACGAAATTTCTAATATGAAGTACTCACTGACGATCCAAAGACGTTTCAGTATGTATGCGTCGGTACCACCAGAAGAGTGCATAAGTATTGTAAAGCGAAGGTCGACAGTTAGAGCCTCAAATGAAGTATATCATTGGATTCACACGAGTGCGTAATGCACTGCGTGGCTGTTGCTAGGAAACGGTCTTATCCGCCGTTCGTTAATATCTAGTTTCCTTTGCATCAATGTGAAAATGTTCCTATAACTAAATAGAGTTTTGCTATCTACAGTTCAAACTGGAAGCGAAAGAAGCAAACGCGCCACATTGGTTCCAGAAAGGGAGGGTGCGTTTCCTATGCCACATCTGACATAGCGTCTTACATACTCTTAAACTGACATAACTCCATCCTACCGGAAAAAGAAACAGATTTCGGAGTGAGGTTGCTGAGATCTTGATAAAGATGGAAGTCACTGGAGAGGTTGTGTCGTACGTCAGATTCGCCAAGCTGTGTATGTCGCCAGATTTAAGCTCTAGTTACTGTAAGGGGCGTGGGTTTGAACCCCACATCTGACAATGCATTTTAAACATTCTGAGGCTAACGTACTCCCTTGATCTTATAGAACAAGTAAATTACGCAGGAACACACCGTGGAGATTTTACTAGAGACGACAGTGGCAGCAGTGCAGGCGTCGCACGTCCGATAGCCCGATCGGTCGAAAAGAAATAGCGGAACATATTTTTCTCGAGCCGAGTTTTAGCTCTTCTCACGGACGTTTCCGTAGGTCGTTGTGTTGTGGCTTCCCAAAAGGGCAACGAGAAAGACTACCAGGCAAGTTCCAAGTGATCTGTACACGGACTAAGACGTCCGCACGTCGGGCAACATTCTCGCCAACTTGTATGCCTTGCCAACGACGCTTTTCATGTCCGATCACCGAAATTAGGGAGCATTGGGCGGCGTTAGTACTCGGGTTAGTGAGAAACTAAAAAGTCCTTGTGCTGTTGGTTACTTAAGGTTTTGCCTTTTTCCTTAGCTTTTGGTGCAGCTGTGCGGTAATAGTACGGTCCAGCACGCTGACCACCCTCTTGCTCTCAGTACGCAAAGGCACGTACATGAGGCCACAGTCTAAAATAAGGGTCCGTTGTGTGTTTGGCGATGTCTCCTCTCCCAGTCCTTTCTAGCGAATGTCGTCTACATATACCCCCATTTTCGAGCGTCAGCTTTCGCGTCAGCCGAGCAAAGTCGAGACAAGTCGACACATGGGGACACAAGATGCTGTGAATCGTAATAAGCACTAGCCTATGAGTCGCGAAGGGAAAGCATTCGTATGGTTGAAAACACCTTCCTGAGTAAAGGAGACATTTTGAGTGCGATGTTCGGGTTTCGAATCTGGAACAGCTACTTGGGAAGCAACCGTTCTGACCGACATACCACCACTGCCTTCTGCAACGCAATGCTTGCGCCGTTATGTATCGCCTTCCCTCCTGGCGCCAGATGCCGAAGTCGATAGCTCTGTAGGCGCTCAACGCCGAGTGCAAGGCGAGGACCGCTGAAGCCGTTTCCTGATGTTGCTAGGGCGACGTACTGTAGCTAGGCGCAGAACTGAGTTTCTCAGATAAATCGGCCCTTCAATGCACATCAGCAAGAACACGAAATTTCTAATATGAAGTACTCACTGACGATCCAAAGACGTTTCAGTATGTATGCGTCGGTACCACAAGAAGAGTGCATAAGTATTGTAAAGCGAAGGTCGACAGTTAGAGCCTCAAATGAAGTATATCATTGGATTCACACGAGTGCGTAATGCACTGCGTGGCTGTTGCTAGGAAACGGTCTTATCCGCCGTTCGTTAATATCTAGTTTCCTTTGCATCAATGTGAAAATGTTCCTATAACTAAATAGAGTTTTGCTATCTACAGTTCAAACTGGAAGCGAAAGAAGCAAACGCGCCACATTGGTTCCAGAAAGGGAGGGTGCGTTTCCTATGCCACATCTGACATAGCGTCTTACATACTCTTAAACTGACATAACTCCATCCTACCGGAAAAAGAAACAGATTTCGGAGTGAGGTTGCTGAGATCTTGATAAAGATGGAAGTCACTGGAGAGGTTGTGTCGTACGTCAGATTCGCCAAGCTGTGTATGTCGCCAGATTTAAGCTCTAGTTACTGTAAGGGGCGTGGGTTTGAACCCCACATCTGACAATGCATTTTAAACATTCTGAGGCTAACGTACTCCCTTGATCTTATAGAACAAGTAAATTACGCAGGAACACACCGTGGAGATTTTACTAGAGACGACAGTGGCAGCAGTGCAGGCGTCGCACGTCCGATAGCCCGATCGGTCGAAAAGAAATAGCGGAACATATTTTTCTCGTGCCGAGTTTTAGCTCTTCTCACGGACGTTTCCGTAGGTCGTTGTGTTGTGGCTTCCCAAAAGGGCAACGAGAAAGACTACCAGGCAAGTTCCAAGTGATCTGTACACGGACTAAGACGTCCGCACGTCGGGCAACATTCTCGCCAACTTGTATGCCTTGCCAACGACGCTTTTCATGTCCGATCACCGAAATTAGGGAGCATTGGGAGGCGTTAGTACTCGGGTTAGTGAGAAACTAAAAAGTCCTTGTGCTGTTGGTTACTTAAGGTTTTGCCATTTTCCTTAGCTTTTGGTGCAGCTGTGCGGTAATAGTACGGTCCAGCACGCTGACCACCCTCTTGCTCTCAGTACGCAAAGGCACGTACATGAGGCCACAGTCTAAAATAAGGGTCCGTTGTGTGTTTGGCGATGTCTCCTCTCCCAGTCCTTTCTAGCGAATGTCGTCTACATATACCCCCATTTTCGAGCGTCAGCTCTCGCGTCAGCCGAGCAAAGTCGAGACAAGTCGACACATGGGGACACAAGATGCTGTGAATCGTAATAAGCACTAGCCTATGAGTCGCGAAGGGAAAGCATTCGTATGGTTGAAAACACCTTCCTGAGTAAAGGAGACATTTTGAGTGCGATGTTCGGGTTTCGAATCTGGAACAGCTACTTGGGAAGCAACCGTTCTGACCGACATACCACCACTGCCTTCTGCAACGCAATGCTTGCGCCGTTATGTATCGCCTTCCCTCCTGGCGCCAGATGCCGAAGTCGATAGCTCTGTAGGCGCTCAACGCCGAGTGCAAGGCGAGGACCGCTGAAGCCGTATCCTGATGTTGCTAGGGCGACGTACTGTAGCTAGGCGCAGAACTGAGTTTCTCTGATAAATCGGCCCTTCGATGCACATAAGCGCGAACACGAAATTTCTAATATGAAGTACTCACTGACGATCCAAAGAAGTTTCAGTATGTATGCGTCGGTACCACCAGAAGAGTGCATAAGTATTGTAAAACGAAGGTCGACAGTTAGAGCCTCACATGAAGTATGTCATTGGATTCACACGAGTGCGTAATGCACAGCGTGGCTGTTGCTAGGAAACGGTATATTCGCCGTTCGTTAATATCTAGTCTCCTTTGCATCAATGTGAAAATGTTCCTATAACTAAATAGAGTTTTGCTATTTACAGTTCAAACTATAAGCGAAAGAAGCAAACGCGCCACATTGGTTCCAGAAAGGGAGGGTGGTTACCTATGCCACATCTGACATAGCGTCTTACATACTCTTAAACTGACATAACTCCATCCTACCGAAAAAAGGAACAGATTTCGGAGTGAGGTTGCTGAGATCTTGATAAAGATGAAAGTCACTGGAGCGGTTGTGTCGTACGTCAGATTCGCCAAGCTGTGTATGTCGCCAGATATAAGCTCTGGTTACTGTAAGGGGCGTGGGTTTGAACCCATCTGACAAGGCATTTTAAACCTTCTGTGACTAACGTACTCCCTTGATCTTATAGAACAAGTAAATTACGCAGAAACACGCCGTGGAGATTTTACTAGAGACGACAGTGGCAGCAGTGCAGGCGTCGCACGTCCGATAGCCCGATCGGTCGAAAAGAAATAGCGGAACATATTTTTCTCGTGCCGAGTTTTAGCTCTTCTCACGGCCGTTTCCGTAGGTCGTTGTGTTGTGGCTTCCCAAAAGGGCAACGAGAAAGACTACCAGGCAAGTTCCAAGTGATCTGTACACGGACTAAGACGTCCGCACGTCGGGCAACATTCTCGCCAACTTGTATGCCTTGCCAACGACGCTTTTCATGTCCGATCCCCGAAATTAAGCAGCGTTGGGCGGCGTTAGTACTCTGCTGGGTGAGAAACTAAAAAGTCCTCGTGCTGTTGGTTACTTAAGGTTTTGCCTTTTTCCTTAGTGTTTGGTGCAGCTTGCAGTAATGGTACGTTCCAGCACGCTGACACCCCTCTAGTTCTCGGTACGCATAGGCACGGAGATGCGGCCACAGTCAAATGAAAGGGTCCGTTGTGTGTTTGGCGATGTCTCCTCTCCCAGTCGTTTCTAGCCAATGTCGTCTACATATACCCCCATTTTCGAGCGTCAGCTTTCGCGTCAGCCGAGCAAAGTCGAAACAAGTCGACACATGGTGACAAAAGATGTGGTGAAATGTAATATGCACTAGCCTATGAGAGGTGAAGGGAAAGGATTCGTGTGCTTGAAAACAGCTTCTTGAGTAAAGGAGACATTTTCTGTGCGATGTTTGGGTTTCAAACCCGGAGCAGCTACTTGGGAAGCAACCATTCTGACTGACATACTACCACCGCCTTCTGCTACGTGATGCCTGCGCCGTCATATGTCGCCTACCCTCCTGGCGCCAGATGCCGAAGTCGATAGCTCTGTAGGCGATCAAAGCCGAGTGCAAGGCGAGCACCGCTGAAGC
Source organism: Schistocerca gregaria (assembly GCF_023897955.1). Taxonomy (NCBI): domain Eukaryota; kingdom Metazoa; phylum Arthropoda; class Insecta; order Orthoptera; family Acrididae; genus Schistocerca; species Schistocerca gregaria. The sequence goes on along the minus strand of NC_064929.1, from coordinate 96,133,683 downwards.
CGTTTTCCTGGAGCTGCTAGGGCGACATACTGTAACTAGGCGCAGAAGTGAGTTTCTCTGATAAATCGGCCCTTCAATGCACATCAGCAAGAACACGAAATTTCTAATATGAAGTACTCACTGACGATCCAAAGACGTTTCAGTATGTATGCGTCGGTACCACCAGAAGAGTGCATAAGTATTGTAAAGCGAAGGTCGACAGTTAGAGCCGCACATGAAGTATGTCATTGGACTCACACGAGTGCGTAGTGCACAGCGTGGCTGTTGCCAGGAAACGGTCTTATTCGCCGTTCGTTAATATCTAGTTTCCTTTGCATCAATGTGAAAATGTTCCTATAACTAAATAGAGTTCTGCTATTTACAGTTCAAACTGGAAGCGAAAGAAGCAAACGCGCCACATTGGTTCCAGAAAGGGAGGGTGCGTTTCCTATGCCACATCTGACATAGCGTCTTACATACTCTTAAACTGACATAACTCCATCCTACCGAAAAAAGAAACAGATTTCGGAGTGAGGTTGCTGAGATCTTGATAAAGATGGAAGTCACTGGAGCGGTTGTGTCGTACGTCAGATTCGCCAAGCTGTGTATGTCGCCAGATTTAAGCTCTGGTTACTGTAAGGGGCGTGGGTGTGAACCCCACATCTGACAATGCATTTTAAACATTCTGAGAAAACGTACTCCCTTGATCTTATAGAACAAGTAAATTACGCAGAAACACGCCGTGGAGATTTTACTAGAGACGACAGTGGCAGCAGTGCAGGCGTCGCACGTCCGATAGCCCGATCGGTCGAAAAGAAATAGCAGAACATATTTTTCTCGTGTCGAGTTTTAGCTCTTCTCACGGACGTTTCCGTAGGTCGTTGTGTTGTGGCTTCCCAAAAGGGCAACGAGAAAGACTACCAGGCAAGTCCCAAGTGATCTGTACACGGACTAAGACGTCCGCACGTCGCGAAAAATTCTCGCCAACTTGTATGCCGTGTCAACGACGCTTTTCATGTCCGATCACCGAAATTAAGCAGCGTTGGGCGGCGTTAGTACTCGGGTTAGTGAGAAACTAAAAAGTCCTCGTGCTGTTGGTTACTTAAGGTTTTGCCTTTGTCCTTAGTTTTTGTGCAGCTGTGCGGTAATGGTACGGTCCAGCTCGCTGACCCCCCTCTTGCTCTCAGTACGCAAAGGCACGAACATGAAAGGGTCTGTTGTGTGTTTGGCGAATCGACCTCTCCCAGTCGTTTCTAGCGCCTGTCGTCTACATATACGCCCATTCTCAAGCGTCAGCTTTCGCGTCAGCCGAGCAAAGTCGATACAAGTCGACACATGGGGACACAAGATGCTGTGAAATGTAATATGCACTAGCCTATGAGAGGTGAAGGGAAAGGATTCGTGTGCTTGAAAACACCTTCCTGAGTAAAGGAGACATTTTCCGTGCGATGTTTGGGTTTCAAACCCGGAGCAGCTACTTGGGAAGCAACCATTCTGACCGACATACTACCACCGCCTTCTGCTATGTGATGCCTGCGCCGTCATGTGCTGCCTACCCTCCTGGCGCCAGATGCCGAAGTCGATAGCTCTGTAGGCGATCAAAGCCGAGTGCAAGGCGAGCACCGCTGAAGCCGTTTTCCTGGAGCTGCTAGGGCGACATACTGTAACTAGGCGCAGAAGTGAGTTTCTCTGATAAATCGGCCCTTCAATGCACATCAGCAAGAACACGAAATTTCTAATATGAAGTACTCACTGACGATCCAAAGACGTTTCAGTATGTATGCGTCGGTACCACCAGAAGAGTGCATAAGTATTGTAAAGCGAAGGTCGACAGTTAGAGCCGCACATGAAGTATGTCATTGGACTCACACGAGTGCGTAGTGCACAGCGTGGCTGTTGCTAGGAAACGGTCTTATTTGCCGTTCGTTAATATCTAGTTTCCTTTGCATCAATGTGAAAATGTTCCTATAACTAAATAGAGTTCTGCTATTTACAGTTCAAACTGGAAGCGAAAGAAGCAAACGCGCCACATTGGTTCCAGAAAGGGAGGGTGCGTTTCCTATGCCACATCTGACATAGCGTCTTACATACTCTTAAACTGACATAACTCCATCCTACCGAAAAAAGAAACAGATTTCGGAGTGAGGTTGCTGAGATCTTGATAAAGATGGAAGTCACTGGAGCGGTTGTGTCGTACGTCAGATTCGCCAAGCTGTGTATGTCGCCAGATTTAAGCTCTGGTTACTGTAAGGGGCGTGGGTGTGAACCCCACATCTGACAATGCATTTTAAACATTCTGAGAAAACGTACTCCCTTGATCTTATAGAACAAGTAAATTACGCAGAAACACGCCGTGGAGATTTTACTAGAGACGACAGTGGCAGCAGTGCAGGCGTCGCACGTCCGATAGCCCGATCGGTCGAAAAGAAATAGCGGAACATATTTTTCTCGTGCCGAGTTTTAGCTCTTCTCACGGACGTTTCCGTAGGTCGTTGTGTTGTGGCTTCCCAAAACGGCAACGAGAAAGACTACCAGGCAAGTCCCAAGTGATCTGTACACGGACTAAGACATCCGCACGTCGCGAAAAATTCTCGCCAACTTGTATGCCGTGTCAACGACGCTTTTCATGTCCGATCACCGAAATTAAGCAGCGTTGGGCTTCGTTAGTACTCGGGTTAGTGAGAAACTAAAAAGTCCTCTTGCTGTTGGTTACTTAAGGTTTTGCCTTTGTCCTTAGTTTTTGTGCAGCTGTGCGGTAATGGTACGGTCCAGCTCGCTGACCCCCCTCTTGCTCTCAGTACGCAAAGGCACGAACATGAGGCCACAGTCTAATGAAAGGGTCCGTTGTGTGTTTGGCGAATCGACCTCTCCCAGTCGTTTCTAGCGCCTGTCGTCTACATATACGCCCATTCTCAAGCGTCAGCTTTCGCGTCAGCCGAGCAAAGTTGAGACAAGTCGACACATGGGGACACAAGATGCTGTGAAATGTAATATGCACTAGCCTATGAGAGGTGAAGGGAAAGGATTCGTATGCTTGAAAACACCTTCCTGAGTAAAGGAGACATTTTCAGTGCGATGTTTGGGTTTCAAACCCGGAGCAGCTACTTGGGAAGCAACCATTCTGACCGACATACTACCACCGCCTTCTGCTACGTGATGCCTGCGCCGTCATGTGTCGCCTACCCTCCTGGCGCCAGATGCCGAAGTCGATAGCTCTGTAGGCGATCAAAGCCGAGTGCAAGGCGAGCACCGCTGAAGCCGTTTTCCTGGAGCTCCTAGGGCGACATACTGTAACTAGGCGCAGAAGTGAGTTTCTCTGATAAATCGGCCCTTCAATGCACATCAGCAAGAACACGAAATTTCTAATATGAAGTACTCACTGACGATCAAAAGACGTTTCAGTATGTATGCGTCGGTACCACAAGAAGAGTGCATAAGTATTGTAAAGCGAAGGTCGACAGTTAGAGCCTCAAATGAAGTATATCATTGGATTCACACGAGTGCGTAATGCACTGCGTGGCTGTTGCTAGGAAACGGTCTTATCCGCCGTTCGTTAATATCTAGTTTCCTTTGCATCAATGTGAAAATGTTCCTATAACTAAATAGAGTTTTGCTATCTACAGTTCAAACTGGAAGCGAAAGAAGCAAACGCGCCACATTGGTTCCAGAAAGGGAGGGTGCGTTTCCTATGCCACATCTGACATAGCGTCTTACATACTCTTAAACTGACATAACTCCATCCTACCGGAAAAAGAAACAGATTTCGGAGTGAGGTTGCTGAGATCTTGATAAAGATGGAAGTCACTGGAGAGGTTGTGTCGTACGTCAGATTCGCCAAGCTGTGTATGTCGCCAGATTTAAGCTCTAGTTACTGTAAGGGGCGTGGGTTTGAACCCCACATCTGACAATGCATTTTAAACATTCTGAGGCTAACGTACTCCCTTGATCTTATAGAACAAGTAAATTACGCAGAAACACGCCGTGGAGATTTTACTAGAGACGACAGTCGCAGCAGTGCAGGCGTCGCACGTCCGATAGCCCGATCGGTCGAAAAGAAATAGCGGAACACATTTTTCTCGTGCCGAGTTTTAGCTCTTCTCACGGAAGTTTCCGTAGGTCGTTGTGTTGTGGCTTCCCAAAAGGGCAACGAGAAAGACTACCAGGCAAGTCCCAAGTGATCTGTACACGGACTAAGACGTCCGCACGTCGCGAAAAATTCTCGCCAACTTGTATGCCGTGTCAACGACGCTTTTCATGTCCGATCACCGAAATTAGGCAGCGTTGGGCGGCGTTAGTACTCGGGTGGGTGAGAAACTAAAAAGTCCTCGTGCTGTTGGTTACTTAAGGTTTTGCCTTTGTCCTTAGTTTTTGTGCAGCTGTGCGGTAATGGTACGGTCCAGCTCGCTGACCCCCCTCTTACTCTCAGTACGCAAAGGCACGAACATGAGGCCACAGTCTAATGAAAGGGTCCGTTGTGTGTTTGGCGAATCGACCTCTCCCAGTCGTTTCTAGCGCCTGTCGTCTACATATACGCCCATTTTCAAGCGTCAGCTTTCGCGTCAGCCGAGCAAAGTCGAGACAAGTCGACACATGGGGACACAAGATGCTGTGAAATGTAATATGCACTAGCCTATGAGAGGTGAAGGGAAAGGATTCGTATGCTTGAAAACACCTTCCTGAGTAAAGGAGACATTTTCCGTGCGATGTTTGGGTTTCAAACCCAGAGCAGCTACTTGGGAAGCAACCATTCTGACCGACATACTACCACCGCCTTCTGCTACGTGATGCCTGCGCCGTCATGTGTCGCCTACCCTCCTGGCGCCAGATGCCGAAGTCGATAGCTCTGTAGGCGATCAAAGCCGTGTGCAAGGCGAGCATCGCTGAAGCCGTTTTCCTGTAGCTGCTTGGGCGAAATACTGTAACTAGGCGCAGAAGTGAGTTTCTCTGATAAATCGGCCCTTCAATGCACATCAGCAAGAACACGAAATTTCTAATATGAAGTACTCACTGACGATCCAAAGACGTTTCAGTATGTATGCGTCGGTACCACCAGAAGAGTGCACAAGTATTGGAAAGCGAAGGTCGACAGTTAGAGCCGCACATGAAGTATGTCATTGGACTCACCCGAGTGCGTAGTGCACAGCGTGGCTGTTGCCAGGAAACGATCTTATTCGCCGTTCGTTAATATCTAGTTTCCTTTGCATCAATGTGAAAATGTTCCTATAACTAAATAGAGTTTTGCTATTTACAGTTCAAACTGGAAGCGAAAGAAGCAAACGCGCCACATTGGTTCCAGAAAGGGAGGGTGCGTTTCCTATGCCACATCTGACATAGCGTCTTACATACTCTTAAACTGACATAACTCCATCCTACCGAAAAAAGAAACAGATTTCGGAGTGAGGTTGCTGAGATCTTGATAAAGATGGAAGTCACTGGAGCGGTTGTGTCGTACGTCAGATTCGCCAAGCTGTGTATGTCGCCAGATTTAAGCTCTGGTTACTGTAAGGGGCGTGGGTGTGAACCCCACATCTGACAATGCATTTTAAACATTCTGAGAAAACGTACTCCCTTGATCTTATAGAACAAGTAAATTACGCAGAAACACGCCGTGGAGATTTTACTAGAGACGACAGTGGCAGCAGTGCAGGCGTCGCACGTCCGATAGCCCGATCGGTCAAAAGAAATAGCGGAACATATTTTTCTCATGCCGAGTTTTAGCTCTTCTCGCGGACGTTTCCGTAGGTCGTTGTGTTGTGGCTTCCCAAAAGGGCAACGAGAAAGACTACCAGGCAAGTCCCAAGTGATCTGTAGACGGACTAAGACGTCCGCACGTCAGGAAACATTCTCGCCAACTTGTATGCCATGCCAACGACGCTTTTCATGTCCGATCACCGAAATTAGGCAGCGTTGGGCGGCGTTAGTACTCGGGTGGGTGAGAAACTAAAAAGTCCTCGTGCTGTTGGTTACTTAAGGTTTTGCCTTTTTCCTTAGCTTTTGGTGCAGCTGTGCGGTAATGGTACGTTCCAGCTCGCTGACCCCCCTCTTGCTCTCAGAACGCAAAGGCACGAACATGAGGCCACAGTCTAATGAAAGGGTCCGTTGTGTGTTTGGCGATGCGCCCTCTCCCAGTCGTTTCTAGCGCCTGTCGTCTACATATACGCCCATTTTCAAGCGTCAGCTTTCGCGTCAGCCGAGCAAAGTCGAGACAAGTCGACACATGGGGACACAAGATGCTGTGAATTGTAATACGCACTAGCCTATGAGAGGTGAAGGGAAAGGATTCGTGTGCTTGAAAACACCTTCCTGAGTAAAGGAGACATTTTCTGTGCGATGTTTGGGTTTCAAACCCGGAGCAGCTACTTGGGAAGCAACCATTCTGACCGACATACTACCACCGCCTTCTGCTACGTGATGCCTGCGCCGTCATGTGTCGCCTACCCTCCTGGCGCCAGATGCCGAAGTCGATAGCTCTGTAGGCGATCAACGCCGAGTGCAAGGCGAGCACCGCTGAAGCCGTTTTCCTGTAGCTGCTTGGGCGACATACTGTAACTAGGCGCAGAAGTGAGTTTCTCTGATAAATCGGCCCTTCAATTCACATCAGCAAGAACACGAAATTTCTAATATGAAGCACTCACTGACGATCCAAAGACGTTTCAGTATGTATGCGTCGGTACCACAAGAAGAGTGCATAAGTATTGTAAAGCGAAGGTCGACAGTTAGAGCCTCACATGAAGTATGTCATTGGACTCACACGAGTGCGTAGTGCACAGCGTGGCTGTTGCCAGGAAACGGCCTTATCCGACGTTCGTTAATATCTAGTTTCCTTTGCATCAATGTGAAAATGTTCCTATAACTAAATAGAGTTTTGCTATCTACAGTTCAAACTGGAAGCGAAAGAAGCAAACGCGCCACATTGGTTCCAGAAAGGGAGGGTGCGTTTCCTATGCCACAGCTGACATAGCGTCTTACATACTCTTAAACTGACATAACTCCATCCTACCGGAAAAAGAAACAGATTTCGGAGTGAGGTTGCTGAGATCTTGATAAAGATGGAAGTCACTGGAGAGGTTGTGTCGTACGTCAGATTCGCCAAGCTGTGTATGTCGCCAGATTTAAGCTCTGGTTACTGTAAGGGGGGTGATTTTGAACCCCACATCTGACAATGCATTTTAAACATTCTGAGGCTAACGTACTCCCTTGATCTTATAGAACAAGTTAATTACGCAGAAACACGCCGTGGAGATTTTACTAGAGACGACAGTGGCAGCAATGCAGGCGTCGCACGTCCGATAGCCCGATCGGTCGAAAAGAAATAGCGGAACATATTTTTCTCGTGCCGAGTTTTAGCTCTTCTCACGGACGTTTCCGTAGGTCGTTGTGTTGTGGCTTCCCAAAAGGGCAACGAGAAAGACTACCAGGCAAGTCCCAAGTGATCTGTACACGGACTAAGACGTCCGCACGTCGCGAAAAATTCTCGCCAACTTGTATGCCGTGTCAACGACGCTTTTCATGTCCGATCACCGAAATTAAGCAGCGTTGGGCGGCGTTAGTACTCGGGTGGGTGAGAAACTAAAAAGTCCTCGTGCTGTTGGTTACTTAAGGTTTTGCCTTTTTCTTTAGTTTTTGATGCAGCTGTGCGGTAATGATGCGGTCCAGCTCGCTGACCCCCCTCTTGCTCTCAGTACGCAAAGGCACGAACATGAGGCCACAGTCTAATGAAAGGGTCCATTGTGTGTTTGGCGATGCGCCCTCTCATAGTCGTTTCTAGCGCCTGTCGTCTACATATACGCCCATTTTCAAGCGTCAGCTTTCGCGTCAGCCGAGCAAAGTCGAGACAAGTCGACACATGGGGACACAAGATGCTGTGAAATGTAATATGCACTAGCCTATGAGAGGTGAAGGGAAAGGATTCGTATGCTTGAAAACACCTTCCTGAGTAAAGGAGACATTTTCCGTGCGATGTTTGGGTTTCAAACCCGGAGCAGCTACTTGGGAAGCAACCATTCTGACCGACATACTACCACCGCCTTCTGCTACGTGATGCCTGCGCCGTCATGTGTCGCCTACCCTCCTGGCGCCAGATGCCGAAGTCGATAGCTCTGTAGGCGATCAAAGCCGAGTGCAAGGCGAGCACCGCTGAAGCCGTTTTCCTGGAGCTGCTAGGGCGACATACTGTAACTAGGCGCAGAAGTGAGTTTCTCTGATAAATCGGCCCTTCAATGCACATCAGCAAGAACACGAAATTTCTAATATGAAGTACTCACTGACGATCAAAAGACGTTTCAGTATGTATGCGTCGGTACCACCAGAAGAGTGCATAAGTATTGTAAAGCGAAGGTCGACAGTTAGAGCCTCACATGAAGTATGTCATTGGACTCACACGAGTGCGTAGTGCACAGCGTGGCTGTTGCCAGGAAACGGCCTTATCCGACGTTCGTTAATATCTAGTTTCCTTTGCATCAATGTGAAAATGTTCCTATAACTAAATAGAGTTTTGCTATCTACAGTTCAAACTGGAAGCGAAAGAAGCAAACGCGCCACATTGGTTCCAGAAAGGGAGGGTGCGTTTCCTATGCCACAGCTGACATAGCGTCTTACATACTCTTAAACTGACATAACTCCATCCTACCGGAAAAAGAAACAGATTTCGGAGTGAGGTTGCTGAGATCTTGATAAAGATGGAAGTCACTGGAGAGGTTGTGTCGTACGTCAGATTCGCCAAGCTGTGTATGTCGCCAGATTTAAGCTCTGGTTACTGTAAGGGGGGTGATTTTGAACCCCACATCTGACAATGCATTTTAAACATTCTGAGGCTAACGTACTCCCTTGATCTTATAGAACAAGTAAATTACGCAGAAACACGCCGTGGAGATTTTACTAGAGACGACAGTCGCAGCAGTGCAGGCGTCGCACGTCCGATAGCCCGATCGGTCAAAAGAAATAGCGGAACATATTTTTCTCGTGCCGAGTTTTAGCTCTTCTCACGGACGTTTCCGTAGGTCGTTGTGTTGTGGCTTCCCAAAAGGGCAACAAGAAAGACTACCAGGCAAGTCCCAAGTGATCTGTACACGGACTAAGACGTCCGCACGTAGCGAAAAATTCTCGCCAACTTGTATGCCGTGTCAACGACGCTTTTCATTTCCGATCACCGAAATTAAGCAGCGTTGGGCGGCGTTAGTACTCGGGTTGGTGAGAAACTAAAAAGTCCTCGTGCTGTTGGTTACTTAAGGTTTTGCCTTTTTCGTTAGTTTTTGATGCAGCTGTGCGGTAATGATGCGGTCCAGCTCGCTGACCCCCCTCTTGCTCTCAGTACGCAAAGGCACGAACATGAGGCCACAGTCTAATGAAAGGGTCCGTTGTGTGTTTGGCGATGCGCCCTCTCCCAGTCGTTTCTAGCGCCTGTCGTCTACATATACGCCCATTTTCAAGCGTCAGCTTTCGCGTCAGCCGAGCAAAGTCGAGACAAGTCGACACATGGGGACACAAGATGCTGTGAAATGTAATATGCACTAGCCTATGAGAGGTGAAGGGAAAGGATTCGTATGCTTGAAAACACCTTCCTGAGTAAAGGAGACATTTTCCGTGCGATGTTTGGGTTTCAAACCCGGAGCAGCTACTTGGGAAGCAACCATTCTGACCGACATACTACCACCGCCTTCTGCTACGTGATGCCTGCGCCGTCATGTGTCGCCTACCCTCCTGGCGCCAGATGCCGAAGTCGATAGCTCTGTAGGCGATCAAAGCCGAGTGCAAGGCGAGCACCGCTGAAGCCGTTTTCCTGGAGCTCCTAGGGCGACATACTGTAACTAGGCGCAGAAGTGAGTTTCTCTGATAAATCGGCCCCTCAATGCACATCAGCAAGAACACGAAATTTCTAATATGAAGTACTCACTGACGATCCAAAGACGTTTCAGTATGTATGCGTCGGTACCACCAGAAGAGTGCATAAGTATTGTAAAGCGAAGGTCGACAGTTAGAGCCTCACATGAAGTATGTCATTGGACTCACACGAGTGCGTAGTGCACAGCGTGGCTGTTGCCAGGAAACGGCCTTATCCGACGTTCGTTAATATCTAGTTTCCTTTGCATCAATGTGAAAATGTTCCTATAACTAAATAGAGTTTTGCTATCTACAGTTCAAACTGGAAGCGAAAGAAGCAAACGCGCCACATTGGTTCCAGAAAGGGAGGGTGCGTTTCCTATGCCACAGCTGACATAGCGTCTTACATACTCTTAAACTGACATAACTCCATCCTACCGGAAAAAGAAACAGATTTCGGAGTGAGGTTGCTGAGATCTTGATAAAGATGGAAGTCACTGGAGAGGTTGTGTCGTACGTCAGATTCGCCAAGCTGTGTATGTCGCCAGATTTAAGCTCTGGTTACTGTAAGGGGGGTGATTTTGAACCCCACATCTGACAATGCATTTTAAACATTCTGAGGCTAACGTACTCCCTTGATCTTATAGAACAAGTAAATTACGCAGAAACACGCCGTGGAGATTTTACTAGAGACGACAGTCGCAGCAGTGCAGGCGTCGCACGTCCGATAGCCCGATCGGTCAAAAGAAATAGCGGAACATATTTTTCTCGTGCCGAGTTTTAGCTCTTCTCACGGACGTTTCCGTAGGTCGTTGTGTTGTGGCTTCCCAAAAGGGCAACAAGAAAGACTACCAGGCAAGTCCCAAGTGATCTGTACACGGACTAAGACGTCCGCACGTCAGGAAACATTCTCGCCAACTTGTATGCCATGCCAACGACGCTTTTCATGGTCGATCACCGAAATTAGGCAGCGCTGGGCGGCGTTAGTACTCGGGTTGGTGAGAAACTAAAAAGTCCTCGTGCTGTTGGTTACTTAAGGTTTTGCCTTTGTCCTTTGTTTTTGTGCAGCTGTGTGGTAATGGTACGGTCCAGCTCGCTGACCCCCCTCTTGCTCTCAGAACGCAAAGGCACGCACATGAGGCCACAGTCTAATGAAAGGGTCCGTTGTGTGTTTGGCGATGCGCCCTCTCCCAGTCGTTTCTAGCGCCTGTCGTCTACATATACGCCCATTTTCAAGCGTCAGCTTTCGCGTCAGCCGAGCAAAGTCGAGACAAGTCGACACATGGGGACACAAGATGCTGTGAATTGTAATACGCACTAGCCTATGAGAGGTGAAGGGAAAGGATTCGTGTGCTTGAAAACACCTTCCTGAGTAAAGGAGACATTTTCCGTGCGATGTTTGGGTTTCAAACCCGGAGCAGCTACTTGGGAAGCAACCATTCTGACCGACATACTACCACCGCCTTCTGCTACGTGATGCCTGCGCCGTCATGTGTCGCCTACCCTCCTGGCGCCAGATGCCGAAGTCGATAGCTCTGTAGGCGATCAAAGCCGAGTGCAAGGCGAGCACCGCTGAAGCCGTTTTCCTGGAGCTCCTAGGGCGACATACTGTAACTAGGCGCAGAAGTGAGTTTCTCTGATAAATCGGCCCTTCAATGCACATCAGCAAGAACACGAAATTTCTAATATGAAGTACTCACTGACGATCAAAAGACGTTTCAGTATGTATGCGTCGGTACCACCAGAAGAGTGCACAAGTATTGTAAAGCGAAGGTCGACAGTTAGAGCCTCACATGAAGTATGTCATTGGATTCACACGAGTGCGTAATGCACAGCGTGGCTGTTGCTAGGAAACGGTCTTATTCGCCGTTCGTTAATATCTAGTACCCTTTGCATCAATGTGAAAATGTTCCTATAACTAAATAGAGTTTTGCTATTTACAGTTCAAACTGGAAGCGAAAGAAGCAAACGCGCCACATTGGTTCCAGAAAGGGAGGGTGCGTTTACTATGCCACATCTGACATAGCGTCTTACATACTCTTAAACTGACATAACTCCATCCTACCGAAAAAAGAAACAGATTTCGGAGTGAGGTTGCTGAGATCTTGATAAAGATGGAAGTCACTGGAGCGGTTGTGTCGTACGTCAGATTCGCCAAGCTGTGTATGTCGCCAGATTTAAGCTCTGGTTACTGTAAGGGGCGTGGGTGTGAACCCCACATCTGACAATGCATTTTAAACATTCTGAGAAAACGTACTCCCTTGATCTTATAGAACAAGTAAATTACGCAGAAACACGCCGAGGAGATTTTACTAGAGACGACTGTGGCAGCAGTGCAGGCGTCGCACGTCCGATTGCCCGATCGGTCAAAAGAAATAGCGGAACATATTTTTCTCGTGCCGAGTTTTAGCTCTTCTCGCGGACGTTTCCGTAGGTCGTTGTGTTGTGGCTTCCCAAAAGGGCAACGAGAAAGACTACCAGGCAAGTCCCAAGTGATCTGTAGACGGACTAAGACGTCCGCACGTCAGGAAACATTCTCGCCAACTTGTATGCCATGCCAACGACGCTTTTCATGTCCGATCACCGAAATTAGGCAGCGTTGTGCGGCGTTAGTACTCGGGTGGGTGAGAAACTAAAAAGTCCTCGTGCTGTTGGTTACTTAAGGTTTTGCCTTTTTCCTTAGCTTTTGGTGCAGCTGTGCGGTAATGGTACGTTCCAGCTCGCTGACCCCCCTCTTGCTCTCAGAACGCAAAGGCACGCACATGAGGCCACAGTCTAATGAAAGGGTCCGTTGTGTGTTTGGCGATGCGCCCTCTCCCAGTCGTTTCTAGCGCCTGTCGTCTACATATACGCCCATTTTCAAGCGTCAGCTTTCGCGTCAGCCGAGCAAAGTCGAGACAAGTCGACACATGGGGACACAAGATGCTGTGAATTGTAATACGCACTAGCCTATGAGAGGTGAAGGGAAAGGATTCGTGTGCTTGAAAACACCTTCCTGAGTAAAGGAGACATTTTCCGTGCGATGTTTGGGTTTCAAACCCGGAGCCGCTACTTGGGAAGCAACCATTCTGACCGACATACTACCACCGCCTTCTGCTACGTGATGCCTGCGCCGTCATGTGTCGCCTACCCTCCTGGCGCCAGATGCCGAAGTCGATAGCTCTGTAGGCGATCAACGCCGAGTGCAAGGCGAGCACCGCTGAAGCCGTTTTCCTGTAGCTGCTTGGGCGACATACTGTAACTAGGCGCAGAAGTGAGTTTCTCTGATAAATCGGCCCTTTAATTCACATCAGCAAGAACACGAAATTTCTAATATGAAGTACTCACTGACGATCCAAAGACGTTTCAGTATGTATGCGTCGGTACCACAAGAAGAGTGCATAAGTATTGTAAAGCGAAGGTCGACAGTTAGAGCCTCACATGAAGTATGTCATTGGACTCACACGAGTGCGTAGTGCACAGCGTGGCTGTTGCCAGGAAACGGCCTTATCCGACGTTCGTTAATATCTAGTTTCCTTTGCATCAATGTGAAAATGTTCCTATAACTAAATAGAGTTTTGCTATCTACAGTTCAAACTGGAAGCGAAAGAAGCAAACGCGCCACATTGGTTCCAGAAAGGGAGGGTGCGTTTCCTATGCCACAGCTGACATAGCGTCTTACATACTCTTAAACTGACATAACTCCATCCTACCGGAAAAAGAAACAGATTTCGGAGTGAGGTTGCTGAGATCTTGATAAAGATGGAAGTCACTGGAGAGGTTGTGTCGTACGTCAGATTCGCCAAGCTGTGTATGTCGCCAGATTTAAGCTCTGGTTACTGTAAGGGGGGTGATTTTGAACCCCACATCTGACAATGCATTTTAAACATTCTGAGGCTAACGTACTCCCTTGATCTTATAGAACAAGTTAATTACGCAGAAACACGCCGTGGAGATTTTACTAGAGACGACAGTGGCAGCAATGCAGGCGTCGCACGTCCGATAGCCCGATCGGTCGAAAAGAAATAGCGGAACATATTTTTCTCGTGCCGAGTTTTAGCTCTTCTCACGGACGTTTCCGTAGGTCGTTGTGTTGTGGCTTCCCAAAAGGGCAACGAGAAAGACTACCAGGCAAGTCCCAAGTGATCTGTACACGGACTAAGACGTCCGCACGTCGCGAAAAATTCTCGCCAACTTGTATGCCGTGTCAACGACGCTTTTCATGTCCGATCACCGAAATTAAGCAGCGTTGGGCGGCGTTAGTACTCGGGTGGGTGAGAAACTAAAAAGTCCTCGTGCTGTTGGTTACTTAAGGTTTTGCCTTTTTCTTTAGTTTTTGATGCAGCTGTGCGGTAATGATGCGGTCCAGCTCGCTGACCCCCCTCTTGCTCTCAGTACGCAAAGGCACGAACATGAGGCCACAGTCTAATGAAAGGGTCCGTTGTGTGTTTGGCGATGCGCCCTCTCCCAGTCGTTTCTAGCGCCTGTCGTCTACATATACGCCCATTTTCAAGCGTCAGCTTTCGCGTCAGCCGAGCAAAGTCGAGACAAGTCGACACATGGGGACACAAGATGCTGTGAAATGTAATATGCACTAGCCTATGAGAGGTGAAGGGAAAGGATTCGTATGCTTGAAAACACCTTCCTGAGTAAAGGAGACATTTTCCGTGCGATGTTTGGGTTTCAAACCCGGAGCAGCTACTTGGGAAGCAACCATTCTGACCGACATACTACCACCGCCTTCTGCTACGTGATGCCTGCGCCGTCATGTGTCGCCTACCCTCCTGGCGCCAGATGCCGAAGTCGATAGCTCTGTAGGCGATCAAAGCCGAGTGCAAGGCGAGCACCGCTGAAGCCGTTTTCCTGGAGCTGCTAGGGCGACATACTGTAACTAGGCGCAGAAGTGAGTTTCTCTGATAAATCGGCCCTTCAATGCACATCAGCAAGAACACGAAATTTCTAATATGAAGTACTCACTGACGATCCAAAGACGTTTCAGTATGTATGCGTCGGTACCACCAGAAGAGTGCATAAGTATTGTAAAGCGAAGGTCGACAGTTAGAGCCTCACATGAAGTATGTCATTGGACTCACACGAGTGCGTAGTGCACAGCGTGGCTGTTGCCAGGAAACGGCCTTATCCGACGTTCGTTAATATCTAGTTTCCTTTGCATCAATGTGAAAATGTTCCTATAACTAAATAGAGTTTTGCTATCTACAGTTCAAACTGGAAGCGAAAGAAGCAAACGCGCCACATTGGTTCCAGAAAGGGAGGGTGCGTTTCCTATGCCACAGCTGACATAGCGTCTTACATACTCTTAAACTGACATAACTCCATCCTACCGGAAAAAGAAACAGATTTCGGAGTGAGGTTGCTGAGATCTTGATAAAGATGGAAGTCACTGGAGAGGTTGTGTCGTACGTCAGATTCGCCAAGCTGTGTATGTCGCCAGATTTAAGCTCTGGTTACTGTAAGGGGGGTGATTTTGAACCCCACATCTGACAATGCATTTTAAACATTCTGAGGCTAACGTACTCCCTTGATCTTATAGAACAAGTAAATTACGCAGAAACACGCCGTGGAGATTTTACTAGAGACGACAGTCGCAGCAGTGCAGGCGTCGCACGTCCGATAGCCCGATCGGTCAAAAGAAATAGCGGAACATATTTTTCTCGTGCCGAGTTTTAGCTCTTCTCACGGACGTTTCCGTAGGTCGTTGTGTTGTGGCTTCCCAAAAGGGCAACAAGAAAGACTACCAGGCAAGTCCCAAGTGATCTGTACACGGACTAAGACGTCCGCACGTAGCGAAAAATTCTCGCCAACTTGTATGCCGTGTCAACGACGCTTTTCATTTCCGATCACCGAAATTAAGCAGCGTTGGGCGGCGTTAGTACTCGGGTTGGTGAGAAACTAAAAAGTCCTCGTGCTGTTGGTTACTTAAGGTTTTGCCTTTTTCGTTAGTTTTTGATGCAGCTGTGCGGTAATGATGCGGTCCAGCTCGCTGACCCCCCTCTTGCTCTCAGTACGCAAAGGCACGAACATGAGGCCACAGTCTAATGAAAGGGTCCGTTGTGTGTTTGGCGATGCGCCCTCTCCCAGTCGTTTCTAGCGCCTGTCGTCTACATATACGCCCATTTTCAAGCGTCAGCTTTCGCGTCAGCCGAGCAAAGTCGAGACAAGTCGACACATGGGGACACAAGATGCTGTGAATTGTAATACGCACTAGCCTATGAGAGGTGAAGGGAAAGGATTCGTGTGCTTGAAAACACCTTCCTGAGTAAAGGAGACATTTTCCGTGCGATGTTTGGGTTTCAAACCCGGAGCCGCTACTTGGGAAGCAACCATTCTGACCGACATACTACCACCGCCTTCTGCTACGTGATGCCTGCGCCGTCATGTGTCGCCTACCCTCCTGGCGCCAGATGCCGAAGTCGATAGCTCTGTAGGCGATCAACGCCGAGTGCAAGGCGAGCACCGCTGAAGCCGTTTTCCTGTAGCTGCTTGGGCGACATACTGTAACTAGGCGCAGAAGTGAGTTTCTCTGATAAATCGGCCCTTTAATTCACATCAGCAAGAACACGAAATTTCTAATATGAAGTACTCACTGACGATCCAAAGACGTTTCAGTATGTATGCGTCGGTACCACAAGAAGAGTGCATAAGTATTGTAAAGCGAAGGTCGACAGTTAGAGCCTCACATGAAGTATGTCATTGGACTCACACGAGTGCGTAGTGCACAGCGTGGCTGTTGCCAGGAAACGGCCTTATCCGACGTTCGTTAATATCTAGTTTCCTTTGCATCAATGTGAAAATGTTCCTATAACTAAATAGAGTTTTGCTATCTACAGTTCAAACTGGAAGCGAAAGAAGCAAACGCGCCACATTGGTTCCAGAAAGGGAGGGTGCGTTTCCTATGCCACAGCTGACATAGCGTCTTACATACTCTTAAACTGACATAACTCCATCCTACCGGAAAAAGAAACAGATTTCGGAGTGAGGTTGCTGAGATCTTGATAAAGATGGAAGTCACTGGAGAGGTTGTGTCGTACGTCAGATTCGCCAAGCTGTGTATGTCGCCAGATTTAAGCTCTGGTTACTGTAAGGGGGGTGATTTTGAACCCCACATCTGACAATGCATTTTAAACATTCTGAGGCTAACGTACTCCCTTGATCTTATAGAACAAGTTAATTACGCAGAAACACGCCGTGGAGATTTTACTAGAGACGACAGTGGCAGCAATGCAGGCGTCGCACGTCCGATAGCCCGATCGGTCGAAAAGAAATAGCGGAACATATTTTTCTCGTGCCGAGTTTTAGCTCTTCTCACGGACGTTTCCGTAGGTCGTTGTGTTGTGGCTTCCCAAAAGGGCAACGAGAAAGACTACCAGGCAAGTCCCAAGTGATCTGTACACGGACTAAGACGTCCGCACGTCGCGAAAAATTCTCGCCAACTTGTATGCCGTGTCAACGACGCTTTTCATGTCCGATCACCGAAATTAAGCAGCGTTGGGCGGCGTTAGTACTCGGGTGGGTGAGAAACTAAAAAGTCCTCGTGCTGTTGGTTACTTAAGGTTTTGCCTTTTTCTTTAGTTTTTGATGCAGCTGTGCGGTAATGATGCGGTCCAGCTCGCTGACCCCCCTCTTGCTCTCAGTACGCAAAGGCACGAACATGAGGCCACAGTCTAATGAAAGGGTCCGTTGTGTGTTTGGCGATGCGCCCTCTCCCAGTCGTTTCTAGCGCCTGTCGTCTACATATACGCCCATTTTCAAGCGTCAGCTTTCGCGTCAGCCGAGCAAAGTCGAGACAAGTCGACACATGGGGACACAAGATGCTGTGAAATGTAATATGCACTAGCCTATGAGAGGTGAAGGGAAAGGATTCGTATGCTTGAAAACACCTTCCTGAGTAAAGGAGACATTTTCCGTGCGATGTTTGGGTTTCAAACCCGGAGCAGCTACTTGGGAAGCAACCATTCTGACCGACATACTACCACCGCCTTCTGCTACGTGATGCCTGCGCCGTCATGTGTCGCCTACCCTCCTGGCGCCAGATGCCGAAGTCGATAGCTCTGTAGGCGATCAAAGCCGAGTGCAAGGCGAGCACCGCTGAAGCCGTTTTCCTGGAGCTGCTAGGGCGACATACTGTAACTAGGCGCAGAAGTGAGTTTCTCTGATAAATCGGCCCTTCAATGCACATCAGCAAGAACACGAAATTTCTAATATGAAGTACTCACTGACGATCCAAAGACGTTTCAGTATGTATGCGTCGGTACCACCAGAAGAGTGCATAAGTATTGTAAAGCGAAGGTCGACAGTTAGAGCCTCACATGAAGTATGTCATTGGACTCACACGAGTGCGTAGTGCACAGCGTGGCTGTTGCCAGGAAACGGCCTTATCCGACGTTCGTTAATATCTAGTTTCCTTTGCATCAATGTGAAAATGTTCCTATAACTAAATAGAGTTTTGCTATCTACAGTTCAAACTGGAAGCGAAAGAAGCAAACGCGCCACATTGGTTCCAGAAAGGGAGGGTGCGTTTCCTATGCCACAGCTGACATAGCGTCTTACATACTCTTAAACTGACATAACTCCATCCTACCGGAAAAAGAAACAGATTTCGGAGTGAGGTTGCTGAGATCTTGATAAAGATGGAAGTCACTGGAGAGGTTGTGTCGTACGTCAGATTCGCCAAGCTGTGTATGTCGCCAGATTTAAGCTCTGGTTACTGTAAGGGGGGTGATTTTGAACCCCACATCTGACAATGCATTTTAAACATTCTGAGGCTAACGTACTCCCTTGATCTTATAGAACAAGTAAATTACGCAGAAACACGCCGTGGAGATTTTACTAGAGACGACAGTCGCAGCAGTGCAGGCGTCGCACGTCCGATAGCCCGATCGGTCAAAAGAAATAGCGGAACATATTTTTCTCGTGCCGAGTTTTAGCTCTTCTCACGGACGTTTCCGTAGGTCGTTGTGTTGTGGCTTCCCAAAAGGGCAACAAGAAAGACTACCAGGCAAGTCCCAAGTGATCTGTACACGGACTAAGACGTCCGCACGTAGCGAAAAATTCTCGCCAACTTGTATGCCGTGTCAACGACGCTTTTCATTTCCGATCACCGAAATTAAGCAGCGTTGGGCGGCGTTAGTACTCGGGTTGGTGAGAAACTAAAAAGTCCTCGTGCTGTTGGTTACTTAAGGTTTTGCCTTTTTCGTTAGTTTTTGATGCAGCTGTGCGGTAATGATGCGGTCCAGCTCGCTGACCCCCCTCTTGCTCTCAGTACGCAAAGGCACGAACATGAGGCCACAGTCTAATGAAAGGGTCCGTTGTGTGTTTGGCGATGCGCCCTCTCCCAGTCGTTTCTAGCGCCTGTCGTCTACATATACGCCCATTTTCAAGCGTCAGCTTTGGCGTCAGCCGAGCAAAGTCGAGACAAGTCGACACATGGGGACACAAGATGCTGTGAAATGTAATATGCACTAGCCTATGAGAGGTGAAGGGAAAGGATTCGTATGCTTGAAAACACCTTCCTGAGTAAAGGAGACATTTTCCGTGCGATGTTTGGGTTTCAAACCCGGAGCAGCTACTTGGGAAGCAACCATTCTGACCGACATACTACCACCGCCTTCTGCTACGTGATGCCTGCGCCGTCATGTGTCGCCTACCCTCCTGGCGCCAGATGCCGAAGTCGATAGCTCTGTAGGCGATCAAAGCCGAGTGCAAGGCGAGCACCGCTGAAGCCGTTTTCCTGGAGCTGCTAGGGCGACATACTGTAACTAGGCGCAGAAGTGAGTTTCTCTGATAAATCGGCCCTTCAATGCACATCAGCAAGAACACGAAATTTCTAATATGAAGTACTCACTGACGATCAAAAGACGTTTCAGTATGTATGCGTCGGTACCACCAGAAGAGTGCATAAGTATTGTAAAGCGAAGGTCGACAGTTAGAGCCTCACATGAAGTATGTCATTGGACTCACACGAGTGCGTAGTGCACAGCGTGGCTGTTGCCAGGAAACGGCCTTATCCGACGTTCGTTAATATCTAGTTTCCTTTGCATCAATGTGAAAATGTTCCTATAACTAAATAGAGTTTTGCTATCTACAGTTCAAACTGGAAGCGAAAGAAGCAAACGCGCCACATTGGTTCCAGAAAGGGAGGGTGCGTTTCCTATGCCACAGCTGACATAGCGTCTTACATACTCTTAAACTGACATAACTCCATCCTACCGGAAAAAGAAACAGATTTCGGAGTGAGGTTGCTGAGATCTTGATAAAGATGGAAGTCACTGGAGAGGTTGTGTCGTACGTCAGATTCGCCAAGCTGTGTATGTCGCCAGATTTAAGCTCTGGTTACTGTAAGGGGGGTGATTTTGAACCCCACATCTGACAATGCATTTTAAACATTCTGAGGCTAACGTACTCCCTTGATCTTATAGAACAAGTAAATTACGCAGAAACACGCCGTGGAGATTTTACTAGAGACGACAGTCGCAGCAGTGCAGGCGTCGCACGTCCGATAGCCCGATCGGTCAAAAGAAATAGCGGAACATATTTTTCTCGTGCCGAGTTTTAGCTCTTCTCACGGACGTTTCCGTAGGTCGTTGTGTTGTGGCTTCCCAAAAGGGCAACAAGAAAGACTACCAGACAAGTCCCAAGTGATCTGTACACGGACTAAGACGTCCGCACGTAGCGAAAAATTCTCGCCAACTTGTATGCCGTGTCAACGACGCTTTTCATTTCCGATCACCGAAATTAAGCAGCGTTGGGCGGCGTTAGTACTCGGGTTGGTGAGAAACTAAAAAGTCCTCGTGCTGTTGGTTACTTAAGGTTTTGCCTTTGTCCTTAGTTTTTGTGCAGCTGTGCGGTAATGGTACGGTCCAGCTCGCTGACCCCCCTCTTGCTCTCAGTACGCAAAGGCACGAACATGAGGCCACAGTCTAATGAAAGGGTCCGTTGTGTGTTTTGCGAATCGACCTCTCCCAGTCGTTTCTAGCGCCTGTCGTCTACATATACGCCCATTTTCAAGCGTCAGCTTTCGCGTCAGCCGAGCAAAGTCGAGACAAGTCGACACATGGGGACACAAGATGCTGTGAAATGTAATATGCACTAGCCTATGAGAGGTGAAGGGAAGGGATTCGTATGCTTGAAAACACCTTCCTGAGTAAAGGAGACATTTTCCGTGCGATGTTTAGGTTTCAAACCCGGAGCAGCTACTTGGGAAGCAACCATACTGACCGACATACTACTACCGCCTTCTGCTACATGATGCCTGCGCCGTCATGTGTCGCCTACCCTCCTGGCGCCAGATGCCGAAGCCGATAGCTCTGTAGGCGATCAAAGCCGAGTGCTAGGCGAGCACCGCTGAAGCCGTTTTCCTGTAGCTGCTTGGGCGACATACTGTAACTAGGCGCGGAAGTGAGTTTCTCTGATAAATCGGCCCTTCAATGCACATCAGCAAGAACACGAAATTTCTATTATGAAGTACTCACTGACGATCAAAGGACGTTTCAGTATGTATGCGTCGGTACCACCAGAAGAGTGCATAAGTATTGTAAAGCGAAGGTCGACAGTTAGAGCCTCACATGAAGTATGTCATTGGACTCACACGAGTGCGTAGTGCACAGCGTGGCTGTTGCCAGGAAACGGCCTTATCCGACGTTCGTTAATATCTAGTTTCCTTTGCATCAATGTGAAAATGTTCCTATAACTAAATAGAGTTTTGCTATCTACAGTTCAAACTGGAAGCGAAAGAAGCAAACGCGCCACATTGGTTCCAGAAAGGGAGGGTGCATTTCCTATGCCACAGCTGACATAGCGTCTTACATACTCTTAAACTGACATAACTCCATCCTACCGGAAAAAGAAACAGATTTCGGAGTGAGGTTGCTGAGATCTTGATAAAGATGGAAGTCACTGGAGAGGTTGTGTCGTACGTCAGATTCGCCAAGCTGTGTATGTCGCCAGATTTAAGCTCTGGTTACTGTAAGGGGGGTGATTTTGAACCCCACATCTGACAATGCATTTTAAACATTCTGAGGCTAACGTACTCCCTTGATCTTATAGAACAAGTTAATTACGCAGAAACACGCCGTGGAGATTTTACTAGAGACGACAGTGGCAGCAATGCAGGCGTCGCACGTCCGATAGCCCGATCGGTCGAAAAGAAATAGCGGAACATATTTTTCTCGTGCCGAGTTTTAGCTCTTCTCACGGACGTTTCCGTAGGTCGTTGTGTTGTGGCTTCCCAAAAGGGCAACGAGAAAGACTACCAGGCAAGTCCCAAGTGATCTGTACACGGACTAAGACGTCCGCACGTCGCGAAAAATTCTCGCCAACTTGTATGCCGTGTCAACGACGCTTTTCATGTCCGATCACCGAAATTAAGCAGCGTTGGGCGGCGTTAGTACTCGGGTGGGTGAGAAACTAAAAAGTCCTCGTGCTGTTGGTTACTTAAGGTTTTGCCTTTTTCTTTAGTTTTTGATGCAGCTGTGCGGTAATGATGCGGTCCAGCTCGCTGACCCCCCTCTTGCTCTCAGTACGCAAAGGCACGAACATGAGGCCACAGTCTAATGAAAGGGTCCGTTGTGTGTTTGGCGATGCGCCCTCTCCCAGTCGTTTCTAGCGCCTGTCGTCTACATATACGCCCATTTTCAAGCGTCAGCTTTCGCGTCAGCCGAGCAAAGTCGAGACAAGTCGACACATGGGGACACAAGATGCTGTGAAATGTAATATGCACTAGCCTATGAGAGGTGAAGGGAAAGGATTCGTATGCTTGAAAACACCTTCCTGAGTAAAGGAGACATTTTCCGTGCGATGTTTGGGTTTCAAACCCGGAGCAGCTACTTGGGAAGCAACCATTCTGACCGACATACTACCACCGCCTTCTGCTACGTGATGCCTGCGCCGTCATGTGTCGCCTACCCTCCTGGCGCCAGATGCCGAAGTCGATAGCTCTGTAGGCGATCAAAGCCGAGTGCAAGGCGAGCACCGCTGAAGCCGTTTTCCTGGAGCTGCTAGGGCGACATACTGTAACTAGGCGCAGAAGTGAGTTTCTCTGATAAATCGGCCCTTCAATGCACATCAGCAAGAACACGAAATTTCTAATATGAAGTACTCACTGACGATCCAAAGACGTTTCAGTATGTATGCGTCGGTACCACCAGAAGAGTGCATAAGTATTGTAAAGCGAAGGTCGACAGTTAGAGCCTCACATGAAGTATGTCATTGGACTCACACGAGTGCGTAGTGCACAGCGTGGCTGTTGCCAGGAAACGGCCTTATCCGACGTTCGTTAATATCTAGTTTCCTTTGCATCAATGTGAAAATGTTCCTATAACTAAATAGAGTTTTGCTATCTACAGTTCAAACTGGAAGCGAAAGAAGCAAACGCGCCACATTGGTTCCAGAAAGGGAGGGTGCGTTTCCTATGCCACAGCTGACATAGCGTCTTACATACTCTTAAACTGACATAACTCCATCCTACCGGAAAAAGAAACAGATTTCGGAGTGAGGTTGCTGAGATCTTGATAAAGATGGAAGTCACTGGAGAGGTTGTGTCGTACGTCAGATTCGCCAAGCTGTGTATGTCGCCAGATTTAAGCTCTGGTTACTGTAAGGGGCGTGGGTGTGAACCCCACATCTGACAATGCATTTTAAACATTCTGAGAAAACGTACTCCCTTGATCTTATAGAACAAGTAAATTACGCAGAAACACGCCGTGGAGATTTTACTAGAGACGACAGTCGCAGCAGTGCAGGCGTCGCACGTCCGATAGCCCGATCGGTCGAAAAGAAATAGCGGAACATATTTTTCTCGTGCCGAGTTTTAGCTCTTCTCACGGACGTTTCTGTAGGTCGTTGTGTTGTGGCTTCCCAAAAGGGCAACGAGAAAGACTACCAGGCAAGTCCCAAGTGATCTGTACACGGACTAAGACGCCCGCACTTCGCGACAAACTCTCGCCAACTTGTATGCCGTGTCAACGACGCTTTTCATGTGCGATCACCGAAATTAAGCAGCGTTGGGCGGCGTTAGTAAACGGGTTGGTGAGAAACTAAAAAGTCCTCGTGCTGTTGGTTACTTAAGGTTTTGCCTTTTTCCTTAGTTTTTGTGCAGCTGTGCGGTAATGGTACGGTCCAGCTCGCTGACCCCCCTCTTGCTCTCAGTACGCAAAGGCACGAACATGAGGCCACAGTCTAATGAAAGGGTCCGTTGTGTGTTTGGCGATGCGCTCTCTCCCAGTCGTTTTTAGCGCCTGTCGTCTACATATACGCCCATTTTCAAGCGTCAGCTTTCGCGTCAGCCGAGCAAAGTCGAGACAAGTCGACACATGGGGACACAAGATGCTGTGAATTGTAATACGCACTAGCTTATGAGAGGTGAAGGGAAAGGATTCGTGTGCTTGAAAACACCTTCCTGAGTAAAGGAGACATTTTCCGTGCGATGTTTGGGTTTCAAACCCGGAGCAGCTACTTGGGAAGCAACCATACTGACCGACATACTACTACCGCCTTCTGCTACATGATGCCTGCGCCGTCATGTGTCGCCTACCCTCCTGGCGCCAGATGCCGAAGCCGATAGCTCTGTAGGCGATCAAAGCCGAGTGCTAGGCGAGCACCGCTGAAGCCGTTTTCCTGTAGCTGCTTGGGCGACATACTGTAACTAGGCGCGGAAGTGAGTTTCTCTGATAAATCGGCCCTTCAATGCACATCAGCAAGAACACGAAATTTCTAATATGAAGTACTCACTGACGATCAAAAGACGTTTCAGTATGTATGCGTCGGTACCACCAGAAGAGTGCATAAGTATTGTAAAGCGAAGGTCGACAGTTAGAGCCTCACATGAAGTATGTCATTGGACTCACACGAGTGCGTAGTGCACAGCGTGGCTGTTGCCAGGAAACGGCCTTATCCGACGTTCGTTAATATCTAGTTTCCTTTGCATCAATGTGAAAATGTTCCTATAACTAAATAGAGTTTTGCTATCTACAGTTCAAACTGGAAGCGAAAGAAGCAAACGCGCCACATTGGTTCCAGAAAGGGAGGGTGCGTTTCCTATGCCACAGCTGACATAGCGTCTTACATACTCTTAAACTGACATAACTCCATCCTACCGGAAAAAGAAACAGATTTCGGAGTGAGGTTGCTGAGATCTTTATAAAGATGGAAGTCACTGGAGAGGTTGTGTCGTACGTCAGATTCGCCAAGCTGTGTATGTCGCCAGATTTAAGCTCTGGTTACTGTAAGGGGCGTGGGTGTGAACCCCACATCTGACAATGCATTTTAAACATTCTGAGAAAACGTACTCCCTTGATCTTATAGAACAAGTAAATTACGCAGAAACACGCCGTGGAGATTTTACTAGAGACGACAGTCGCAGCAGTGCAGGCGTCGCACGTCCGATAGCCCGATCGGTCGAAAAGAAATAGCGGAACATATTTTTCTCGTGCCGAGTTTTAGCTCTTCTCACGGACGTTTCTGTAGGTCGTTGTGTTGTGGCTTCCCAAAAGGGCAACGAGAAAGACTACCAGGCAAGTCCCAAGTGATCTGTACACGGACTAAGACGCCCGCACTTCGCGACAAACTCTCGCCAACTTGTATGCCGTGTCAACGACGCTTTTCATGTGCGATCACCGAAATTAAGCAGCGTTGGGCGGCGTTAGTAAACGGGTTGGTGAGAAACTAAAAAGTCCTCGTGCTGTTGGTTACTTAAGGTTTTGCCTTTTTCCTTAGTTTTTGTGCAGCTGTGCGGTAATGGTACGGTCCAGCTCGCTGACCCCCCTCTTGCTCTCAGTACGCAAAGGCACGAACATGAGGCCACAGTCTAATGAAAGGGTCCGTTGTGTGTTTGGCGATGCGCTCTCTCCCAGTCGTTTTTAGCGCCTGTCGTCTACATATACGCCCATTTTCAAGCGTCAGCTTTCGCGTCAGCCGAGCAAAGTCGAGACAAGTCGACACATGGGGACACAAGATGCTGTGAATTGTAATACGCACTAGCTTATGAGAGGTGAAGGGAAAGGATTCGTGTGCTTGAAAACACCTTCCTGAGTAAAGGAGACATTTTCCGTGCGATGTTTGGGTTTCAAACCCGGAGCAGCTACTTGGGAAGCAACCATACTGACCGACATACTACTACCGCCTTCTGCTACATGATGCCTGCGCCGTCATGTGTCGCCTACCCTCCTGGCGCCAGATGCCGAAGCCGATAGCTCTGTAGGCGATCAAAGCCGAGTGCTAGGCGAGCACCGCTGAAGCCGTTTTCCTGTAGCTGCTTGGGCGACATACTGTAACTAGGCGCGGAAGTGAGTTTCTCTGATAAATCGGCCCTTCAATGCACATCAGCAAGAACACGAAATTTCTAATATGAAGTACTCACTGACGATCAAAAGACGTTTCAGTATGTATGCGTCGGTACCACCAGAACAGTGCATAGGTATTGTAAAGCGAAGGTCGACAGTTAGAGCCTCACATGAAGTATGTCATTGGACTCACACGAGTGCGTAGTGCACAGCGTGGCTGTTGCCAGGAAACGGCCTTATCCGACGTTCGTTAATATCTAGTTTCCTTTGCATCAATGGGAAATGTTCCTATAACTAAATAGAGTTTTGCTATCTACAGTTCAAACTGGAAGCGAAAGAAGCAAACGCGCCACATTGGTTCCAGAAAGGGAGGGTGCATTTCCTATGCCACAGCTGACATAGCGTCTTACATACTCTTAAACTGACATAACTCCATCCTACCGGAAAAAGAAACAGATTTCGGAGTGAGGTTGCTGAGATCTTGATAAAGATGGAAGTCACTGGAGAGGTTGTGTCGTACGTCAGATTCGCCAAGCTGTGTATGTCGCCAGATTTAAGCTCTGGTTACTGTAAGGGGGGTGATTTTGAACCCCACATCTGACAATGCATTTTAAACATTCTGAGGCTAACGTACTCCCTTGATCTTATAGAACAAGTTAATTACGCAGAAACACGCCGTGGAGATTTTACTAGAGACGACAGTGGCAGCAATGCAGGCGTCGCACGTCCGATAGCCCGATCGGTCGAAAAGAAATAGCGGAACATATTTTTCTCGTGCCGAGTTTTAGCTCTTCTCACGGACGTTTCCGTAGGTCGTTGTGTTGTGGCTTCCCAAAAGGGCAACGAGAAAGACTACCAGGCAAGTCCCAAGTGATCTGTACACGGACTAAGACGTCCGCACGTCGCGAAAAATTCTCGCCAACTTGTATGCCGTGTCAACGACGCTTTTCATGTCCGATCACCGAAATTAAGCAGCGTTGGGCGGCGTTAGTACTCGGGTGGGTGAGAAACTAAAAAGTCCTCGTGCTGTTGGTTACTTAAGGTTTTGCCTTTTTCTTTAGTTTTTGATGCAGCTGTGCGGTAATGATGCGGTCCAGCTCGCTGACCCCCCTCTTGCTCTCAGTACGCAAAGGCACGAACATGAGGCCACAGTCTAATGAAAGGGTCCGTTGTGTGTTTGGCGATGCGCCCTCTCCCAGTCGTTTCTAGCGCCTGTCGTCTACATATACGCCCATTTTCAAGCGTCAGCTTTCGCGTCAGCCGAGCAAAGTCGAGACAAGTCGACACATGGGGACACAAGATGCTGTGAAATGTAATATGCACTAGCCTATGAGAGGTGAAGGGAAAGGATTCGTATGCTTGAAAACACCTTCCTGAGTAAAGGAGACATTTTCCGTGCGATGTTTGGGTTTCAAACCCGGAGCAGCTACTTGGGAAGCAACCATTCTGACCGACATACTACCACCGCCTTCTGCTAAATGATGCCTGCGCCGTCATGTGTCGCCTACCCTCCTGGCGCCAGATGCCGAAGTCGATAGCTCTGTAGGCGATCAAAGCCGAGTGCAAGGCGAGCACCGCTGAAGCCGTTTTCCTGGAGCTGCTAGGGCGACATACTGTAACTAGGCGCAGAAGTGAGTTTCTCTGATAAATCGGCCCTTCAATGCACATCAGCAAGAACACGAAATTTCTAATATGAAGTACTCACTGACGATCCAAAGACGTTTCAGTATGTATGCGTCGGTACCACCAGAAGAGTGCACAAGTATTGTAAAGCGAAGGTCGACAGTTAGAGCCTCACATGAAGTATGTCATTGGATTCACACGAGTGCTTAATGCACAGCGTGGCTGTTGCTAGGAAACGGCCTTATCTGCCGTTCGTTAATATCTAGTTTCCTTTGCATCAATGTGAAAATGTTCCTATAACTAAATAGAGTTTTGCTATCTACATTTCAAACTGGAAGCGAAAGAAGCAAACGCGCCACATTGGTTCCAGAAAGGGAGGGTGCGTTTCCTATGCCACAGCTGACATAGCGTCTTACATACTCTTAAACTGACATAACTCCATCCTACCGGAAAAAGAAACAGATTTCGGAGTGAGGTTGCTGAGATCTTGATAAAGATGGAAGTCACTGGAGTGGTTATGTCGTACGTCAGATTCGCCAAGCTGTGTATGTCGCCAGATTTTAGCTCTGCTTACTGTAAGGGGGGTGGGTTTGAACCCCACATCTGACAATGCATTTTAAACATTCTGAGAAAACGTACTCCCTTGATCTTATAGAACAAGTTAATTACGCAGAAACACGCCGTGGAGATTTTACTAGAGACGACAGTCGCAACAGTGCAGGCGTCGCACGTCCGATAGCCCGATCGGTCGAAAAGAAATAGCGGAACATATTTTTCTCGTGCCGAGTTTTAGCTCTTCTCACGGACGTTTCCGTAGGTCGTTGTGTTGTGGCTTCCCAAAAGGGCAACGAGAAAGACTACCAGGCAAGTCCCAAGTGATCTGTACACGGACTAAGACGTCCGCACGTCGCGAAAAATTCTCGCCAACTTGTATGCCTTGCCAACGACGCTTTTCATGTCCGATCACCGAAATTAAGCAGCATTGGGCGGCGTTAGTACTTGGGTTGGTGAGAAACTAAAAAGTCCTCGTGCTGTTGGTTACTTAAGGTTTTTCCTTTTTCCTTAGCTTTTGGTGAAGCTGTGCGGTAATGGTACGGTCCAGCTCGCTGACCCCCCTCTTGCTCTCAGAACGCAAAGGCACGTACATGAGGCCACAGTCTAATGAAAGGGTCCGTTGTGTGTTTGGCGATGCGCCCTCTCCCAGTCGTTTCTAGCGCCTGTCGTCTTCATATACGCCCATTTTCTAGCGTCAGCTTTCGCGTCAGCCGAGCAAAGTCGAGACAAGTCGACACATGGGGACACAAGATGCTGTGAAATGTAATATGCACTAGCCTATGAGAGGTGAAGGGAAAGGATTCGTATGCTTGAAAACACCTTCCTGAGTAAAGGAGACATTTTCCGTGCGATGTTTGGGTTTCAAACCCGGAGCAGCTACTTGGGAAGCAACCATTCTGACCGACATACTACCACCGCCTTCTGCTACGTGATGCCTGCGCCGTCATGTGTCGCCTACCCTCCTGGCGCCAGATGCCGAAGTCGATAGCTCTGTAGGCGATCAAAGCCGAGTGCAAGGCGAGCACCGCTGAAGCCGTTTTCCTGGAGCTCCTAGGGCGACATACTGTAACTAGGCGCAGAAGTGAGTTTCTCTGATAAATCGGCCCTTCAATGCACATCAGCAAGAACACGAAATTTCTAATATGAAGTACTCACTGACGATCAAAAGACGTTTCAGTATGTATGCGTCGGTACCACCAGAAGAGTGCACAAGTATTGTAAAGCGAAGGTCGACAGTTAGAGCCTCACATGAAGTATGTCATTGGATTCACACGAGTGCTTAATGCACAGCGTGGCTGTTGCTATTAAACGGTCTTATTCGCCGTTCGTTAATATCTAGTTTCCTTTGCATCAATGTGAAAATGTTCCTATAACTAAATAGAGTTTTGCTATCTACAGTTCAAACTGGAAGCGAAAGAAGCAAACGCGCCACATTGGTTCCAGAAAGGGAGGGTGCGTTTCCTATGCCACAGCTGACATAGCGTCTTACATACTCTTAAACTGACATAACTCCATCCTACCGAAAAAAGAAACAGATTTCGGAGTGAGGTTGCTGAGATCTTGATAAAGATGGAAGTCACTGGAGCGGTTGTGTCGTACGTCAGATTCGCCAAGCTGTGTATGTCGCCAGATTTAAGCTCTGGTTACTGTAAGGGGCGTGGGTGTGAACCCCACATCTGACAATGCATTTTAAACATTCTGAGAAAACGTACTCCCTTGATCTTATAGAACAAGTTAATTACGCAGAAACACGCCGTGGAGATTTTACTAGAGACGACAGTCGCAACAGTGCAGGCGTCGCACGTCCGATAGCCCGATCGGTCGAAAAGAAATAGCGGAACATATTTTTCTCGTGCCGAGTTTTAGCTCTTCTCACGGACGTTTCCGTAGGTCGTTGTGTTGTGGCTTCCCAAAAGGGCAACGAGAAAGACTACCAGGCAAGTCCCAAGTGATCTGTACACGGACTAAGACGTCCGCACGTCGCGAAAAATTCTCGCCTACTTGTATGCCTTGCCAACGACGCTTTTCATGTCCGATCACAGAAATTAAGCAGCATTGGGCGGCGTTAGTACTCGGGTTGGTGAGAAACTAAAAAGTCCTCGTGCTGTTGGTTACTTAAGGTTTTTCCTTTTTCCTTAGCTTTTGGTGAAGCTGTGCGGTAATGGTACGGTCCAGCTCGCTGACCCCCCTCTTGCTCTCAGAACGCAAAGGCACGTACATGAGGCCACAGTCTAATGAAAGGGTCCGTTGTGTGTTTGGCGATGCGCCCTCTCCCAGTCGTTTCTAGCGCCTGTTGTCTTCATATACGCCCATTTTCTAGCGTCAGCTTTCGCGTCAGCCGAGCAAAGTCGAGACAAGTCGACACATGGGGACACAAGATGCTGTGAAATGTAATATGCACTAGCCTATGAGAGGTGAAGGGAAAGGATTCGTATGCTTGAAAACACCTTCCTGAGTAAAGGAGACATTTTCCGTGCGATGTTTGGGTTTCAAACCCGGAGCAGCTACTTGGGAAGCAACCATTCTGACCGACATACTACCACCGCCTTCTGCTACGTGATGCCTGCGCCGTCATGTGTCGCCTACCCTCCTGGCGCCAGATGCCGAAGTCGATAGCTCTGTAGGCGATCAAAGCCGAGTGCAAGGCGAGCACCGCTGAAGCCGTTTTCCTGGAGCTCCTAGGGCGACATACTGTAACTAGGCGCAGAAGTGAGTTTCTCTGATAAATCGGCCCTTCAATGCACATCAGCAAGAACACGAAATTTCTAATATGAAGTACTCACTGACGATCAAAAGACGTTTCAGTATGTATGCGTCGGTACCACCAGAAGAGTGCACAAGTATTGTAAAGCGAAGGTCGACAGTTAGAGCCTCACATGAAGTATGTCATTGGATTCACACGAGTGCTTAATGCACAGCGTGGCTGTTGCTATTAAACGGTCTTATTCGCCGTTCGTTAATATCTAGTTTCCTTTGCATCAATGTGAAAATGTTCCTATAACTAAATAGAGTTTTGCTATCTACAGTTCAAACTGGAAGCGAAAGAAGCAAACGCGCCACATTGGTTCCAGAAAGGGAGGGTGCGTTTCCTATGCCACAGCTGACATAGCGTCTTACATACTCTTAAACTGACATAACTCCATCCTACCGAAAAAAGAAACAGATTTCGGAGTGAGGTTGCTGAGATCTTGATAAAGATGGAAGTCACTGGAGCGGTTGTGTCGTACGTCAGATTCGCCAAGCTGTGTATGTCGCCAGATTTAAGCTCTGGTTACTGTAAGGGGCGTGGGTGTGAACCCCACATCTGACAATGCATTTTAAACATTCTGAGAAAACGTACTCCCTTGATCTTATAGAACAAGTTAATTACGCAGAAACACGCCGTGGAGATTTTACTAGAGACGACAGTCGCAACAGTGCAGGCGTCGCACGTCCGATAGCCCGATCGGTCGAAAAGAAATAGCGGAACATATTTTTCTCGTGCCGAGTTTTAGCTCTTCTCACGGACGTTTCCGTAGGTCGTTGTGTTGTGGCTTCCCAAAAGGGCAACGAGAAAGACTACCAGGCAAGTCCCAAGTGATCTGTACACGGACTAAGACGTCCGCACGTCGCGAAAAATTCTCGCCTACTTGTATGCCTTGCCAACGACGCTTTTCATGTCCGATCACAGAAATTAAGCAGCATTGGGCGGCGTTAGTACTCGGGTTGGTGAGAAACTAAAAAGTCCTCGTGCTGTTGGTTACTTAAGGTTTTTCCTTTTTCCTTAGCTTTTGGTGAAGCTGTGCGGTAATGGTACGGTCCAGCTCGCTGACCCCCTCTTGCTCTCAGAACGCAAAGGCACGTACATGAGGCCACAGTCTAATGAAAGGGTCCGTTGTGTGTTTGGCGATGCGCCCTCTCCCAGTCGTTTCTAGCGCCTGTCGTCTTCATATACGCCCATTTTCAAGCGTCAGCTTTCGCGTCAGCCGAGCAAAGTCGAGACAAGTCAACACATGGGGACACAAGATGCTGTGAATTGTAATATGCACTAGCCTATGAGAGGTGAAGGGAAAGGATTCGTATGCTTGAAAACACCTTCCTGAGTAAAGGAGACATTTTCCGTGCGATGTTTGGGTTTCAAACCCGGAGCAGCTACTTGGGAAGCAACCATTCTGACCGACATACTACCACCGCCTTCTGCTACGTGATGCCTGCGCCGTCATGTGTCGCCTACCCTCCTGGCGCCAGATGCCGAAGTCGATAGCTCTGTAGGCGATCAAAGCCGAGTGCAAGGCGAGCACCGCTGAAGCCGTTTTCCTGGAGCTGCTAGGGCGACATACTGTAACTAGGCGCAGAAGTGAGTTTCTCTGATAAATCGGCCCTTCAATGCACATCAGCAAGAACACGAAATTTCTAATATGAAGTACTCACTGACGATCAAAAGACGTTTCAGTATGTATGCGTCGGTACCACCAGAAGAGTGCACAAGTATTGTAAAGCGAAGGTCGACAGTTAGAGCCTCACATGAAGTATGTCATTGGATTCACACGAGTGCTTAATGCACAGCGTGGCTGTTGCTAGGAAACGGCCTTATCTGCCGTTCGTTAATATCTAGTTTCCTTTGCATCAATGTGAAAATGTTCCTATAACTAAATAGAGTTTTGCTATCTACAGTTCAAACTGGAAGCGAAAGAAGCAAACGCGCCACATTGGTTCCAGAAAGGGAGGGTGCGTTTCCTATGCCACAGCTGACATAGCGTCTTACATACTCTTAAACTGACATAACTCCATCCTACCGAAAAAAGAAACAGATTTCGGAGTGAGGTTGCTGAGATCTTGATAAAGATGGAAGTCACTGGAGCGGTTGTGTCGTACGTCAGATTCGCCAAGCTGTGTATGTCGCCAGATTTAAGCTCTGGTTACTGTAAGGGGCGTGGGTGTGAACCCCACATCTGACAATGCATTTTAAACATTCTGAGAAAACGTACTCCCTTGATCTTATAGAACAAGTTAATTACGCAGAAACACGCCGTGGAGATTTTACTAGAGACGACAGTCGCAACAGTGCAGGCGTCGCACGTCCGATAGCCCGATCGGTCGAAAAGAAATAGCGGAACATATTTTTCTCGTGCCGAGTTTTAGCTCTTCTCACGGACGTTTCCGTAGGTCGTTGTGTTGTGGCTTCCCAAAAGGGCAACGAGAAAGACTACCAGGCAAGTCCCAAGTGATCTGTACACGGACTAAGACGTCCGCACGTCGCGAAAAATTCTCGCCAACTTGTATGCCTTGCCAACGACGCTTTTCATGTCCGATCACCGAAATTAAGCAGCATTGGGCGGCGTTAGTACTCGGGTTGGTGAGAAACTAAAAAGTCCTCGTGCTGTTGGTTACTTAAGGTTTTTCCTTTTTCCTTAGCTTTTGGTGAAGCTGTGCGGTAATGGTACGGTCCAGCTCGCTGACCCCCCTCTTGCTCTCAGAACGCAAAGGCACGTACATGAGGCCACAGTCTAATGAAAGGGTCCGTTGTGTGTTTGGCGATGCGCCCTCTCCCAGTCGTTTCTAGCGCCTGTCGTCTTCATATACGCCCATTTTCAAGCGTCAGCTTTCGCGTCAGCCGAGCAAAGTCGAGACAAGTCGACACATGGGGACACAAGATGCTGTGAAATGTAATATGCACTAGCCTATGAGAGGTGAAGGGAAAGGATTCGTATGCTTGAAAACACCTTCCTGAGTAAAGGAGACATTTTCCGTGCGATGTTTGGGTTTCAAACCCGGAGCAGCTACTTGGGAAGCAACCATTCTGACCGACATACTACCACCGCCTTCTGCTACGTGATGCCTGCGCCGTCATGTGTCGCCTACCCTCCTGGCGCCAGATGCCGAAGTCGATAGCTCTGTAGGCGATCAAAGCCGAGTGCAAGGCGAGCACCGCTGAAGCCCTTTTTCCTGGAGCTGCTAGGGCGACATACTGTAACTAGGCGCAGAAGTGAGTTTCTCTGATAAATCGGCCCTTCAATGCACATCAGCAAGAACACGAAATTTCTAATATGAAGTACTCACTGACGATCAAAAGACGTTTCAGTATGTATGCGTCGGTACCACCAGAAGAGTGCATAAGTATTGTAAAGCGAAGGTCGACAGTTAGAGCCTCACATGAAGTATGTCATTGGATTCACACGAGTGCTTAATGCACAGCGTGGCTGTTGCTAGGAAACGGCCTTATCTGCCGTTCGTTAATATCTAGTTTCCTTTGCATCAATGTGAAAATGTTCCTATAACTAAATAGAGTTTTGCTATCTACAGTTCAACCTGGAAGCGAAAGAAGCAAACGCGCCACATTGGTTCCAGAAAGGGAGGGTGCGTTTCCTATGCCACAGCTGACATAGCGTCTTACATACTCTTAAACTGCCATAACTCCATCCTACCGAAAAAAGAAACAGATTTCGGAGTGAGGTTGCTGAGATCTTGATAAAGATGGAAGTCACTGGAGCGGTTGTGTCGTACGTCAGATTCGCCTAGCTGTGTATGTCGCCAGATTTAAGCTCTGGTTACTGTAAGGGGCGTGGGTGTGAAACCCACATCTGACAATGCATTTTAAACATTCTGAGAAAACGTACTCCCTTGATCTTATAGAACAAGTTAATTACGCAGAAACACGCCGTGGAGATTTTACTAGAGACGACAGTCGCAACAGTGCAGGCGTCGCACGTCCGATAGCCCGATCGGTCGAAAAGAAATAGCGGAACATATTTTTCTCGTGCCGAGTTTTAGCTCTTCTCACGGACGTTTCCGTAGGTCGTTGTGTTGTGGCTTCCCAAAAGGGCAACGAGAAAGACTACCAGGCAAGTCCCAAGTGATCTGTACACGGACTAAGACGTCCGCACGTCGCGAAAAATTCTCGCCAACTTGTATGCCTTGCCAACGACGCTTTTCATGTCCGATCACCGAAATTAAGCAGCATTGGGCGGCGTTAGTACTCGGGTTGGTGAGAAACTAAAAAGTCCTCGTGCTGTTGGTTACTTAAGGTTTTTCCTTTTTCCTTAGCTTTTGGTGAAGCTGTGCGGTAATGGTACGGTCCAGCTCGCTGACCCCCCTCTTGCTCTCAGAACGCAAAGGCACGTACATGAGGCCACAGTCTAATGAAAGGGTCCGTTGTGTGTTTGGCGATGCGCCCTCTCCCAGTCGTTTCTAGCGCCTGTCGTCTTCATATACGCCCATTTTCAAGCGTCAGCTTTCGCGTCAGCCGAGCAAAGTCGAGACAAGTCGACACATGGGGACACAAGATGCTGTGAAATGTAATATGCACTAGCCTATGAGAGGTGAAGGGAAAGGATTCGTATGCTTGAAAACACCTTCCTGAGTAAAGGAGACATTTTCCGTGCGATGTTTGGGTTTCAAACCCGGAGCAGCTACTTGGGAAGCAACCATTCTGACCGACATACTACCACCGCCTTCTGCTACGTGATGCCTGCGCCGTCATGTGTCGCCTACCCTCCTGGCGCCAGATGCCGAAGTCGATAGCTCTGTAGGCGATCAAAGCCGAGTGCAAGGCGAGCACCGCTGAAGCCCTTTTTCCTGGAGCTGCTAGGGCGACATACTGTAACTAGGCGCAGAAGTGAGTTTCTCTGATAAATCGGCCCTTCAATGCACATCAGCAAGAACACGAAATTTCTAATATGAAGTACTCACTGACGATCAAAAGACGTTTCAGTATGTATGCGTCGGTACCACCAGAAGAGTGCACAAGTATTGTAAAGCGTAGGTCGACAGTTAGAGCCTCACATGAAGTATGTCATTGGATTCACACGAGTGCTTAATGCACAGCGTGGCTGTTGCTAGGAAACGGCCTTATCTGCCGTTCGTTAATATCTAGTTTCCTTTGCATCAATGTGAAAATGTTCCTATAACTTAATAGAGTTTTGCTATCTACAGTTCAAACTGGAAGCGAAAGAAGCAAACGCGCCACATTGGTTCCAGAAAGGGAGGGTGCGTTTCCTATGCCACAGCTGACATAGCGTCTTACATACTCTTAAACTGACATTACTCCATCCTACCGAAAAAAGAAACAGATTTCGGAGTGAGGTTGCTGAGGTCTTGATAAAGATGGAAGTCACTGGAGCGGTTGTGTCGTACGTCAGATTCGCCAAGCTGTGTATGTCGCCAGATTTAAGCTCTGGTTACTGTAAGGGGCGTGGGTGTGAACCCCACATCTGACAATGCATTTTAAACATTCTGAGAAAACGTACTCCCTTGATCTTATAGAACAAGTTAATTACGCAGAAACACGCCGTGGAGATTTTACTAGAGACGACAGTCGCAACAGTGCAGGCGTCGCACGTCCGATAGCCCGATCGGTCGAAAAGAAATAGCGGAACATATTTTTCTCGTGCCGAGTTTTAGCTCTTCTCACGGACGTTTCCGTAGGTCGTTGTGTTGTGGCTTCCCAAAAGGGCAACGAGAAAGACTACCAGGCAAGTCCCAAGTGATCTGTACACGGACTAAGACGTCCGCACGTCGCGAAAAATTCTCGCCAACTTGTATGCCTTGCCAACGACGCTTTTCATGTCCGATCACCGAAATTAAGCAGCATTGGGCGGCGTTAGTACTCGGGTTGGTGAGAAACTAAAAAGTCCTCGTGCTGTTGGGTACTTAAGGTTTTTCCTTTTTCCTTAGCTTTTGGTGAAGCTGTGCGGTAATGGTACGGTCCAGCTCGCTGACCCCCCTCTTGCTCTCAGAACGCAAAGGCACGTACATGAGGCCACAGTCTAATGAAAGGGTCCGTTGTGTGTTTGGCGATGCGCCCTCTCCCAGTCGTTTCTAGCGCCTGTCGTCTTCATATACGCCCATTTTCAAGCGTCAGCTTTCGCGTCAGCCGAGCAAAGTCGAGACAAGTCGACACATGGGGACACAAGATGCTGTGAAATGTAATATGCACTAGCCTATGAGAGGTGAAGGGAAAGGATTCGTATGCTTGAAAACACCTTCCTGAGTAAAGGAGACATTTTCCGTGCGATGTTTGGGTTTCAAACCCGGAGCAGCTACTTGGGAAGCAACCATTCTGACCGACATACTACCACCGCCTTCTGCTACGTGATGCCTGCGCCGTCATGTGTCGCCTACCCTCCTGGCGCCAGATGCCGAAGTCGATAGCTCTGTAGGCGATCAAAGCCGAGTGCAAGGCGAGCACCGCTGAAGCCCTTTTTCCTGGAGCTGCTAGGGCGACATACTGTAACTAGGCGCAGAAGTGAGTTTCTCTGATAAATCGGCCCTTCAATGCACATCAGCAAGAACACGAAATTTCTAATATGAAGTACTCACTGACGATCAAAAGACGTTTCAGTATGTATGCGTCGGTACCACCAGAAGAGTGCACAAGTATTGTAAAGCGACGGTCGACAGTTAGAGCCTCACATGAAGTATGTCATTGGATTCACACGAGTGCTTAATGCACAGCGTGGCTGTTGCTAGGAAACGGCCTTATCTGCCGTTCGTTAATATCTAGTTTCCTTTGCATCAATGTGAAAATGTTCCTATAACTAAATAGAGTTTTGCTATCTACAGTTCAACCTGGAAGCGAAAGAAGCAAACGCGCCACATTGGTTCCAGAAAGGGAGGGTGCGTTTCCTATGCCACAGCTGACATAGCGTCTTACATACTCTTAAACTGCCATAACACCATCCTACCGAAAAAAGAAACAGATTTCGGAGTGAGGTTGCTGAGATCTTGATAAAGATGGAAGTCACTGGAGCGGTTGTGTCGTACGTCAGATTCGCCAAGCTGTGTATGTCGCCAGATTTAAGCTCTGGTTACTGTAAGGGGCGTGGGTGTGAACCCCACATCTGACAATGCATTTTAAACATTCTGAGAAAACGTACTCCCTTGATCTTATAGAACAAGTTAATTACGCAGAAACACGCCGTGGAGATTTTACTAGAGACGACAGTCGCAACAGTGCAGGCGTCGCACGTCCGATAGCCCGATCGGTCGAAAAGAAATAGCGGAACATATTTTTCTCGTGCCGAGTTTTAGCTCTTCTCACGGACGTTTCCGTAGGTCGTTGTGTTGTGGCTTCCCAAAAGGGCAACGAGAAAGACTACCAGGCAAGTCCCAAGTGATCTGTACACGGACTAAGACGTCCGCACGTCGCGAAAAATTCTCGCCAACTTGTATGCCTTGCCAACGACGCTTTTCATGTCCGATCACCGAAATTAAGCAGCATTGGGCGGCGTTAGTACTCGGGTTGGTGAGAAACTAAAAAGTCCTCGTGCTGTTGGTTACTTAAGGTTTTTCCTTTTTCCTTAGCTTTTGGTGAAGCTGAGCGGTAATGGTACGGTCCAGCTCGCTGACCCCCCTCTTGCTCTCAGAACGCAAAGGCACGTACATGAGGCCACAGTCTAATGAAAGGGTCCGTTGTGTGTTTGGCGATGCGCCCTCTCCCAGTCGTTTCTAGCGCCTGTCGTCTTCATATACGCCCATTTTCAAGCGTCAGCTTTCGCGTCAGCCGAGCAAAGTCGAGACAAGTCGACACATGGGGACACAAGATGCTGTGAAATGTAATATGCACTAGCCTATGAGAGGTGAAGGGAAAGGATTCGTATGCTTGAAAACACCTTCCTGAGTAAAGGAGACATTTTCCGTGCGATGTTTGGGTTTCAAACCCGGAGCAGCTACTTGGGAAGCAACCATTCTGACCGACATACTACCACCGCCTTCTGCTACGTGATGCCTGCGCCGTCATGTGTCGCCTACCCTCCTGGCGCCAGATGCCGAAGTCGATAGCTCTGTAGGCGATCAAAGCCGAGTGCAAGGCGAGCACCGCTGAAGCCCTTTTTCCTGGAGCTGCTAGGGCGACATACTGTAACTAGGCGCAGAAGTGAGTTTCTCTGATAAATCGGCCCTTCAATGCACATCAGCAAGAACACGAAATTTCTAATATGAAGTACTCACTGACGATCAAAAGACGTTTCAGTATGTATGCGTCGGTACCACCAGAAGAGTGCACAAGTATTGTAAAGCGTAGGTCGACAGTTAGAGCCTCACATGAAGTATGTCATTGGATTCACACGAGTGCTTAATGCACAGCGTGGCTGTTGCTAGGAAACGGCCTTATCTGCCGTTCGTTAATATCTAGTTTCCTTTGCATCAATGTGAAAATGTTCCTATAACTTAATAGAGTTTTGCTATCTACAGTTCAAACTGGAAGCGAAAGAAGCAAACGCGCCACATTGGTTCCAGAAAGGGAGGGTGCGTTTCCTATGCCACATCTGACATAGCGTCTTACATACTCTTAAACTGACATAACTCCATCCTACCGAAAAAAGAAACAGATTTCGGAGTGAGGTTGCTGAGATCTTGATAAAGATGGAAGTCACTGGAGCGGTTGTGTCGTACGTCAGATTCGCCAAGCTGTGTATGTCGCCAGATTTAAGCTCTGGTTACTGTAAGGGGCGTGGGTGTGAACCCCACATCTGACAATGCATTTTAAACATTCTGAGAAAACGTACTCCCTTGATCTTATAGAACAAGTAAATTACGCAGAAACACGCCGTGGAGATTTTACTAGAGACGACAGTCGCAGCAGTGCAGGCGTCGCACGTCCGATAGCCCGATCGGTCGAAAAGAAATAGCGGAACATATTTTTCTCGTGCCGAGTTTTAGCTCTTCTCACGGACGTTTCCGTAGGTCGTTGTGTTGTGGCTTCCCAAAAGGGCAACGAGAAAGACTACCAGGCAAGTCCCAAGTGATCTGTACACGGACTAAGACGTCCGCACGTCGCGAAAAATTCTCGCCAACTTGTATGCCGTGTCAACGATGCTTTTCATGTCCGATCACCGAAATTAAGCAGCGTTGGGCGGCGTTAGTACTCGGGTTGGTGAGAAACTAAAAAGTCCTCGTGCTGTTGGTTACTTAAGGTTTTGCCTTTTTCCTTAGTTTTTGTGCAGCTGTGCGGTAATGGTACGGTCCAGCTCGCTGACCCCCCTCTTGCTCTCAGTACGCAAAGGCACGAACATGAGGCCACAGTCTAATGAAAGGGTCCGTTGTGTGTTTGGCGATGCGCCCCCTCCCAGTCGTTTATAGCGCCTGTCGTCTACATATACGCCCATTTTCAAGCGTCAGCTTTCGCGTCAGCCGAGCAAAGTCGGGACAAGTCGACACATGGGGACACAAGATGCTGTGAATTGTAATACGCACTAGCCTATGAGAGGCGAAGGGAAAGGATTCGTATGCTTGACAACACCTTAATGAGTAAAGGAGACATTTTCCGTGCGATGTTTGGGTTTCAAACCCGGAGCAGCTACTTGGGAAGGAACCATTCTGACCGACATACTACCACCGCCTTCTGCTACGTGATGCCTGCGCCGTCATGTGTCGCCTACCCTCCTGGCGCCAGATGCCGTAGTCGATAGCACTGTAGGCGCTCAACGCCGAGTGCAAGGCGAGCACCGCTGAAGCCGTTTTCCTGGAGCTGCTAGGGCGACATACTGTAACTAGGCGCAGAACTGAGTTTCTCAGATAAATCGGCCCTTCAATGCACATCAGCAGGAACACGAAATTTTTAAAATGAATTACTCACTGACGATCCAAAGACGTTTCAGTATGTATGCGTCGGTACCACCAGAAGAGTGCATAAGTATTGTATAGCGAAGGTCGACAGTTACAGCCACACATGAAGTATGTCTTTGGATTCACACGAGTGCGTTATGCACAGCGGGGCTGTTGCTAGGAAACGGTCTTATCCGCCGTTCGTTAATATCTAGTTTCCTTTGCATCAATGTGAAAATGTTCCTATAACTAAATAGAGTTTTGCTATCTACAGTTCAAACTGGAAGCGAAAGAAGCAAACGCGCCACATTGGTTCCAGAAAGGGAGGGTGCGTTTCCTATGCCACATCTGACATAGCGTCTTACATACTCTTAAACTGCCATAACTCCATCCTACCGAAAAAAGAAACAGATTTCGGAGTGAGGTTGCTGAGATCTTGATAAAGATGGAAGTCACTGGAGCGGTTGTGTCGTACGTCAGATTCGCCAAGCTGTGTATGTCGCCAGATTTAAGCTCTGGTTACTGTAAGGGGCGTGGGTGTGAACCCCACATCTGACAATGCATTTTAAACGTTCTGAGAAAACGTACTCCCTTGATCTTATAGAACAAGTTAATTACGCAGAAACACGCCGTGGAGATTTTACTAGAGACGACAGTCGCAACAGTGCAGGCGTC
This sequence comes from Schistocerca gregaria, assembly GCF_023897955.1. NCBI lineage: Eukaryota > Metazoa > Arthropoda > Insecta > Orthoptera > Acrididae > Schistocerca > Schistocerca gregaria. Next base: position 96,092,236 of record NC_064929.1, on the reverse strand, counting down.
GCACGTCCGATAGCCCGATCGGTCGAAAAGAAATAGCGGAACATATTTTTCTCGTGCCGAGTTTTAGCTCCTCTCACGGACGTTTCCGTAGGTCGTTGTGTTGTGGCTTCCCAAAAGGGCAACGAGAAAGACTACCAGGCAAGTCCCAAGTGATCTGTACACGGACTAAGACGTCCGCACGTCGCGAAAAATTCTCGCCAACTTGTATGCCGTGTCAACGACGCTTTTCATGTCCGATCACCGAAATTAAGCAGCGTTGGGCGGCGTTAGTACTCGGGTTGGTGAGAAACTAAAAAGTCCTCGTGCTGTTGGTTACTTAAGGTTTTGCCTTTTTCCTTAGTTTTTGTGCAGCTGTGCGGTAATGGTACGGTCCAGCTCGCTGACCCCCCTCTTGCTCTCAGTACGCAAAGGCACGAACATGAGGCCACAGTCTAATGAAAGGGTCCGTTGTGTGTTTGGCGATGCGCCCTCTCCCAGTCGCGTATAGCGCCTGTCGTCTACATATACGCCAATTTTCAAGCTTCAGCTTTCGCATCAGCCGAGCAAAGTCGGGACATGTCGACACATGGGGACACATGATTCTGTGAATTGTAATACGCACTAGCCTATGAGAGGCGAAGGGAAAGGATTCGTATGCTTGACAACACCTTAATGAGTAAAGGAGACATTTTCCGTGCGATGTTTGGGTTTCAAACCCGGAGCAGCTACTTGGGAAGCAACCATTCTGACCGACATACTACCACCGCCTTCTGCTACGTGATGCCTGCGCCGTCATGTGTCGCCTACCCTCCTGGCACCAGATGCCGAAGTCGATAGCACTGTAGGCGCTCAACGCCCAGTGCAAGGCGAGCACCGCTGAAGCCGTTTTCCTGGAGCTTCTAGGGCGACATACTGTAACTAGGCGCAGATCTGAGTTTCTCAGAAAAATCGGCCCTTCAATGCACATCAGCAGGAACCTGAAATTTCTAAAATGAATTACTCACTGACGATCAAAAGACGTTTCAGTATGTATGCGTCGGTACCACCAGAAGAGTGCATAAGTATTGTATAGCGAAGGTCGACAGTTAGAGCCACACATGAAGTATGTCATTGGATTCACACGAGTGCGTAATGCACAGCGTGGCTGTTGCTAGGAAACGGTCTTATCCGCCGTTCGTTAATATCTAGTTTCCTTTGCATCAATGTGAAAATGTTCCTATAACTAAATAGAGTTTTGCTATCTACAGTTCAAACTGGAAGCGAAAGAAGCAAACGCGCCACATTGGTTCCAGAAAGGGAGGGTGCGTTTCCTATGCCACATCTGACATAGCGTCTTACATACTCTTAAACTGACATAACTCCATCCTACCGAAAAAAGAAACAGATTTCGGAGTGAGGTTGCTGAGATGTTGATAAAGATGGAAGTCACTGGAGAGGTTGTGTCGTACGTCAGATTCGCCAAGCTATGTATGTCGCCAGATTTAAGCTCTGGTTACTGTAAGGGGGGTGGGTTTGAACCCCACATCTGACAATGCATTTTAAACATTCTGAGGCTAACGTACTCCCTTGATCTTATAGAACAAGTAAATTACGCAGAAACACGCCGTGGAGATTTTACTAGAGACGACAGTGGCAGCAATGCAGGCGTCGCACGTCCGATAGCCCGATCGGTCGAAAAGAAATAGCGGAACATATTTCTCTCGTGCCGAGTTTTAGCTCTTCTCACGGACGTTTCCGTAGGTCGTTGTGTTGTGGCTTCCCAAAAGGGCAACGAGAAAGACTACCAGGCAAGTCCCAAGTGATCTGTACACGGACTAAGACGTCCGCACGTCGCGAAAAATTCTCGCCAACTTGTATGCCGTGTCAACGACGCTTTTCATGTCCGATCACCGAAATTAAGCAGCGTTGGGCGGCGTTAGTACTCGGGTGGGTGAGAAACTAAAGAGTCCTCGTGCTGTTGGTTACTTAAGGTTTTGCCTTTTTCCTTAGTTTTTGGTGCAGCTGTGCGGTAATGGTACGGTCCAGCTCGCTGACCCCCCTCTTGCTCTCAGTACGCAAAGGCACGAACATGAGGCCACAGTCTAATGAAAGGGTCCGTTGTGTGTTTGGCGATGCGCCCTCTCCCAGTCGTTTCTAGCGCCTGTCGTCTACATATACGCCCATTTTCAAGCGTCAGCTTTGGCGTCAGCCGAGCAAAGTCGGGACAAGTCGACACATGGGGACACAAGATGCTGTGAATTGTAATACGCACTAGCCTATGAGAGGCGAAGGGAAAGGATTCGTATGCTTGACAACACCTTAATGAGTAAAGGAGACATTTTACGTGCGATGTTTGGGTTTCAAACCCGGAGCAGCTACTTGGGAAGCAACCATTCTGACCGACATACTACCACCGCCTTCTGCTACGTGATGCCTGCGCCGTCATGTGTCGCCTACCCTCCTGGCACCAGATGCCGAAGTCGATAGCACTGTAGGCACTCAACGCCCAGTGCAAGGCGAGCACCGCTGAAGCCGTTTTCCTGGAGCTTCTAGGGCGACATACTGTAACTAGGCGCAGATCTGAGTTTCTCAGATAAATCGGCCCTTCAATGCACATCAGCAGGAACACGAAATTTCTAAAATGAATTACTCACTGACGATCCAAAGACGTTTCAGTATGTATGCGTCGGTACCACCAGAAGAGTGCATAAGTATTGTAAAGCGAAGGTCGACAGTTAGAGCCACACATGAAGTATGTCATTGGATTCACACGAGTGCGTAATGCACAGCGTGGCTGTTGCTAGGAAACGGTCTTATCCGCCGTTCGTTAATATCTAGTTTCCTTTGCATCAATGCGAAAATGTTCCTATAACTAAATAGAGTTTTGCTATCTACAGTTCAAACTGGAAGCGAAGGAAGCAAACGCACCACATTGGTTCCAGAAAGGGAGGGTGCGTTTCCTATGCCTCATCTGACATAGCGTCTTACATACTCTTAAACTGACATAACTCCATCCTACCGAAAAAAGAAACAGATTTGGGAGTGAGGTTGCTGAGATCTTGATAAAGATGGAAGTCACTGGAGAGGTTGTGTCGTACGTCAGATTCGCCAAGCTGTGTATGTCGCCAGATTTAAGCTCTGGTTACTGTAAGGGGGGTGGGTTTGAACCCCACATCTGACAATGCATTTTAAACACTCTGAGGCTAACGTACTCCCTTGATCTTATAGAACAAGTAAATTACGCAGAAACACGCCGTGGAGATTTTACTAGAGACGACAGTGGCAGCAATGCAGGCGTCGCACGTCCGATAGCCCGATCGGTCGAAAAGGAATAGCGGAACATATTTTTCTCGTGCCGAGTTTTAGCTCCTCTCACGGACGTTTCCGTAGGTCGTTGTGTTGTGGCTTCCCAAAAGGGCAACGAGAAAGACTACCAGGCAAGTCCCAAGTGATCTGTACACGGACTAAGACGTCCGCACGTCGCGAAAAATTCTCGCCAACTTGTATGCCGTGTCAACGACGCTTTTCATGTCCGATCACCGAAATTAAGCAGCGTTGGGCGGCGTTAGTACTCGGGTGGGTGAGAAACTAAAGAGTCCTCGTGCTGTTGGTTACTTAAGGTTTTGCCTTTTTCCTTAGTTTTTGGTGCAGATGTGCGGTAATGGTACGGTCCAGCTCGCTGACCCCCCTCTTGCTCTCAGTACGCAAAGGCACGAACATGAGGCCACAGTCTAATGAAAGGGTCCGTTGTGTGTTTGGCGATGCGCCCTCTCCCAGTCGTTTCTAGCGCCTGTCGTCTACATATACGCCCATTTTCAAGCGTCAGCTTTCGCGTCAGCCGAGCAAAGTCGGGACAAGTCGACACATGGGGACACAAGATGCTGTGAATTGTAATACGCACTAGCCTATGAGAGGCGAAGGGAAAGGATTCGTATGCTTGACAACACCTTAATGAGTAAAGGAGACATTTTCCGTGCGATGTTTGGGTTTCAAACCCGGAGCAGCTACTTGGGAAGCAACCATTCTGACCGACATACTACCACCGCCTTCTGCTACGTGATGCCTGCGCCGTCATGTGTCGCCTACCCTCCTGGCGCCAGATGCCGAAGTCGATAGCACTGTAGGCGCTCAACGCCGAGTGCAAGGCGAGCACCGCTGAAGCCGTTTTCCTGGAGCTGGTAGGGCGACATACTGTAACTAGGCGCAGAACTGAGTTTCTCAGATAAATCGGCCCTTCAATGCACATCAGCAGGAACACGAAATTTCTAAAATGAATTACTCACTGACGATCCAAAGACGTTTCAATATGTATGCGTCGGTACCACCAGAAGAGTGCATAAGTATTGTAAAGCGAACGTCGACAGTTAGAGCCACACATTAAGTATGTCTTTGGATTCACACGAGTGCGTAATGCACAGCGTGGCTGTTGCTAGGAAACGGTCTTATCCGCCGTTCGTTAATATCTAGTTTCCTTTGCATCAATGTGAAAATGTTCCTATTACTAAATAGAGTTTTGCTATCTACAGTTCAAACTGGAAGCGAAAGAAGCAAACGCGCCACATTGGTTCCAGAAAGGGAGGGTGCGTTTCCTATGCCTCATCTGACATAGCGTCTTACATACTCTTAAACTGACATAACTCCATCCTACCGAAAAAGAAACAGATTTCGGAGTGAGGTTGCTGAGATGTTGATAAAGATGGAAGTCACTGGAGAGGTTGTGTCGTACGTCAGATTCGCCAAGCTGTGTATGTCGCCAGATTTAAGCTCTGGTTACTGTAAGGGGGGTGGGTTTGAACCCCACATCTGACAATGCATTTTAAACATTCTGAGGCTAACGTACTCCCTTGATCTTATAGAACAAGTAAATTACGCAGAAACACGCCGTGGAGATTTTACTAGAGACGACAGTGGCAGCAATGCAGGCGTCGCACGTCCGATAGCCCGATCGGTCGAAAAGAAATAGCGGAACATATTTCTCTCGTGCCGAGTTTTAGCTCTTCTCACGGACGTTTCCGTAGGTCGTTGTGTTGTGGCTTCCTAAAAGGGCAACGAGAAAGACTACCAGGCAAGTCCCAAGTGATCTGTACACGGACTAAGACGTCCGCACGTCGCGAAAAATTCTCGCCAACTTGTATGCCGTGTCAACGACGCTTTTCATGTCCGATCACCGAAATTAAGCAGCGTTGGGCGGCGTTAGTACTCGGGTGGGTGAGAAACTAAAAAGTCCTCGTGCTGTTGGTTACTTAAGGTTTTGCCTTTTTCCTTAGTTTTTGGTGCAGCTGTGCGGTAATGGTACGGTCCAGCTCGCTGACCCCCCTCTTGCTCTCAGTACCCAAAGGCACGAACATGAGGCCACAGTCTAATGAAAGGGTCCGTTGTGTGTTTGGCGATGCGCCCTCTCCCAGTCGTTTATAGCGCCTGTCGTCTACATATACGCCCATTTTCAAGCGTCAGCTTTCACGTCAGCCGAGCAAAGTCGGGACAAGTCGACACATGGGGACACAAGATGCTGTGAATTGTAATACGCACTAGCCTATGAGAGGCGAAGGGAAAGGATTCGTATGCTTGACAACACCTTAATGAGTAAAGGAGACATTTTCCGTGCGATGTTTGGGTTTCAAACCCGGAGCAGCTACTTGGGAAGCAACCATTCTGACCGACATACTACCACCGCCTTCTGCTACGTGATGCCTGCGCCGTCATGTGTCGCCTACCCTCCTGGCACCAGATGCCGAAGTCGATAGCACTGTAGGCGCTCAACGCCCAGTGCAAGGCGAGCACCGCTGAAGCCGTTTTCCTGGAGCTTCTAGGGCGACATACTGTAACTAGGCGCAGAACTGAGTTTCTCAGATAAATCGGCCCTTCAATGCACATCAGCAGGAACACAAAATTTCTAAAATGAATTACTCACTGACGATCCAAAGACGTTTCAGTATGTATGCGTCGGTACCACCAGAAGAGTGCATAAGTATTGTAAAGCGAAGGTCGACAGTTAGAGCCACACATGAAGTATGTCATTGGATTCACACGAGTGCGTAAAGCACAGCGTGGCTGTTGCTAGGAAACGGTCTTATCCGCCGTTCGTTAATATCTAGTTTCCTTTGCATCAATGCGAAAATGTTCCTATAACTAAATAGAGTTTTGCTATCTACAGTTCAAACTGGAAGCGAAAGAAGCAAACGCACTACATTGGTTCCAGAAAGGGAGGGTGCGTTTCCTATGCCTCATCTGACATAGCGTCTTACATACTCTTAAACTGACATAACTCCATCCTACCGAAAAAAGAAACAGATTTCGGAGTGAGGTTGCTGAGATCTTGATAAAAATGGAAGTCACTGGAGAGGTTGTGTCGTACGTCAGATTCGCCAAGCTGTGTATGTCGCCAGATTTAAGCTCTGGTTACTGTAAGGGGGGTTGGTTTGAACCCCACATCTGACAATGCATTTTAAACACTCTGAGGCTAACGTACTCCCTTGATCTTATAGAACAAGTAAATTACGTAGAAACACGCCGTGGAGATTTTACTAGAGACGACAGTGGCAGCAATGCAGGCGTCGCACGTCCGATAGCCCGATCGGTCGAAAAGAAATAGCGGAACATATTTTTCTCGTGCCGAGTTTTAGCTCCTCTCACGGACGTTTCCGTAGGTCGTTGTGTTGTGGCTTCCCAAAAGGGCAACGAGAAAGACTACCAGGCAAGTCCCAAGTGATCTGTACACGGACTAAGACGTCCGCACGTCGCGAAAAATTCTCGCCAACTTGTATGCCGTGTCAACGACGCTTTTCATGTCCGATCACCGAAATTAAGCAGCGTTGGGCGGCGTTAGTACTCGGGTGGGTGAGAAACTAAAGAGTCCTCGTGCTGTTGGTTACTTAAGGTTTTGCCTTTTTCCTCAGTTTTTGGTGCAGCTGTGCGGTAATGGTACGGTCCAGCTCGCTGACCCCCCTCTTGCTCTCAGTACGCAAAGGCACGAACATGAGGCCACAGTCTAATGAAAGGGTCCGTTGTGTGTTTGGCGATGCGCCCTCTCCCAGTCGTTTCTAGCGTCTGTCGTCTACATATACGCCCATTTTCAAGCGTCAGCTTTGGCGTCAGCCGAGCAAAGTCGGGACAAGTCGACACATGGGGACACAAGATGCTGTGAATTGTAATACGCACTAGCCTATGAGAGGCGAAGGGAAAGGATTCGTATGCTTGACAACACCTTAATGAGTAAAGGAGACATTTTACGTGCGATGTTTGGGTTTCAAACCCGGAGCAGCTACTTGGGAAGCAACCATTCTGACCGACATACTACCACCGCCTTCTGCTACGTGATGCCTGCGCCGTCATGTGTCGCCTACCCTCCTGGCACCAGATGCCGAAGTCGATAGCACTGTAGGCACTCAACGCCCAGTGCAAGGCGAGCACCGCTGAAGCCGTTTTCCTGGAGCTTCTAGGGCGACATACTGTAACTAGGCGCAGATCTGAGTTTCTCAGATAAATCGGCCCTTCAATGCACATCAGCAGGAACACGAAATTTCTAAAATGAATTACTCACTGACGATCCAAAGACGTTTCAGTATGTATGCGTCGGTACCACCAGAAGAGTGCATAAGTATTGTAAAGCGAAGGTCGACAGTTAGAGCCACACATGAAGTATGTCATTGGATTCACACGAGTGCGTAAAGCACAGCGTGGCTGTTGCTAGGAAACGGTCTTATCCGCCGTTCGTTAATATCTAGTTTCCTTTGCATCAATGCGAAAATGTTCCTATAACTAAATAGAGTTTTGCTATCTACAGTTCAAACTGGAAGCGAAAGAAGCAAACGCACTACATTGGTTCCAGAAAGGGAGGGTGCGTTTCCTATGCCTCATCTGACATAGCGTCTTACATACTCTTAAACTGACATAACTCCATCCTACCGAAAAAAGAAACAGATTTCGGAGTGAGGTTGCTGAGATCTTGATAAAGATGGAAGTCACTGGAGAGGTTGTGTTGTACGTCAGATTCGCCAAGGTGTGTATGTCGCCAGATTTAAGCTCTGGTTACTGTAAGGGGGGTTGGTTTGAACCCCACATCTGACAATGCATTTTAAACACTCTGAGGCTAACGTACTCCCTTGATCTTATAGAACAAGTAAATTACGTAGAAACACGCCGTGGAGATTTTACTAGAGACGACAGTGGCAGCAATGCAGGCGTCGCACGTCCGATAGCCCGATCGGTCGAAAAGAAATAGCGGAACATATTTTTCTCGTGCCGAGTTTTAGCTCCTCTCACGGACGTTTCCGTAGGTCGTTGTGTTGTGGCTTCCCAAAAGGGCAACGAGAAAGACTACCAGGCAAGTCCCAAGTGATCTGTACACGGACTAAGACGTCCGCACGTCGCGAAAAATTCTCGCCAACTTGTATGCCGTGTCAACGACGCTTTTCATGTCCGATCACCGAAATTAAGCAGCGTTGGGCGGCGTTAGTACTCGGGTGGGTGAGAAACTAAAGAGTCCTCGTGCTGTTGGTTACTTAAGGTTTTGCCTTTTTCCTCAGTTTTTGGTGCAGCTGTGCGGTAATGGTACGGTCCAGCTCGCTGACCCCCCTCTTGCTCTCAGTACGCAAAGGCACGAACATGAGGCCACAGTCTAATGAAAGGGTCCGTTGTGTGTTTGGCGATGCGCCCTCTCCCAGTCGTTTATAGCGCCTGTCGTCTACATATACGCCCATTTTCAAGCGTCAGCTTTCGCGTCAGCCGAGCAAAGTCGGGACAAGTCGACACATGGGGACACAAGATGCTGTGAAATGTAATACGCACTAACCTATGAGAGGCGAAGGGAAAGGATTCGTATGCTTGACAACACCTTAATGAGTAAAGGAGACATTTTCCGTGCGATGTTTGGGTTTCAAACCCGGAGCAGCTACTTGGGAAGCAACCATTCTGACCGACATACTACCACTGCCTTCTGCTACGTGATGCCTGCGCCGTCATGTGTCGCCTACCCTCCTGGCGCCAGATGCCGAAGTCGATAGCATCGTAGGCGCTCAACGCCGAGTGCAAGGCGAGCACCGCTGAAGCCGTTTTCCTGGAGCTGCTAGGGCGACATACTGTAACTAGGCGCAGATCTGAGTTTCTCAGATAAATCGGCCCTTCATTGCACATCAGCAGGAACACGAAATTTCTAAAATGAATTACTCACTGACGATCCAAAGACGTTTCAGTATGTATGCGTCGGTACCACCAGAAGAGTGCATAAGTATTGTAAAGCGAAGGTCGACAGTTAGAGCCACACATGAAGTATGTCATTGGATTCACACGAGTGCGTAATGCACAGCGTGGCTGTTGCTAGGAAACGGTCTTATCCGCCGTTCGTTAATATCTAGTTTCCTTTGCATCAATGTGAAAATGTTCCTATAACTAAATAGAGTTTTGCTATCTACAGTTCAAACTGGAAGCGAAAGAAGCAAACGCGCCACATTGGTTCCAGAAAGCGAGGGTGCGTTTCCTATGCCTCATCTGACATAGCGTCTTACATACTCTTAAACTGACATAACTCCATCCTACCGAAAAAAGAAACAGATTTCGGAGTGAGGTTGCTGAGATCTTGATAAAGATGGAAGTCACTGGAGAGGTTGTGTCGTACGTCAGATTCGCCAAGGTGTGTATGTCGCCAGATTTAAGCTCTGGTTACTGTAAGGGGGGTGGGTTTGAACCCCACATCTGACAATGCATTTTAAACATTCTGAGGCTAACGTACTCCCTTGATCTTATAGAACAAGTAAATTACGCAGAAACACGCCGTGGAGATTTTACTAGAGACGACAGTGGCAGCAATGCAGGCGTCGCACGTCCGATAGCCTGATCGGTCGAAACGAAATAGCGGAACATATTTTTCTCGTGCCGAGATTTAGCTCCTCTCACGGACGTTTCCGTAGGTCGTTGTGTTGTGGCTTCCCAAAAGGGCAACGAGAAAGACTACCAGGCAAGTCCCAAGTGATCTGTACACGGACTAAGACGTCCGCACGTCGCGAAAAATTCTCGCCAACTTGTATGCCGTGTCAACGACGCTTTTCATGTCCGATCACCGAAATTAAGCAGCGTTGGGCGGCGTTAGTACTCGGGTGGGTGAGAAGCTAAAGAGTCCTCGTGCTGTTGGTTACTTAAGGTTTTGCCTTTTTCCTTAGTTTTTGGTGCAGCTGTGCGGTAATGGTATGGTCCAGCTCGCTGCCCCCCCTCTTGCTCTCAGTACGCAAAGGCACGAACATGAGGCCACAGTCTAATGAAAGGGTCCGTTGTGTGTTTGGCGATGCGCCCTCTCCCAGTCGTTTCTAGCGCCTGTCGTCTATATATACGCCCATTTTCAAGCGTCAGCTTTCGCGTCAGCCAAGCAAAGTCGGGACAAGTCGACACATGGGGACACAAGATGCTGTGAATTGTAATACGCACTAGCCTATGAGAGGCGAAGGGAAAGGATTCGTATGCTTGACAACACCTTAATGAGTAAAGGAGACATTTTCCGTGCGATGTTTGGGTTTCAAACCCGGAGCAGCTACTTGGGAAGCAACCATTCTGACCGACATACCACCACCGCCTTCTGCTACGTGATGCATGCGCCGTCATGTGTCGCCTACCCTCCTGGCGCAAGATGCCGAAGTCGATAGCACTGTAGGCGCTCAACGCCGAGTGCAAGGCGAGCACCGCTGAAGCCGTTTTCCTGGAGCTGCTAGGGCGACATACTGTAACTAGGCGCAGATCTGAGTTTCTCAGATAAATCGGCCCTTCAATGCACATCAGCAGGAACACGAAATTTCTAAAATGAATTACTCACTGACGATCCAAAGACGTTTCAGTATGTATGCGTCGGTACCACCAGAAGAGTGCATAAGTATTGTAAAGCGAAGGTCGACAGTTAGAGCCACACATGAAGTATGTCATTGGATTCACACGAGTGCGTAATGCACAGCGTGGCTGTTGCTAGGAAACGGTCTTATCCGCCGTTCGTTAATATCTAGTTTCCTTTGCATCAATGTGAAAATGTTCCTATAACTAAATAGAGTTTTGCTATCTACAGTTCAAACTGGAAGCGAAAGAAGCAAACGCGCCACATTGGTTCCAGAAAGGGAGGGTGCGTTTCCTATGCCACATCTGACATAGCGTCTTACATACTCTTAAACTGACATAACTCCATCCTACCGAAAAAAGAAACAGATTTCGGAGTGAGGTTGCTGAGATCTTGATAAAGATGGAAGTCACTGGAGAGGTTGTGTCGTACGTCTGATGCGCCAAGCTGTGTATGTCGCCAGATTTAAGCTCTGGTTACTGTAAGGGGGGTGGGTTTAAACCCCACATCTGACAATGCATTTTAAACATTCTGAGGCTAACGTACTTTCTTGATCTTATAGAACAAGTAAATTACGCAGAAACACGCCGTGGAGATTTTACTAGAGACGACAGTGGCAGCAATGCAGGCGTCGCACGTCCGATAGCCCGACCGGTCGAAAAGAAATAGCGGAACATATTTTTCTCGTGCCGAGTTTTAGCTCTTCTCACGGACGTTTCCGTAGGTCGTTGTGTTGTGGCTTCCCAAAAGGGCAACGAGAAAGACTACCAGGCAAGTCCCAAGTGATCTGTACACGGACTAAGACGTCCGCACGTCGCGAAAAATTCTCGCCAACTTGTATGCCGTGTCAACGGCGCTTTTCATGTCCGATCACCGAAATTAAGCAGCGTTGGGCGGCGTTAGTACTCGGGTGGGTGAGAAACTAAAGAGTCCTCGTGCTGTTGGTTACTTAAGGTTTTGCCTTTTTCCTTAGTTTTTGGTGCAGCTGTGCAGTAATGGTATGGTCCAGCTCGCTGACCCCCCTCTTGCTCTCAGTACGCAAAGGCATGAACATGAGGCCACAGTCTAATGAAAGGGTCCGTTGTGTGTTTGGCGATGCGCCCTCTCCCAGTCGTTTCTAGCGCCTGTCGTCTACATATACGCCCATTTTCAAGCGTCAGCTTTGGCGTCAGCCGAGCAAAGTCGAGACAAGTCGACACATGAGGACACAAGATGCTGTGAAATGTAATACGCACTAGCCTATGAGAGGTAAGGGAAAGGATTCGTATGCTTGAAAACACCTTCCTGAGTAAAGGAGACATTTTCCGTGCGATGTTTGGGTTTCAAACCCGGAGCAGCTACTTGGGAAGCAACCATTCTGACCGACATACTACCACCGCCTTCTGCTACGTGATCCCTGCGCCGTCATGTGTCGCCTACCCTCCTGGCGCCAGATGCCGAAGTCGATAGCACTGTAGGCGCTCAACGCCGAGTGCAAGGCGAGCACCGTTGAAGCCGTTTTCCTGGAGCTGCTAGGGCGACATACTGTAACTAGGCGCAGAATTGAGTTTCTCAGATCAATCGGCCCTTCAATGCACATCAGTAAGAACACGAAATTTCTAATATGAAGTACTCACTATCAATCCAAAGACGTTTCAGTATGTATGCGTCGGTACCACCAGAAGAGTGCATAAGTATTGTAAAGCGAAGGTCGACAGTTAGAGCCACACATGAAGTATGTCATTGGATTCACATGAGTGCGTAATGCACAGCGTGGCTGTTGCTAGGAAACGGTCTTATCCGCCGTTCGTTAATATCTAGTTTCCTTTGCATCAATGTGAAAATGTTCCTATAACTAAATAGAGTTTTGCTATCTACAGTTCAAACTGGAAGCGAAAGAAGCAAACGCGCCACATTGGTTCCAGAAAGGGAGGGTGCGTTTCCTATGCCACATCTGACATAGCGTCTTACATACTCTTAAACTGACTTAACTCCATCCTACCGAAAAAAGAAACAGATTTCGGAGTGAGGTTGCTGAGATCTTGATAAAGATGGAAGTCACTGGAGAGGTTGTGTCGTACGTCAGATTCGCCAAGCTGTGTATGTCGCCAGATTTAAGCTCTGGTTACTGTAAGGGGGGTGGGTGTGAACCCCACATCTGACAATGCATTTTAAACATTCTGAGGCTAACGTACTCCCTTGATCTTATAGAACAAGTAAATTACGCAGAAACACGCCGTGGAGATTTTACTAGAGACGACAGTGGCAGCAATGCAGGCGTCGCACGTCCGATAGCCCGATCCGTCGAAAAGAAATAGCGGAACATATTTTTCTCGTGCCGAGTTTTAGCTCTTCTCACGGACGTTTCCGTAGGTCGTTGTGTTGTGGCTTCCCAAAAGGGCAACGAGAAAGACTACCAGGCAAGTCCCAAGTGATCTGTACATGGACTAAGACGTCCGCACATCGCGAAAAATTCTCGCCAACTTGTATGCCGTGTCAACGACGCTTTTCATGTCCGATCACCGAAATTAAGCAGTGTTGGGCGGCGTTAGTACTCGGGTGGGTGAGAAACTAAAAAGTCCTCGTGCTGTTGGTTACTTAAGGTTTTGCCTTTTTCCTTAGTTTTTGGTGCAGCTGTGCGGTAATGGTACGGTCCAGCTCGCTGACCCCCCTCTTGCTCTCAGTACGCAAAGGCACGAACATGAGGCCACAGTCTAATGAAAGGGTCCGTGATGTGTTTGGTGATGCGCCCTCTCCCAGTCGTTTCTAGCGCCTGTCGTCTACATATACGCCCATTTTCAAGCGTCAGCTTTCGCGTCAGCCGAGCAAAGTCGGGACAAGTCGACAAATGGGGACACAAGATGCTGTGAATTGCAATACGCACTAGCCTATGAGAGGCGAAGGGAAAGGATTCGTATTCTTGACAACACCTTAATGAGTAAAGGAGACATTTTCCGTGCGATGTTTGGGTTTCAAACCCGGAGCAGCTACTTGGGAAGCAACCATTCTGACCGACATACTACCACCGCCTTCTGCTACGTGATGCCTGCGCCGTCATGTGTCGCCTACCCTCCTGGCGCCAGATGCCGAAGTCGATAGCACTGTAGGCGCTCAACGCCGAGTGCAAGGCGAGCACCGCTGAAGCCGTTTTCCTGGAGCTGCTAGGGCGACATACTGTAACTAGGGGCAGAACTGAGTTTCTCAGATAAATCGGCCCTTCAATGCACATCAGCAAGAACACGAAATTTCTAATATGAAGTACTCACTATCAATCCAAAGACGTGTCAGTATGTATGCGTCGGTACCACCAGAAGAGTGCATAAGTATTGTAAAGCGAAGGTCGACAGTTAGAGCCACACATGAAGTATGTCATTGGATTCACACGAGTGCGTAATGCACAGCGTGGCTGTTGCTAGGAAACGGTCTTATCCGCCGTTCGTTAATATCTAGTTTCCTTTGCATCAATGTGAAAATGTTCCTATAACTAAATAGAGTTTTGCTATCTACAGTTCAAACTGGAAGCGAAAGAAGCAAACGCGCCACATTGGTTCCAGAAAGGGAGGGTGCGTTTCCTATGCCACATCTGACATAGCGTCTTACATACTCTTAAACTGACATAACTCCATCCTACCGAAAAAAGAAACAGATTTCGGAGTGAGGTTGCTGAGATCTTGATAAAGATGGAAGTCACTGGAGAGGTTGTGTCGTACGTCTGATGCGCCAAGCTGTGTATGTCGCCAGATTTAAGCTCTGGTTACTGTAAGGGGGGTGGGTTTGAACCCCACATCTGACAATGCATTTTAAACATTCTGAGGCTAACGTACTCCCTTGATCTTATAGAACAAGTAAATTACGCAGAAACACGCCGTGGAGATTTTACTAGAGACGACAGTGGCAGCAATGCAGGCGTCGCACGTCCGATAGCCCGATCGGTCGAAAAGAAATAGCGGAACATATTTCTCTCGTGCCGAGTTTTAGCTCTTCTCACGGACGTTTCCGTAGGTCGTTGTGTTGTGGCTTCCCAAAAGGGCAACGAGAAAGACTACCAGGCAAGTCCCAAGTGATCTGTACACGGACTAAGACGTCCGCACGTCGCGAAAAAATCTCGCCAACTTGTATGCCGTGTCAACGACGCTTTTCATGTCCGATCACCGAAATTAAGCAGCGTTGGGCGGCGTTAGTACTCGGGTGGGTGAGAAACTAAAAAGTCCTCGTGCTGTTGGTTACTTAAGGTTTTGCCTTTTTCCTTAGTTTTTGGTGCAGCTGTGCGGTAATGTAACGGTCCAGCTCGCTGACCCCCCTCTTGCTCTCAGTACGCAAAGGCACGAACATGAGGCCACAGTCTAATGAAAGGGTCCGTTGTGTGTTTGGCGATGAGCCCTCTCCCAGTCGTTTCTAGCGCCTGTCGTCTACATATACGCCCATTTTCAAGCGTCAGCTTTGGCGTCAGCCGAGCAAAGTCGAGACAAGTCGACACATGGGGACACAAGATGCTGTGAAATGTAATATGCACTAGCCTATGAGAGGTGAAGGGAAAGGATTCGTATGCTTGAAAACACCTTCCTGAGTAAAGGAGACATTTTCCGTGCGATGTTTGGGTTTCAAACCCGGAGCAGCTACTTGGGAAGCAACCATTCTGACCGACATACTACCACCGCCTTCTGCTACGTGATGCCTGCGCCGTCATGTGTCGCCTACCCTCCTGGCGCCAGATGCCGAAGTCGATAGCACTGTAGGCGCTCAACGCCGAGTGCAAGGCGAGCACCGCTGAAGCCGTTTTCCTTTAGCTGCTAGGGCGACATACTGTAACTAGGCGCAGATCTGAGTTTCTCAGATAAATCGGCCCTTCAATGCACATCAGCAGGAACACGAAATTTCTAAAATGAATTACTCACTGACGATCCAAAGACGTTTCAGTATGTATGCGTCGGTACCACCAGAAGAGTGCATAAGTATTGTAAAGCGAAGGTCGACAGTTAGAGCCACACATGAAGTATGTCATTGGATTCACACGAGTGCGTAATGCACAGCGTGGCTGTTGCTAGGAAACGGTCTTATCCGCCGTTCGTTAATATCTAGTTTCCTTTCCATCAATGTGAAAATGTCCCTATAACTAAATAGAGTTTTGCTATCTACAGTTCAAACTGGAAGCGAAAGAAGCAAACGCGCCACATTGGTTCCAGAAAGGGAGGGTGCCTTTCCTATGCCACATCTGACATAGCGTCTTACGTACTCTTAAACTGACATAACTCCATCCTACCGAAAAAAGAAACAGATTTCGGAGTGAGGTTGCTGAGATCTTGATAAAGATGGAAGTCACTGGAGAGGTTGTGTCGTACGTCAGATTCGCCAAGCTGTGTATGTCGCCAGATTTAAGCTCTGGTTACTGTAAGGGGCGTGGGTTTGAACCCCACATCTGACAATGCATTTTAAACATTCTGAGGCTAACGTACTCCCTTGATCTTATAGAACAAGTAAATTACGCAGAAACACGCCGTGGAGATTTTACTAGAGACGACAGTGGCAGCAATGCAGGCGTCGCACGTCCGATAGCCCGATCGGTCGAAAAGAAATAGCGGAACATATTTTTCTCGTGCCGAGTTTTAGCTCTTCTCACGGACGTTTCCGTAGGTCGTTGTGTTGTGGCTTCCCAAAAGGGCAACGAGAAAGACTACCAGGCAAGTCCCAAGTGATCTGTACACGGACTAAGACGTCCGCACGTCGCGAAAAATTCTCGCCATCTTGTATGCCGTGTCAACGACGTTTTTCATGTTCGATCACCGATATTAAGCAGCGTTGGGCGGCGTTAGTACTCGGGTGGGTGAGAAACTAAAAAGTCCTCGTGCTGTTGGTTACTTAAGGTTTTGCCTTTTTCCTTAGTTTTTGGTGCAGCTGTGCGGTAATGTAACGGTCCAGCTCGCTGACCCCCCTCTTGCTCTCAGTACGCAAAGGCACGAACATGAGGCCACAGTCTAATGAAAGGGTCCGTTGTGTGTTTGGCGATGCGCCCTCTCCCAGTCGTTTCTAGCGCCTGTCGTCTACATATACGCCCATTTTCAAGCGTCAGCTTTCGCGTCAGCCGAGCAAAGTCGAGACAAGTCGACATATGGGGACACAAGATGCTGTGAAATGTAATATGCACTAGCCTATGAGAGGTGAAGGGAAAGGATTCGTATGCTTGAAAACACCTTCCTGAGTAAAGGAGACATTTTCCGTGCGATGTTTGGGTTTCAAACCCGGAGCAGCTACTTGGGAAGGAACCATACTGACCGACATACTACCACCGCCTTCTGCTACGTGATGCCTGCGCCGTCATGTGTCGCCTACCCTCCTGGCGCCAGATGCCGAAGTCGATAGCACTGTAGGCGCTCAACGCCGAGTGCAAGGCGAGCACCGTTGAAGCCGTTTTCCTGGAGCTGCTAGGGCGACATACTGTAACTAGGCGCAGAATTGAGTTTCTCAGATAAATCGGCCCTTCAATGCACATCAGTAAGAACACGAAATTTCTAATATGAAGTACTCACTATCAATCCAAAGACGTTTCAGTTTGTATGCGTCGGTACCACCAGAAGAGTGCATAAGTATTGTAAAGCGAAGGTCGACAGTTAGAGCCACACATGAAGTATGTCATTGGATTCACACGAGTGCGTAATGCACAGCGTGGCTGTTGCTAGGAAACGGTCTTATCCGCCGTTCGTTAATATCTAGTTTCCTTTGCATCAATGTGAAAATGTTCCTATAACTAAATAGAGTTTTGCTATCTACAGTTCAAACTGGAAGCGAAAGAAGCAAACGCGCCACATTGGTTCCAGAAAGGGAGGGTGCGTTTCCTATGCCACATCTGACATAGCGTCTTACATACTCTTAAACTGACATAACTCCATCCTACCGAAAAAAGAAACAGATTTCGGAGTGAGGTTGCTGAGATCTTGATAAAGATGGAAGTCACTGGAGAGGTTGTGTCGTACGTCAGATTCGCCAAGCTGTGTATGTCGCCAGATTTAAGCTCTGGTTACTGTAAGGGGGGTGGGTTTGAACCCCACATCTGACAATGCATTTTAAACATTCTGAGGCTAACGTACTCCCTTGATCTTATAGAACAAGTAAATTACGCAGAAACACGCCGTGGAGATTTTACTAGAGACGACAGTGGCAGCAATGCAGGCGTCGCACGTCCGATAGCCCGATCGGTCGAAAAGAAATAGCGGAACATATTTTTCTCGTGCCGAGTTTTAGCTCTTCTCACGGACGTTTCCGTAGGTCGTTGTGTTGTGGCTTCCCAAAAGGGCAACGAGAAAGACTACCAGGCAAGTCCCAAGTGATCTGTACACGGACTAAGACGTCCGCACGTCGCGAAAAATTCTCGCCATCTTGTATGCCGTGTCAACGACGTTTTTCATGTTCGATCACCGAAATTAGGCAGCGTTGGGCGGCGTTAGTACTCGGGTGGGTGAGAAACTAAAAAGTCCTCGTGTTGTTGGTTACTTAAGGTTTTGCCTTTTTCCTTAGCTTTTGGTGCAGCTGTGCGGTAATGGTACGGTCCAGCTCGCTGACCCCCCTCTTGCTCTCAGTACGCAAAGGCATGAACATGAGGCCACAGTCTAATGAAAGGGTCCGTTGTGTGTTTGGTGATGCGCCCTCTCCCAGTCGTTTCTAGCGCCTCTTGTCTACATATACGCCCATTTTCAAGCGTCAGCTTTCGCGTCAGCCGAGCAAAGTCGGGACAAGTCGACACATGGGGACACAAGATGCTGTGAATTGTAATACGCACTAGCCTATGAGAGGCGAAGGGAAAGGATTCGTATGCTTGACAACACCTTAGTGAGTAAAGGAGACATTTCCCGTGCGATGTTTGGGTTTCAAACCCGGAGCAGCTACTTGGGAAGCAACCATTCTGACCGACATACTACCACCGCCTTCTGCTACGTGATGCCTGCGCCGTCATGTGTCGCCTACCCTCCTGGCGCCAGATGCCGAAGTCGATAGCACTGTAGGCGATCAACGCCGAGTGCAAGGCGAGCACCGCTGAAGCCGTTTTCCTGGAGCTGCTAGGGCGACATACTGTAACTAGGCGCAGATCTGAGTTTCTCAGATAAATCGGCCCTTCAATGCACATCAGCAGGAACACGAAATTTCTAAAATGAATTACTCACTGACGATCCAAAGACGTTTCAGTATGTATGCGTCGGTACCACCAGAAGAGTGCATAAGTATTGTAAAGCGAAGGTCGACAGTTAGAGCCACACATGAAGTATGTCATTGGATTCACACGAGTGCGTAATGCACAGCGTGGCTGTTGCTAGGAAACGGTCTTATCCGCCGTTCGTTAATATCTAGTTTCCTTTGCATCAATGTGAAAATGTTTCTATAACTAAATAAGGTTTTGCTATCTACAGTTCAAACTGGAAGCGAAAGAAGCAAACGCGCCACATTGGTTCCAGAAAGGGAGGGTGCGTTTCCTATGCCACATCTGACATAGCGTCTTACATACTCTTAAACTGACATAACTCCATCCTACCGAAAAAAGAAACAGATTTCGGAGTGAGGTTGCTGAGATCTTGATAAAGATGGAAGTCACTGGAGAGGTTGTGTCGTACGTCAGATTCGCCAAGCTGTGTATGTCGCCAGATTTAAGCTCTGGTTACTGTAAGGGGGGTGGGTTTGAACCCCACATCTGACAATGCATTTTAAACATTCTGAGGCTAACATACTCCCTTGATCTTATAGAACAAGTAAATTACGCAGAAACACGCAGTGGAGATTTTACTAGAGACGACAGTGGCAGCAATGCAGGCGTCGCACGTCCGATAGCCCGATCCGTCGAAAAGAAATAGCGGAACATATTTTTCTCGTGCCGAGTTTTAGCTCTTCTCACGGACGTTTCCGTAGGTCGTTGTGTTGTGGCTTCCCAAAAGGGCAACGAGAAAGACTACCAGGCAAGTCCCAAGTGATCTGTACACGGACTAAGACGTCCGCACGTCGCGAAAAATTCTCTCCAACTTGTATGCCGTGTCAACGACGCTTTTCATGTCCGATCACCGAAATTAAGCAGCGTTGGGCGGCCTTAGAACTCGGGTGGGTGAGAAACTAAAAAGTCCTCGTGCTGTTGGTTACTTAAGGTTTTGCCTTTTTCCTTAGTTTTTGGTGCAGCTGTGCGGTAATGGTACGGTCCAGCACGCTGACCCCCTCTTGCTCTCAGTACGCAAAGGCACGAACATGAGGCCACAGTCTAATGAAAGGTTCCGTTGTGTGTTTGGGATGCTCCCTCTCCCAGTCGTTTCTAGCGCCTGTGGTCTACATATACGCCCATTTTCAAGCGTCAGCTTTCGCGTCAGCCGAGCAAAGTCGAGACAAGTCGACACATGGGGACACAAGATGCTGTGAATTGTAATACGCACTAGCCTATGAGAGGCGAAGGAAAGGATTCGTGTGCTTGAAAACACCTTCCTGAGTAAAGGAGACATTTTCCGTGCGATGTTTGGGTTTCAAACCCGGAGCAGCTACTTGGGAAGCAACCATTCTGACCGACATACTACCACCGCCTTCTGCTACGTGATGCCTGCGCCGTCATGTGTCGACTACCCTCCTGGCGCCAGATGCCGAAGTCGATAGCTCTGTAGGCGATCAAAGCCGAGTGCAAGGCGAGCACCGCTGAGGCCGTTTTCCTGGAGCTGCTAGGGCGACAAACTGTAACTAGGCGCAGAAGTGAGTTTCTCTGATAAATCGGCCCTTCAATGCACATCAGCTAGAATACGAAATTTCTAATATGAAGTACTCACTATCAATCCAAAGACGTTTCAGTATGTATGCGTCGGTACCACCAGAAGAGTGCATAAGTATTGTAAAGCGAAGGTCGACAGTTAGAGCCACACATGAAGTATGTCATTGGATTCACACGAGTGCGTAATGCACAGCGTGGCTGTTGCTAGGAAACGGTCTTATCCGCCGTTCGTTAATATCTAGTTTCCTTTGCATCAATGTGAAAATGTTCCTATAACTAAATAGAGTTTTGCTATCTACAGTTCAAACTGGAAGCGAAAGAAGCAAACGCGCCACATTGGTTCCAGAAAGGGAGGGTGCGTTTCCTATGCCACATCTGACATAGCGTCTTACATACTCTTAAACTGACATAACTCCATCCTACCGAAAAAAGAAACAGATTTCGGAGTGAGGTTGCTGAGATCTTGATAAAGATGGAAGTCACTGGACAGGTTGTGTCGTACGTCAGATTCGCCAAGCTGTGTATGTCGCCAGATTTAAGCTCTGGTTACTGTAAGGGGGGTGGGTTTGAACCCCAAATCTGACAATGCATTTTAAACATTCTGAGGCTAACGTACTCCCTTGATCTTATAGAACAAGTAAATTACGCAGAAACACGCCGTGGAGATTTTACTAGAGACGACAGTGGCAGCAATGCAGGCGTCGCACGTCCGATAGCCCGATCGGTCGAAAAGAAATAGCGGAACATATTTTTCTCGTGCCGAGTTTTAGCTCTTCTCACGGACGTTTCCGTAGGTCGTTGTGTTGTGGCTTCCCAAAAGGGCAACGAGAAAGACTAACAGGCAAGTCCCAAGTGATCTGTACACGGACTAAGACGTCCGCACGTCGCGAAAAATTCTCGCCAACTTGTATGCCGTGTCAACGACGTTTTTCATGTTCGATCACCGATATTGAGCAGCGTTGGGCGGCCTTAGTACTCGGGTGGGTGAGAAACTAAAAAGTCCTCGTGCTGTTGGTTACTTAAGGTTTTGCCTTTTTCCTTAGTTTTTGGTGCAGCTGTGCGGTAATGGTACGGTCCATCTCGCTGACCCCCCTCTTGCTCTCAGTACGCAAAGGCACGAACATGAGGCCACAGTCTAATGAAAGGGTCCGTTGTGTGTTTGGCGATGCGCCCTCTCCCAGTCGTTTCTAGCGCCTGTCGTCTACATATACGCCCATTTTCAAGCGTCAGCTTTCGCGTCAGCCGAGCAAAGTCGAGACAAGTCGACACATGGGGACACAAGATGCTGTGAAATGTAATATGCACTAGCCTATGAGAGGTGACGGGAAAGGATTCGTATGCTCGAAAACACCTTCCTGAGTAAAGGAGACATTTTCCGTGCGATGTTTGGGTTTCAAACCCGGAGCAGCTACTTGGGAAGCAACCATTCTGACCGACATACTACCACCGCCTTCTGCTACGTGATGCCTGCGCCGTCATGTGTCGCCTACCCTCCTGGCGCCAGATGCCGAAGTCGATAGCACTGTAGGCGCTCAACGCCGAGTGCAAGGCCAGCACCGCTGAAACCGTTTTCCTGGAGCTGCTAGGGCGACATACTGTAACTAGGCGCAGATCTGAGTTTCTCAGGTAAATCGGCCCTTCAATGCACATCAGCAGGAACACGAAATTTCTAAAATGAATTACTCACTGACGATCCAAAGACGTTTCAGTATGTATGCGTCGGTACCACCAGAAGAGTGCATAAGTATTGTACAGCGAAGGTCGACAGTTAGAGCCACACATGAAGTATGTCATTGGATTCACACGAGTGCGTAATGCACAGCGTGGCTGTTGCTAGGAAACGGTCTTATCCGCCGTTCGTTAATATCTAGTTTCCTTTGCATCAATGTGAAAATGTTCCTATAACTAAATAGAGCTTTGCTATCTACAGTTCAAACTGGAAGCGAAAGAAGCAAACGCGCCACATTGGTTCCAGAAAGGGAGGGTGCGTTTCCTATGCCACATCTGACATAGCGTCTTACATACTCTTAAACTGACATAACTCCATCCTACCGAAAAAAGAAACAGATTTCGGAGTGAGGTTGCTGAGATCTTGATAAAGATGGAAGTCACTGGAGAGGTTGTGTCGTACGTCAGATTCGCCAAGCTGTGTATGTCGCCAGATTTAAGCTCTGGTTACTGTAAGGGGGGTGGGTTTGAACCCCACATCTGACAATGCATTTTAAACATTCTGAGGCTAACGTACTCCCTTGATCTTATAGAACAAGTAAATTACGCAGAAACACGCCGTGGAGATTTTACTAGAGACGACAGTGGCAGCAATGCAGGCGTCGCACGTCCGATAGCCCCATCGGTCGAAAAGAAATAGCGGAACATATTTTTCTCGTGCCGAGTTTTAGCTCTTCTCACGGACGTTTCCGTAGGTCGTTGTGTTGTGGCTTCCCAAAAGGGCAACGAGAAAGACTACCAGGCAAGTCCCAAGTGATCTGTACACGGACTAAGACGTCCGCACGTCGCGAAAAATTCTCGCCAACTTGTATGCCGTGTCAACGACGCTTTTCATGTCCGATCACCGAAATTAAGCAGCGTTGGGCGGCGTTAGTACTCGGGTGGGTGAGAAACTAAAAAGTCCTCGTTCTGTTGGTTACTTAAGGTTTTGCCTTTTTCCTTAGTTTTTGGTGCAGGTGTGCGGTAATGGTACGGTCCAGCTCGCAACCCCCCTCTTGCTCTCAGTACGCAAAGGCACGAACATGAGGCCACAGTCTAATGAAAGGGTCCGTTGTGTGTTTGGTGATGCGCCCTCTCCCAGTCGTTTCTAGCGCCTGTCGTCTACATATACGCCCATTTTCAAGCGTCAGCTTTCGCGTCAGCCGAGCAAAGTCGGGACAAGTCGACACATGGGGACACAAGATGCTGTGAATTGTAATACGCACTAGCCTATGAGAGGCGAAGGGAAAGGATTCGTATGCTCTACAAAACCTTAATGAGTAAATGAGACATTTTCCGTGCGACGTTTGGGTTTCAAACCCGGAGCAGCTACTTGGGAAGCAACCATTCTGACCGACATACTACCACCGCCTTCTGCTACGTGATGCCTGCGCCGTCATGTGTCGCCTACCCTCCTGGCACCAGATGCTGAAGTCGATAGCACTGTAGGCGATCAACGCCGAGTGCAAGGCCAGCACCGCTGAAGCCGTTTTCCTGGAGCTGCTAGGGCGACATACTGTAACTAGGCGCAGATCTGAGTTTCTCAGATAAATCGGCCCTTCAATGCACATCAGCAGGAACACGAAATTTCTAAAATGAATTACTCACTGACGATCCAAAGACGTTTCAGTATGTATGCGTCGGTACCACCAGAAGAGTGCATAAGTATTGTAAAGAGAAGGTCGACAGTTAGAGCCACACATGAAGTATGTCATTGGATTCACACGAGTGCGTAATGCACAGCGTGGCTGTTGCTAGGAAACGGTCTTATCCGCCGTTCGTTAATATCTAGTTTCCTTTGCATCAATGTGAAAATGTTCCTATAACTAAATAGAGTTTTGCTATCTACAGTTCAAACTGGAAGCGAAAGAAGCAAACGCGCCACATTGGTTCCAGAAAGGGAGGGTACGTTTCCTATGCCACATCTGACATAGCGTCTTACATACTCTTAAACTGACATAACTCCATCCTACCGAAAAAAGAAACAGATTTCGGAGTGAGGTTGCTGAGATCTTGATAAAGATGGAAGTCACTGGAGAGGTTGTGTCGTACGTCAGATTCGCCAAGCTGTGTATGTCGCCAGATTTAAGCTCTGGTTACTGTAAGGGGGGTGGGTTTGAACCCCACATCTGACAATGCATTTTAAACATTCTGAGGCTAACGTACTCCCTTGATCTTATAGAACAAGTAAATTACGCAGAAACACGCCGTGGAGATTTTACTAGAGACGACAGTGGCAGCAATGCAGGCGTCGCACGTCCGATAGCCCGATCGGTCGAAAAGAAATAGCGGAACATATTTTTCTCGTGCCGAGTTTTAGCTCTTCTCACGGACGTTTCCGTAGGTCGTTGTGTTGTGGCTTCCCAAAAGGGCAACGAGAAAGACTACCAGGCAAGTCCCAAGTGATCTGTACACGGACTAAGACGTCCGCACGTCGCGAAAAATTCTCGCCAACTTGTATGCCGTGTCAACGACGTTTTTCATGTTCGATCACCGATATTAAGCAGCGTTGGGCGGCGTTAGTACTCGGGTGGGTGAGAAACTAAAAAGTCCTCGTGCTGTTGGTTGCTTAAGGTTTTGCCTTTTTCCTTAGTTTTTGGTGCAGCTGTGCGGTAATGGTACGGTCCAGCTCGCTGACCCCCCTCTTGCTCTCAGTACGCAAAGGCACGAACATGAGGCCACAGTCTAATGAAAGGGTCCGTTGTGTGTTTGGCGATGCGCCCTCTCCCAGTCGTTTCTAGCGCCTGTCGTCTACATATACGCCCATTTTCAAGCGTCAGCTTTCGCGTCAGCCGAGCAAAGTCGGGACAAGTCGACACATGGGGACACAAGATGCTGTGAATTGTAATACGCACTAGCCTATGAGAGGCGAAGGGAAAGGATTCGTATGCTTGACAACACCTTAATGAGTAAAGGAGACATTTTCCGTGCGATGTTTGGGTTTCAAACCCGGAGCAGCTACTTGGGAAGCAACCATTCTGACCGACATACTACCACCGCCTTCTGCTACGTGATGCCTGCGCCGTCATGTGTCGCCTACCCTCCTGGCGCCAGATGCCGAAGTCTATAGCACTGTAGGCGCTCAACGCCGAGTGCAAGGCCAGCACCACTGAAGCCGTTTTCCTGGAGCTGCTAGGGCGACATACTGTAACTAGGCGCAAAAGTGAGTTTCTCTGATAAATCGGCCCTTCAATGCACATCATCAAGAACACGAAATTTCTAATATGAAGTACTCACTATCAATCCAAAGACGTTTCAGTATGTATGCGTCGGTACCACCAGAAGAGTGCATAAGTATTGTAAAGCGAAGGTCGACAGTTAGAGCCACACATGAAGTATGTCATTGGATTCACACGAGTGCGTAATGCACAGCGTGGCTGTTGCTAGGAAACGGTCTTATCCGCCGTTCGTTAATATCTAGTTTCCTTTGCATCAATGTGAAAATGTTCCTATAACTAAATAGAGTTTTGCTATCTACAGTTCAAACTGGAAGCGAAAGAAGCAAACGCGCCACATTGGTTCCAGAAAGGGAGGGTGCGTTTCCTATGCCACATCTGACATAGCGTCTTACATACTCTTAAACTGACATAACTCCATCCTACCGAAAAAAGAAACAGATTTCGGAGTGAGGTTGCTGAGATCTTGATGAAGATGGAAGTCACTGGAGAGGTTGTGTCGCACGTCACATTCGCCAAGCTGTGTATGTCGCCAGATGTAAGCTCTGGTTACTGTAAGGGGGGTGGGTTTGAACCCCACATCTGACAATGCATTTTAAACATTCTGAGGCTAACGTACTCCCTTGATCTTATAGAACAAGTAAATTACGCAGAAACATGCCGTGGAGATTTTACTAGAGACGACAGTGGCAGCAATGCAGGCGTCGCACGTCCGATAGCCCGATCGGTCGAAAAGAAATAGCGGAACATATTTTTCTCGTGCCGAGTTTTAGCTCTTCTCACGGACGTTTCCGTAGGTCGTTGTGTTGTGGCTTCCCAAAAGGGCAACGAGAAAGACTACCAGGCAAGTCCCAAGTGATCTGTACACGGACTAAGACGTCCGCACGTCGCGAAAAATACTCGCCAACATGTATGCCGTGTCAACGACGCTTTTCATGTCCGATCACCGAAATTAAGCAGCGTTGGGCGGCGTTAGTACTCGGGTGGGTGAGAAACTAAAAAGTCCTCGTGCTGTTGGTTACTTAAGGTTTTGCCTTTTTCCTTAGTTTTTGGTGCAGCTGTGCGGTAATGGTACAGTCCAGCTCGCTGACCCCCCTCTTGCTCTCAGTACGCAAAGGCACGAACATGAGGCCACAGTCTAATGAAAGGGTCCGTTGTGTGTTTGGTGATGCGCCCTCTCCCAGTCGTTTCTAGCGCCTGTCGTCTACATATACGCCCATTTTCAAGCGTCAGCTTTCGCGTCAGCCGAGCAAAGTCGGGACAAGTCGACACATGGGGACACAAGATGCTGTGAATTGTAATACGCACTAGCCTATGAGAGGCGAAGGGAAAGGATTCGTATGCTTGACAACACCTTAATGAGTAAAGCAGACATTTTCCGTGCGATGTTTGGGTTTCAAACCCGGAGCAGCTACTTGGGAAGCAACCATTCTGACCGACATACTACCACCGCCTTCTGCTACGTGATGCCTGCGCCGTCATGTGTCGCCTACCCTCCTGGCACCAGATGCCGAAGTCGATAGCACTGTAGGCGATCAACGCCGAGTGCAAGGCCAGCACCGCTGAAGCCGTTTTCCTGGAGCTGCTAGGGCGACATACTGTAACTAGGCGCAGAAGTGAGTTTCTCAGATAAATCGGCCCTTCAATGCACATCAGCAGGAACACGAAATTTCTAAAATGAATTACTCACTGACGATCCAAAGACGTTTCAGTATGTATGCGTCGGTACCACCAGAAGAGTGCATAAGTATTGTAAAGCGAAGGTCGACAGTTAGAGCCGCACATGAAGTATGTCATTGGATTCACACGAGTGCGTAATGCACAGCGTGGCTGTTGCTAGGAAACGGTCTTATCCGCCGTTCGTTAATATCTAGTTTCCTTTGCATCAATGTGAAAATGTTCCTATAACTAAATAGAGTTTTGCTATCTACAGTTCAAACTGGAAGCGAAAGAAGCAAACGCGCCACATTGGTTCCAGAAAGGGAGGGTGCGTTTCCTATGCCACATCTGACATAGCGTCTTACATACTCTTAAACTGACATAACTCCATCCTACCGAAAAAAGAAACAGATTTCGGAGTGAGGTTGCTGAGATCTTGATAAAGATGGAAGTCACTGGAGAGGTTGTGTCGTACGTCAGATTCGCCAAGCTGTGTATGTCGCCAGATTTAAGCTCTGGTTACTGTAAGGGGGGTGGGTTTGAACCCCACATCTGACAATGCATTTTAAACATTCTGAGGCTAACGTACTCCCTTGATCTTATAGAACAAGTAAATTACGCAGAAACACGCCGTGGAGATTTTACTAGAGACGACAGTGGCAGCAATGCAGGCGTCGCACGTCCGATAGCCCGATCGGTCGAAAAGAAATAGCGGAACATATCTTTCTCGTGCCGAGTTTTAGCTCTTCTCACGGACGTTTCCGTAGGTCGTTGTGTTGTGGCTTCCCAAAAGGGCAACGAGAAAGACTACCAGGCAAGTCCCAAGTGATCTGTACACGGACTAAGACGTCCGCACGTCGCGAAAAATTCTGGCCAACTTGTATGCCGTGTCAACGACGTTTTTCATGTTCGATCACCGATATTAAGCAGCGTTGGGCGGCGTTAGTACTCGGGTGGGTGAGAAACTAAGAAGTCCTCGTGCTGTTGGTTACTTAAGGTTTTGCCTTTTTCCTTAGTTTTTGGTGCAGCTATGCGGTAATGGTACAGTCCAGCTCGCTGACCCCCCTCTTGCTCACAGTACGCAAAGGCTCGAACATGAGGCCACAGTCTAATGAAAGGGTCCGTTGTGTGTTTGGCGATGCGCCCTCTCCCAGTCGTTTCTAGCGCCTGTCGTCTACATATACGCCCATTTTCAAGCGTCAGCTTTCGCGTCAGCCGAGCAAAGTCGAGACAAGTCGACACATGGGGACACAAGATGCTGTGAAATGTAATATGCACTAGCCTATGAGAGGTGAAGGGAAAGGATTCGTATGCTTGACAACACCTTCCTGAGTAAAGGAGACATTTTCCGTGCGATGTTTGGGTTTCAAACCCGGAGCAGCTACTTGTGAAGCAACCATTCTGACCGACATACTACCACCGCCTTCTGCTACGTGATGCCTGCGCCGTCATGTGTCGCCTACCCTCCTTGCACCAGATGCCGAAGTCGATAGCACTGTAGGCGATCAACGCCGCGTGCAAGGCCAGCACCGCTGAAGCCGTTTTCCTGGAGCTGCTAGGGCGACATACTGTAACTAGGCGCAGAAGTGAGTTTCTCAGATAAATCGGCCCTTCAATGCACATCAGCAGGAACACGAAATTTCTAAAATGAATTACTCACTGACGATCCAAAGACGTTTCAGTATGTATGCGTCGGTACCACCAGAAGAGTGCATAAGTATTGTAAAGCGAAGGTCGACAGTTAGAGCCACACATGAAGTATGTCATTGGATTCACACGAGTGCGTAATGCACAGCGTGGCTGTTGCTAGGAAACGGTCTTATCCGCCGTTCGTTAATATCTAGTTTCATTTGCATCAATGTGAAAATGTTCCTATAACTAAATAGAGTTTTGCTATCTACAGTTCAAACTGGAAGCGAAAGAAGCAAACGCCACATTGGTTCCAGAAAGGGAGGGTGCGTTTCCCATGCCACATCTGACATAGCGTCTTACTTACTCTTAAACTGACTTAACTCCATCCTACCGAAAAAAGAAACTGATTTCGGAGTGAGGTTGCTGAGATCTTGATAAAGATGGAAGTCACTGGAGAGGTTGTGTCGTACGTCAGATTCGCCAAGCTGTGTATGTCGCCAGATTTAAGCTCTGGTTACTGTAAGGGGGGTGGGTTTGAATCCCACATCTGACAATGCATTTTAAACATTCTGAGGCTAACGTACTCCCTTGATCTTATAGAACAAGTAAATTACGCAGAAACACGCCGTGGAGATTTTACTAGAGACGACAGTGGCAGCAATGCAGGCGTCGCACGTCCGATAGCCCGATCGGTCGAAAAGAAATAGCGGAACATATTTTTCTCGTGCCGAGTTTTAGCTCTTCTCACGGACGTTTCCGTAGGTCGTTGTG
This sequence comes from Schistocerca gregaria, assembly GCF_023897955.1. Lineage (NCBI taxonomy): Eukaryota > Metazoa > Arthropoda > Insecta > Orthoptera > Acrididae > Schistocerca > Schistocerca gregaria. Next base: position 96,062,823 of record NC_064929.1, on the reverse strand, counting down.
TTGTGGCTTCCCAAAAGAGCAACGAGAAAGACTACCAGGCAAGTCCCAAGTGATCTGTACACGGACTAAGACTTCCGCACGTCGCGAAAAATTCTCGCCAACTTGTATGCCGTGTCAACGACGCTTTTCATGTCCGATCACCGAAATTAAGCAGCGTTGGGCGGCGTTTGTACTCGGGTGGGTGAGAAACTAAAAAGTCCTCGTGCTGTTGGTTACTTAAGGTTTTGCCTTTTTCCTTAGTTTTTGGTGCAGCTGTGCGGTAATGGTACGGTCCAGCTCGCTGACCCCCCTCTTGCTCTCAGTACGCAAAGGCACGAACATGAGGCCACAGTCTAATGAAAGGGTCCGTTGTGTGTTTGGTGATGCGCCCTCTCCCAGTCGTTTCTAGCGCCTGTCGTCTACATATACGCCCATTTTCAAGCGTCAGCTTTCGCGTCAGCCGAGCAAAGTCGGGACAACTCGACACATGGGGACACAAGATGCTGTGAATTGTAATACGCACTAGCCTATGAGAGGCGAAGGGAAAGGATTCGTATGCTTGACAACACCTTAATGAGTAAAGCAGACATTTTCCGTGCGATGTTTGGGTTTCAAACCCGGAGCAGCTACTTGGGAAGCAACCATTCTGACCGACATACTACCACCGCCTTCTGCTACGTGATGCCTGCGCCGTCATGTGTCGCCTACCCTCCTGGCGCCAGATGCCGAAGTCTATAGCACTGTAGGCGCTCAACGCCGAGTGCAAGGCCAGCACCGCTGAAGCCGTTTTCCTGGAGCTGCTAGGGCGACATACTGTAACTAGGCGCAGATCTGAGTTTCTCAGATAAATCGGCCCTTCAATGCACATCAGCAGGAACACGAAATTTCTAAAATGAATTACTCACTGACGATCCAAAGACGTTTCAGTATGTATGCGTCGGTACCACCAGAAGAGTGCATAAGTATTGTAAAGCCAAGGTCGACAGTTAGAGCCGCACATGAAGTATGTCATTGGATTCACACGAGTGCGTAATGCACAGCGTGGCTGTTGCTAGGAAACGGTCTTATCCGCCGTTCGTTAATATCTAGTTTCCTTTGCATCAATGTGAAAATGTTCCTATAACTAAATAGAGTTTTGCTATCTACAGTTCAAACTGGAAGCGAAAGAAGCAAACGCGCCACATTGGTTCCAGAAAGGGAGGGTGCGTTTCCTATGCCACTTCTGACATAGCGTCTTACATACTCTTAAACTGACATAACTCCATCCTACCGAAAAAAGAAACAGATTTCGGAGTGAGGTTGCTGAGATCTTGATAAAGATGGAAGTCACTGGAGAGGTTGTGTCGTACGTCAGATTCGCCAAGCTGTGTATGTCGCCAGATTTAAGCTCTGGTTACTGTAAGGGGGGTGGGTTTGAACCCCACATCTGACAATGCATTTTAAACATTCTGAGGCTAACGTACTCCCTTGATCTTATAGAACAAGTAAATTACGCAGAAACACGCCGTGGAGATTTTACTAGAGACGACAGTGGCAGCAATGCAGGCGTCGCACGTCCGATAGCCCGATCGGTCGAAAAGAAATAGCGGAACATATTTTTCTCGTGCCGAGTTTTAGCTCTTCTCACAGACGTTTCCGTAGGTCGTTGTGTTGTGGCTTCCCAAAAGGGCAACGAGAAAGACTACCAGGCAAGTCCCAAGTGATCTGTACACGGACTAAGACGTCCGCACGTCGCGAAAAATTCTCGCCAACTTGTATGCCGTGTCAACGACGTTTTTCATGTTCGATCACCGATATTAAGCAGCGTTGGGCGGCGTTAGTAGTCGGGTGGGTGAGAAACTAAAAAGTCCTCGTGCTGTTGGTTACTTAAGGTTTTGCCTTTTTCCTTAGTTTTTGGTGCAGCTGTGCGGTAATGGTACGGTCCAGCTCGCTGACCCCCCTCTTGCTCTCAGTACGCAAAGGCACGAACATGAGGCCACAGTCTAATGAAAGGGTCCGTTGTGTGTTTGGCGATGCGCCCTCTCCCAGTCGTTTCTAGCGCCTGTCGTCTACATATACGCCCATTTTCAAGCGTCAGCTTTCGCGTCAGCCGAGCAAAGTCGGGACAAGTCGACACATGGGGACACAAGATGCTGTGAATTGTAATACGCACTAGCCTATGAGAGGCGAAGGGAAAGGATTCGAATGCTTGACTACACCTTAATGAGTAAAGGAGACATTTTCCGTGCGATGTTTGGGTTTCAAACCCGGAGCAGCTACTTGGGAAGCAACCATTCTGACCGACATACTACCACCGCCTACTGCTACGTGATGCCTGCGCAGTCATGTGTCGCCTACCCTCCTGGCGCCAGATGCCGAAGTCGATAGCACTGTAGGCGATCAACGCCGAGTGCAAGGCGAGCACCGCTGAAGCCGTTTTCCTGGAGCTGCTAGGGCGACATACTGTAACTAGGCGCAGAAGTGAGTTTCTCAGATAAATCGGCCCTTCAATGCACATCAGCAGGAACACGAAATTTCTAAAATGAATTACTCACTGACGATCCAAAGACGTTTCAGTATGTATGCGTCGGTACCACCAGAAGAGTGCATAAGTATTGTAAAGCCAAGGTCGACAGTTAGAGCCACACATGAAGTATGTCATTGGATTCACACGAGTGCGTAATGCACAGCGTGGCTGTTAATAGGAAACGGTCTTATCCGCCGTTCGTTAATATCTAGTTTCCTTTGCATCAATGTGAAAATGTTCCTATAACTAAATAGAGTTTTGCTATCTACAGTTCAAACTGGAAGCGAAAGAAGCAAACGCGCCACATTGGTTCCAGAAAGGGAGGGTGCGTTTCCTATGCCACATCTGACATAGCGTCTTACATACTCTTAAACTGACATAACTCCATCCTACCGAAAAAAGAAACAGATTTCGGAGTGAGGTTGCTGGGATCTTGATAAAGATGGAAGTCACTGGAGAGGTTGTGTCGTACGTCAGATTCGCCATGCTGTGTATGTAGCCAGATTTAAGCTCTGGTTACTGTAAGGGGGGTGGGTTTGAACCCCACATCTGACAATGCATTTTAAACATTCTGAGGCTAACGTACTCCCTTGATCTTATAGAACAAGTAAATTACGGAGAAACATGCAGTGGAGATTTTACTAGAGACGACAGTGGCAGCAATGCAGGCGTCGCACGTCCGATAGCCCGATCGGTCGAAAAGAAATAGCGGAACATATTTTTCTCGTGCCGAGTTTTAGCTCTTCTCACGGACGTTTCCGTAGGTCGTTGTGTTGTGGCTTCCCAAAAAAGCAACGGGAAAGACTACCAGGCAAGTCCCAAGTGATCTGTACAAGGACTAAGACGTCCGCACGTCGCGAAAAATTCTCGCCAACTTGTATGCCGTGTCAACGACGCTTTTCATGTCCGATCACCGAAATTAAGCAGCGTTGGGCGGCGTTAGTACTCGGGTGGGTGAGAAACTAAAATGTCCTCGTGCTGTTGGTTACTTAAGGTTTTGCCTTTTTCCTTAGTTTTTGGTGCAGCTGTGCGGTAATGGTACGGTCCAGCTCGCTGACCCCCCTCTTGCTCTCAGTACGCAAAGGCACGAACATGAGGCCACAGTCTAATGAAAGGGTCCGTTGTGTGTTTGGCGATGCGCCCTCTCCCAGTCGTTTCTAGCGCCTGTCGTCTACATATACGCCCATTTTCAAGCGTCAGCTTTCGCGTCAGCCGAGCAAAGTCGGGACAAGTCGACACATGGGGACACAAGATGCTGTGAATTGTAATACGCACTAGCCTATGAGAGGCGAAGGGAAAGGATTCGTATGCTTGACAACACCTTAATGAGTAAAGGAGACATTTTCCGTGGGATGTTTGGGTTTCAAACCCGGAGCAGCTACTTGGGAAGCAACCATTCTGACCGACATACTACCACCGCCTTCTGCTACGTGATGCCTGCGCCGTCATGTGTCGCCTACCCTCCTGGCACCAGATGCCGAAGTCGATAGCACTGTAGGCGATCAACGCCGAGTGCAAGGCCAGCACCGCTGAAGCCGTTTTCCTGGAGCTGCTAGGGCGACATACTGTAACTAGGCGCAGTGAGTTTCTCAGATAAATCGGCCCTTCAATGCACATCAGCAAGAACACGAAATTTCTAATATGAAGTACTCACTATCAATCCAAAGACGTTTCAGTATGTATGCGTCGGTACCACCAGAAGAGTGCATAAGTATTGTAAAGCCAAGGTCGACAGTTAGAGCCGCACATGAAGTATGTCATTGGATTCACACGAGTGCGTAATGCACAGCGTGGCTGTTGCTAGGAAACGGTCTTATCCGCCGTTCGTTAATATCTAGTTTCCTTTGCATCAATGTGAAAATGTTCCTATAACTAAATAGAGTTTTGCTATCTACAGTTCAAACTGGAAGCGAAAGAAGCAAATGCGCCACATTGGTTCCAGAAAGGGAGGGTGCGTTTCCTATGCCACATCTGACATAGCGTCTTACATACTCTTAAACTGACATAACTCCATCCTACTGAAAAGAGAAACAGATTTCGGAGTGGTACGTCAGATTCGCCAAGCTGTGTATGTCGCCAGATTTAAGCTCTGGTTACTGTAAGGGGCGTGGGTGTGAACCCCACATCTGACAATGCATTTTAAACATTCTGAGAAAACGTGCTCCCTTGATCTTATAGAACAAGTAAATTACGCAGAAACACGCCGTGGAGATTTTACTAGAGACGACAGTGGCAACAATGCAGGCGTCGCACGTCCGATAGCCCGATCGGTCGAAAAGAAATAGCGGAACATATTTTTCTCGTGCCGTGTTTTAGCTCTTCTCACGGACGTTTCCGTAGGTCGTTGTGTTGTGGCTTCCCAAAAGGGCAACGAGAAAGACTACCAGGCAAGTCCCAAGTGATCTGTACACGGACTAAGACGTCCGCACGTCGCGAAAAATTCTCGCCAACTTGTATGCCGTGGCAACGACGCTTTTCATGTCCGATCACCGAAATTAAGCAGCGTTGGGCGGCGTTAGAACTCGGGTGGGTGAGAAACTAAAAAGTCCTCGTGCTGTTGGTTACTTAAGGTTTTGCCTTTTTCCTTAGCTTTTGGTGCAGCTGTGCGGTAATGGTACGGTCCAGCTCGCTGACCCCCCTCTTGCTCTCAGTACGCAAAGGCACGTACATGAGGCCACAGTCTAATGAAAGGGTCCGTTGTGTGTTTGGCGATGCGCCCTCTCCCAGTCGTTTCTAGCCCCTGTCGTCTACATATACGCCCATTTCCAAGCGTCAGCTTTCGTGTCAGCCGAGCAAAGTCGAGACAAGTCGACACATGGGGACACAAGATGCTGTGAAATGTAATATGCACTAGCCTATGAGAGGTGAAGGGAAAGGATTCGTATGCTTGACAACACCTTCCTGAGTAAAGGAGACATTTTCCGTGCGATGTTTGGGTTTCAAACCCGGAGCAGCTACTTGGGAAGCAACCATTCTGACCGACATACTACCACCGCCTTCTGCTACGTGATGCCTGCGCCGTCATGTGTCGCCTACCCTCCTGGCACCAGATGCCGAAGTCGATAGCACTGTAGGCGATCAACGCCGAGTGCAAGGCCAGCACCGCTGAAGCCGTTTTCCTGGAGCTGCTAGGGCGACATACTGTAACTAGGCGCAGTGAGTTTCTCAGATAAATCGGCCCTTCAATGCACATCAGCAAGAACACGAAATTTCTAATATGAAGTACTCACTATCAATCCAAAGACGTTTCAGTATGTATGCGTCGGTACCACCAGAAGAGTGCATAAGTATTGTAAAGCCAAGGTCGACAGTTAGAGCCGCACATGAAGTATGTCATTGGATTCACACGAGTGCGTAATGCACAGCGTGGCTGTTGCTAGGAAACGGTCTTATCCGCCGTTCGTTAATATCTAGTTTCCTTTGCATCAATGTGAAAATGTTCCTATAACTAAATAGAGTTTTGCTATCTACAGTTCAAACTGGAAGCGAAAGAAGCAAACGCGCCACATTGGTTCCAGAAAGGGAGGGTGCGTTTCCTATGCCACATCTGACATAGCGTCTTACATACTCTTAAACTGACATAACTCCATCCTACCGAAAAAAGAAACAGATTTCGGAGTGGTACGTCAGATTCGCCAAGCTGTGTATGTCGCCAGATTTAAGCTCTGGTTACTGTAAGGGGCGTGGGTGTGAACCCCACATCTGACAATGCATTTTAAACATTCTGAGAAAACGTGCTCCCTTGATCTTATAGAACAAGTAAATTACGCAGAAACACGCCGTGGAGATTTTACTAGAGACGACAGTGGCAACAATGCAGGCGTCGCACGTCCGATAGCCCGATCGGTCGAAAAGAAATAGCGGAACATATTTTTCTCGTGCCGTGTTTTAGCTCTTCTCACGGACGTTTCCGTAGGTCGTTGTGTTGTGGCTTCCCAAAAGGGCAACGAGAAAGACTACCAGGCAAGTCCCAAGTGATCTGTACACGGACTAAGACGTCCGCACGTCGCGAAAAATTCTCGCCAACTTGTATGCCGTGGCAACGACGCTTTTCATGTCCGATCACCGAAATTAAGCAGCGTTGGGCGGCGTTAGAACTCGGGTGGGTGAGAAACTAAAAAGTCCTCGTGCTGTTGGTTACTTAAGGTTTTGCCTTTTTCCTTAGCTTTTGGTGCAGCTGTGCGGTA